>NW_006159583.1:166145-179489 GCF_000334495.1 Tupaia belangeri chinensis | reverse complement strand
TGGAGAGAGAACGGGAGGGAGGGAGGAAGGAAGGAAGGAAGAAGAAAGGTGAAATGCAGTTTTAAAGAAGGGGAGACAATTGCAGTGATCCCATCACCCCCAAAGACCAACCAGTTGGATTTGCTTTCAGTATTCAATATCAATTCGATTGGAACAGTTAATATGGTTGAAGAAATAAGGAAAATGCCCCTGAGGCTGCAGTTGCTCCATCGCCACCAATGCTGGATGCTAATTATATGCCTATCGCTGCACCAGATACTTCATGTATAAATAAGACGGGAATAGTTTGATTTTAGAGATAAAGACGCCAAGGCTTCAGAGAGGTTGATATCACTCTTAAGCAGATCGGGTCCATACCCAAGGCTTTCTGCTTCAGTGCATTCTCTCCAGTAGCCAGTGTCCCCTGCCTCCTGCCAGGGACTCAGGCTACCTGCCACGGTCACTTGCCTATTCTTCCTGACACACAAATAACCACCTTCTATAGGAACCACAGTACTCTTGGACTCTCCCAGGTCTGTACTTCTAGGGCCTATTATGGGATGCTTTAAGCAAGCACTGAGAGAAAACGTGCAAGTTGTCTAGAGAGGAAAATCTATTTTATTTCACAGAAAAGAAATCTTTGGAGGAAAAAAACTAGATTTAAAGAGCTAGAAAGATGTTTCCAAGTGTGTTGATTCTGTCTTCTCTTTTTAACAGACGTAACAGTTGTAATATTTCAGGTAAGTCACTCAATAGCTGACTCTTAATTGAATCACCTCTTAAAGGAGAATAAATATTTCCTAATCCAGTCCACTTGAAGGTTAACATGAGATACCATGTGTGAAGGTGCTGTATAAACTGTAAAGTATTACACAAGGGTTTTCAAAAAAATCACAGAGAATGCATATTGTAAAAAACTATTTCAAATTTTTTTTCAGTAAATTAAACTTGTATTTTAATCCCATTTTTTTTTGACAAACTTAGAGTCTACTTGTATCAGATGTGGTGGTGGTGGTGGTCATCATATAGCTGTAGGTTAGCTGATTATGATTTAACTCCTAGAAAGAATTTTTAAGTCCTTGAAAGTAATTTTATTTTTTTTTGGGGGGGGGGAGAGGTTTTTGCTATAGGGCTTGTGAGCTAGCCAGAAAGACAGAAAGAGACAGAGAGACAGAAAACGAGAAATTACAGGGGAGATGGTCATGCCGTAATCCCTTCTCCTCCATTCTCCTCCATTCTCCTCCATTCTCCTCTTGGGATCTTGGGCACGCATGCACATGCGTCCGGAGTGAGTTAAAGCCACTGAGTCAGGGACTTGAACCGCAGTTCACTTTACATGGGAGTCCAACATAGCCATTACGCTAACTGCTGGTCTTGAAAGTGAATTTTTTAGGGACCAGCAGTTAGCGTAATGGCTATGTCGCTGGACTCCCACGTAGTCGACCGTGGTTCGCGTCTCGGACCCGGTTGCTTAAACTCACGCCAGGCACGTGTGCGTGCGTGCCCAAGATCTTGAGAGGAGAACAGAGGAGAGGGGATTGTGGCATGGCCATCCCCCCTGGGGGGTGATTTCTTGCTTTCTATCTCTCTGTCTCTCTCTGTCTGCCTGGCGAGCACACGTGCCCTATAGCAAAAAAAAAACCTCTACAAAAAAAAAAGTGAATTTTTAATTCCATCTATGACTCCAATTCATTTTTGAAACACTATTGCTTTCTCTTTTCTTGTGAATGTGTTACTGTCTGGAGCTTCACTTTGTATCTTATTTCATTTTAAAGCCATTGCAACTTTTCCACCTGTCCCACTCCTCCTCGTGACATGAGAATGTTGAGATGTTCAGGCCCCAAACCTATGCTGGTTCTTGTCCTATGCTCATGAAGAATTAGAAATATAGACAAATGGAGAGATAGTAAGCAGAGTTTTACTGAAGGGGGAAAAGCTTCCAGTGCAGTGAGGAGGCCCAAATGTGTTGCCAGAGACACACAGAAAGGGCCTAGTTCTACAGATCCTGACAATGAAGAAAAACCTGGAGAGGTTTTCGCTATAGGGTGCATACACTCGCCAGACAGACAAAAAGAGACATAGAGACAGAAAGTGAGAAATCACTCCTCAGGGGGGATGGTCATGCCACAATCCCTTCTCTTCCATTCTCCTCTCAGGATCTTGGGCACGCACGCACACGCACCCGGTGTGAGTTTAAGCCACCGGGTCCAGGACGCAAACCACGGTCAACTACATGGGAGTCCAGTGACATAGCCATTACACTAACTGCTGGTTCCCAAGAAAAACCTGTTAAAAACCTGTTTCTCTTTAAATGGGCTATGAGCCCATGTCCTGGAATTTAATACACTTGAGAGTCTTGCGTTAATCTTAGTCCCTGGAGGGGACCAGGTGGCTCTTTGTTTTATAGTTAATGATGGAGATTTCCTTTTCTGTGTGCTCTGAACTGTGACTGGTTTCAATCTAATAAATCCCATCAGCAAAGAGTCATAAATTCTTTAGGATCATATAAAAGAAAAGGGATGTTGTATTTTAACTAAGCTATAGACAAGAAAACATAATGGCCTCATTAAGAAAACTAGTGACTCTCTCTGATCTTACCCTATCTGCCTAGGGTGGGGGTCTAACTCGAGCTCATTTGCACCAGGCCTGTTCTTATTTCCTCGCTTCCCTATCCATTAGCTTAAGTTTGCAAATGTTTTGGGAGGAGGGCAGAAGCTATGTGCTACTACATTCATCAGTAGGTGTCTCTAGGATGATTGGGCTGGTTGAATTCCCTCTCCTGCCTTGCTGTGACTGTTTTTCCTTAGCAGAAAGAGGAAGGCTGTTCTTTGATTAAAGTGTTTAAGCACAAAATACTTTGAATTGTTTTGTAGCTTTTATTGACTCCACAGATAAAATTCTCTGCTCTCTGAATTTAAGAACCATATTTCTATTTAATTTGCATACACATATGGTTACACATACAAAAACTATAAGAAATGGTTAGGCGAGAGATGAGGATTCTTTTTTTTTTTTCCTTTTAGTTTTTTGCCATAGGACCCATGATCTCTGTGAAAAGCTGGCCACAGAGCAATCCCTTCTCTTTCTTTCTCCTCTGGGGATTTTGGACATACATACCCATGCGCCCAGTGTGATTTTCAAACTGTGAGGTCCAGGACTCAAACCAGTGTGATTTTTCAAGCCACTAGGTCTGGGACTTAAACCATGGCAGGCCATATGGGAGTCCAGTGCCTTAATCCCCATGCTACTTGCTGGCCGCCGAGATGTGAGATTTTTAAGAAGAAAATGTTATTGTTAGAGGAGTTTATTTTTAACTCCTTAAATCAGAATTCCTTCTAATTATTTCTTTGTTTTCCAATATTGTAGTTTTTTTTCAAGTGACTATGCAATTCCACTGTATATTAAGATGCATTTTCCAAACTGAAAATTCAGTTGTGTCTTGAAGATATTAGATCCGACTGAGTTTTAATGGAAAAATAATTATTTATTTGACATTTCTGTTCCAATTCCATTTTTACATGCAGGGGTCAGTTAAACTGATCTTCATGCAGATGGTAAATGACATTTAAAGTGACATTTGAAGATGTCACTTAGCTTCTCTCCTGACATTTCCCATTTTATACTTATATATTTCACTTAATGGGACCATTTGTATTCAGCATAATTCAACTTGAAAGTGCTTAAAATTAAAAATTCAGAATATTCCATATTCATCTGTGAACTAGCTCAGTTATTTCCAATTTGTCTAGGCAATTAATCACAGACTAAGTGGTTAATAAAATTAATCGTTGCTTTCTCTTTCCTGCACATTGTAAGCATTTCTTAATGTTACATTGGCCAAGAACCTTAAATAATAGCAGACATAATTTAGACAACCCAATTGCTTATTGTATTTAGGTACATAATGAGCACCGACTCTTTGCACATGGAAAAAAAAGAAACATTTTCATAGTGCTTCATTAGCTGAAGCCATGTGTATATTTAGGAGGATCTGTTTTATGGAAATTGTCTCCGAAGGGTAAATTACAGCTGTCAGATTCATTTACGCACAGGTATGCATAATTCTCAAATTTTTTTTTTAGAGGTTTTTGCTATAGGGCGCGTGCACTCACCAGACAGAGAGACAGAGAGACAGAAAGCGAGAAATCACCCCCAGGGGGGATAGCCACGCCGCAATCCCTTCTCCTCCGTTCTCCTCTCGGGACCTTGGGCACGCACGCACACCCGCCCGGCGAGTTTTAAGCCACTGGGTCCGAGACGCAAACCACAGTCGACCACGTGGGAGTCCAGCGACATAGCCATTACACTAACTGCTGGTCCCTTTCATAATTTTCAATTTTCACAAATACCAAAATAAAAAAGTCTTTCTGTTAGTCCAAGCCGTTAGACAATTGCCTGATCTTTGTTAGTTTAATATGGGATTGTAGACTAAAATTGTTCCTGTTAAATTATATGTTGTAGTATATAATTTTAAATACCTTCATATGCAGGTATAGAGCCATGTAAATAATCATATATATTTGAGTAATTTTAATATTTAAATTCTAAAGAACTTGTATATTTGAAATCTTAATTGTAAATCATATTTCACTGATTACACAATGCTTTTGACTTTATTTTTCATGAAAAATGTATAGTTGTTATATTTTCTGAGCCTTTACACTTTTAAAAATAGCCTTTGATTGACCTCACATGGGAATGGAATTATTAAGTCAGAACTTTTTCTCGCGTATTCTATATTCTTCTCCATAAATGCTGGTGTTTGTTTTATAACAGGAAGAGTAAAGTTTGTCTGATTTTGATTTTTTAGAGGTTAGATTATTTCTCCTTTATGTATTTATAAATAAAGATACTTTTTTTTAACCTTTTGCATCGGTTGGAGTCCCCAAATAGAAAACAAAATTCATTCAAGATGGTTCAAACAAAATGGAGTTATTCATGTTGATGTGGGTAGGGATAGGGGAACAAACTAGGGCTGATGAGGCGTCAGAGCACAACACTCGGAAGCTGGCACTACCTCGAGGCGAAGGCATTACTGAGACAGTGCTACAGAAGCCAGTGGGAAGTGAAGAAGTAGAAGAAAACCCCTTACCTCTCTTCTCCCACCTTCCATCCCTCAGCATTTCTGCCAGTGCCCTCTATCTGCCAGTGCTTAACTCAACAGGGGTCAGTGGTGGGGAGGGATCCTGGGTGAAGGTCAGCCTCCTGGGGCACAAAACAGGGCAGAGAACAAGCAAGAATGAGTCTGGGTAGCTAAAGGAGAAAAATCAGTTTGGAGATATTACCTGGACATATCTAGGTGATGTATTTTCTTCGTAATATGTCCAGAATGTGTAAACCCTTTCATCTGAAAATTAACTGGTATTTATGTATTGTCTCATAAAAACTTTCTTGTATCTTTTTTTTTTTGGGGAGGTTTTTTTCTATTTTTTTTTTTTTTTTCGCTATAGGGCGCGTGCACTCGCCGGAGAGAGAGAGACATAGAGACAGAAAGTGAGAAATCACCCCCCAGGGAGGATGGTCACGCCGCAATCCCTTCTCCTCGATTCTCCTCTCGGGATCTTGGGCACGCGTGCATATGCGCCCGGTGTGAGTTTTAAGCCCCCATATCCGGGACGTGAACCACAGTCGGCTACGTGGCAGTCCAGCGACATAGCCATTACGCTAACTGCTGGTTCTCAAAACTTTCTTGTGTCTTAAACCTGAGAATCACTTGTGTTTTATGTTCTTTTCTCTGTATTTTCTTGATTTTTTTGTATTCCATGCTACTATCTTCTCATCTTTTCACTTTTTTCTTCATTTCCTCTGTGTCCTTGGGCAATTTTTCAAGTTTGTTCTCAAAATCTTCAAGTCTATATTCTGTCATGTCAGTTAAGCTATTAATTAATTAATTAATTTTAAGAATTATTTTATATAACTTTATTTATTTTAATTTGACAAGAAAGGGATGGAGTGAGAGAGAGAGGGAGAAAGAGAGATGGAAAGTGAGAAAGCAAGCCACCAGATCTGGGACTCGAATCAGTCAGCCATGTGTGACTCCAGCACCCTTAACCACCATGCTACCTGCTGTCCCCAGTTAATTAATTTTTAAAGAAGTTTTTGCCATAGAGAGAGAGAAAAAGACTGAGACAATGAAAGGGAAAGTAAGACATCACTCCACAATGGGTCTGGCCACATCACAGACCCCTCTCCATTCTTCTCCCAGGATCATGGACACTCATCTACATGTGCCCAGTGTGAGTTTCAAACCACCAAAGTTGGTACTTGAACCACTGTTGACCATGTAGGAGTCCAGCAACATAACCATGAGGCCAGATGGTGCACTAGTAATGCACTTGGATCCACATGGGAAAGCCCCTGGTTCATGTCCTAGGGCCTCCCTGTGTGCTGGATGCACAAACATGCCTGAGATCTAGGCTGGCGGAGGCTGGGAGTAAATAGGACCCCATTGAGGGTGTCTCTCTCACTCTCTTTCTTGGAAAAAAAGTAAACTTAAAGTAAAAAGACTTGTGCAAAATGCAATTCTTGCACTGAACTTTTTAAAAGATTTTTGCTGTGGGGTGCATGTGATTGCTGGAAAGAGTCTGAGAAAGACAGTGAGAGGAAAAGTGAGAAGTCACCTCCCAGAGAGAATGGCCACACTACAATCCCTTCTCCTGCATTCTCTTCCTGGAATTTGGGGCACCCATGCCAACGGTCCTGGCATGATCTTCAAACTGCCAGGTCTGGTACTTGAACCATGATCAGCCATGTGGGAGTTCAGTCCCTTAACCTCCACACCACTTGCTGGACCCCTTGCATTAATTTCAATGCACTTTGTGAGTTTTCTTATTTTTTTAAAGAGTCATTTTAACCTTATTTATTTAAATTTGACCAGAGAAGGAAAGAGAAAGTGAGAAAGTGAGAAAGCAAGTAACCTCCAGGTCTGAGATTTGCACCACAGTCAGCCACGTGGGAGTCAGTGTCCTAAAACACCACATCACCTGCCGGCCCCAGTTTTCTGATTCTCGATAGCTCTGTAGTCTTCAGAGCTTAATCTCATCTTGAGGTGAGCTACTTGTTAGTTCATAGAGACCATCTTTGTTGTCTTAATAAGACTATAATATTTTCTAAAGTTGCCTTCTCTTTTTTTATGATAAATAGCTTTCAAAGATTGATTTTTGTTTTCTTCAGCTAATTTTTTTATCAATCCAATGCATCTTAAAAGCTTTATTGATGCTTAATTTATGTATCATACGTTCACTTGTTTTAAGTGTACAATTTAATGGTTTTTAATATATTTGCAGTTGTGCAACCATAACCATAATCTAATTTTCGAACATTTGTCACTCCATAAAGTTTCCTTATGCTCACCTTCTGTTCTCAATCCCAACCCGCATCACCCATTAATCTATTTTATGAAACTATAACTTCATATTTTCTGAATATTTTATATAATTATAATCATATGATGTGACCTTTTACAGCTGGCTTTTTTTACTTAGACCAATGTTTTGAGGTTCCTCCCTGTAGTATGTATTAATACTTTATTTAATTATGTTCAGAGATATATAAATACCACATTTTGTTTACCATTCATCAGTTTATAGACATTGGATATTTTCCAGTGATATGAATAATGATGCTATGAACAATCACATATAAATTTTTTTATGGACACATTTTTCATTTCTCCTGGGTAAATACTTAAAGTAGAATCTTGGGGTTATATAATGCATTGATTTTTTTTTTAAAGAATTATTTATTTAATATTACTTATTATTTTTATTTTGAAGTTTTGCTTTAGGCAAGTGCACTCACCAGAGAGAGAGAGAGTGTGTGTGGGAGGGAGAGAGAAAGAATGAGGGAAAGTGAGAAAGCGAGTCGCCAGGTCTGGGGCTTGAACGTGGTAGGCTGTGTGGGAGTCCAGCACCTTAAGCACCATGCCACCTGCTGGCCCCAGTGTTTACTTTTCAAAAAAACCTGCCAACTGCTTTCCAAAATGGTTATACCACTTTGCATTCCCATCAATAGTCGATGAGGGTTCCAATTTATTCACTTCTTTTCTAATAAGGATTATCTATCTTTTTCATCATAGCTACTCTATTGGGTGCTATAAACTATTTTAATTTGGTTTCCTTAATGATGTAGAACATCTTTTAATTTGTTTATTGTCCATTTACATATAGTTATCTTATTCTGTGCAATGTTTATTCAGAAACTTTTGCTCATTTTAATGGCTTTGTCTTCTTATTTTTGAGTAATAAAAAATTTAAGCTTTTTTATGTTCTGGATAAACGTCTTTTGTCAGAAACATGATGAAAATGTTTCTGGCTTGTTTTCATTCCTAATGATATCTTTTGAAGTGCTAGAGTTTTTCATTTTGTTGAAGTCCAATCTATACGGTGTTTGCATTTATCTTTTATGCTTATTGTTGTTTATTTTGCCATAGAAAGACAGAGGGACAGGTGGGAAAAGTGAGAAAGCACCCCCATGAAGAATGATCATGCTGCAATCCCTTCTCCTTCATCTCTTTTTTTGTTAAGACTTTGGGCACGCACACACACATGCCCAGTATGTTTTTCAAACCACGGGTTCTGGGACTCAATCTACATAGTTGGCCAAGGGAAATCCAGCTGCCTTAACCACCTGGCCATAGGCTAGCCCCATTTATGCCTTTTGTGTTACATCTAAGAAATCTTTGCCTAACCTCTAGGAAGATGTAATCTACTGATTTTTCTTTATGATGTCAGCTCTTCCATTGGGAGCTAGCTATGAGCTGTTGCAGTCCATCTTTGTGTATGGTGTGAGGTAGAAGTCTAAATTAATCTTTTCGCTTGTGAATCTCTAGTTATCCCAAGCACCATTTGTTGAAAAGGCTATTTTTCATTGAGTTTTAGCACTCTTCATAATTATATTTAATGTTGGCTCTAGACACTCACTGTGCAGCTTTTTCCTTAGTCTTTCTCACTTGCTGTTCATTACCCCTTCTCAGAGCCAGAGGTGTAGAGGAGCTTGTTATGCTTAACTCCAGCCTGAGTTCTGAGAGCTGTATGCATTCATCTGGTTCTGGACTGTCTGAAGTCAGCAAGCGTGCTACTGCAGCACTCTGGTACATTGATTTTGAGGAAGACCTGTGTATCAGAAAAATTTGAAGCAGTTTGTAGTTTTTCTTTGCCTACCTTAGTATATGAAAAATAGCAAACCCCAGCACAGACATTCTCAATGCTGCTCTGCTTAAGCATCTACCCATGAAGTCCTGGATGAGAAAAAAAAAAAATAGCCTGATTCACTGTACAGTCATCCAGCTTCTTCACTGCAGAATTGCAACCTGTACTGACATTTTCACAACCATAGAGCTGCTGATTACAAATGAGCAAGACCATCTCTGGAGACACATGACAAAGCAGTGTCTCTGCAATAGTTGTATATTAATACATGTAGGGCTAAATAAAGTTGGGATGCAGAAGAATTGAACATTGTTGTTCTTCAGTAACTTTGTTGAGCATGCTTTATACATCATGTAATTAACCCATCTCAGCTTTATAATTTGGTGATTTTATAGTAAATTTCCCAAGTTGTGCAATTATGTTTAACGCAATTTGAGCAGCCCCCGATAATATCCTTTATGTCCAGTGTTAATTCCTATTTCTTTTTTCCCTCCAGCTACCTCCAGATAACTGCTAATCTATGGATTTGCATTCTTTAGACTTTTCACATAAAAGGAATCATCCAATTTATAGTTTCTAATGTCTGTCTTCTTTTACCCAGCATAACGTTTTTGAAGCTTATTGGTGTCATATTGTGTATTAGTCATTTATTCCTTTTATATTGCCAAATACTATTCCATTATGATGGGACCAGATTTTATCTATCCATTTTTCAGTAAATGCACATTTGGATTGTTTACAGTTATTGGTTATTAGGAACAATTGTTTTAAATATATATTCTCGTGCAAATCCTTTGTGTTTTCATTTCTCTAGGGTATATGCCTAAGAATGAAATTGCTGGGTCAAATAGCCATTCCATGTTTAACCTTTTAAGAAACAGGAATGTCTAGTTTTGATTGCTCTCCATCTCCAAACCTTCTGTTTCATACAGTAAAGACTAAATATTAGATAGCCTCTCATTTGAATTCCAGAATGCTACTGCAGAGAGAAAATTTTCTTAGATTCTGACAAATGCTTTACTATTAACCTTAGTTGACAGTATTACTTTGTTTTATATTTTTATCTTTGCCTTCAGATATTTTTAATAGGAAGTAAGTGACAGTGTCATGCTTAATAACCCAGAATTGTATTTGAGTAACAATGTAAATAGAGTAGGTTTTCATATATATATTACAGGCCAGTCCCAGACCCTGCAGTTTGAAAAACATGCCAGGCTCATGTGCATGTTTGACTAAAATCCTGAAAGGGAGAGATGGAGGGGAAGGAATTGTGGTGGGACTATGCTTTCTCACTTTTGCTTCTCTCTCTATGTCTCTCCAGAAGCACATGTTCCCACTGGCAAAAATTCAATAATAATAATTTGGGAAATGCATGTGTTTATCTATAATTAGTTTTTAATTTCCTTAGTATATGGAATATTTTATTCCTATTTCAGTGATATCTCATGTTTTTATGTCATCATATAGTCTCCAGGTACTTGTTTATTACTTATTAAGGCACTACTGTATTTGTAGCTGGTAAGTTGCTCTTATGTGTAAAGAAGTTGTACCACTGTGTGTGTGTGTGTGTGTGTGTGTGTGTGTGTGTAACATTATATCAACAGACTAAGTAAATCTACCTAAGTAGAATATGGTACCTGTTTTTTTTGTTCAAATTAAATTTTCAGAAATTTGGTGATTGTTCATTTACATATACACATGTACACGTACACATGTATACATACACATGTACACATACACATGTACACATACACAGAATGACATACTCCATGATGTGTTATTTGATTTTTAAAAGACTGAGTTCAGTTCTTTGCTCTTAAAATATACTCTAAATTTTTTATAAAACCAATTTTGCTTATGCTTTCTTTATTTTAAAAATGAGAAAAGTCCAGTTCCCTAGGAATAGATAATCAACCCATGGAAACAATTTTTTCCAATTCATTTCAGATTTGCAGAGACAATATTCTATAATCATAGTTTATTCTTAATTTTTACTTACTTGGTATATGGGTAAAGGTTACAGAGATTGCGTTTATTCATCAGGTTTCATAAACTTGTTCTCAAAAATTTTCAAAAAAGAAGCTACCTTAGTCTTTCTTGTGCCATTTGTTTCCAATTACTCCAATTATGTCTCTAGTAAATAACTACTATACCCAAATAAAAGAAAATCCAGGTGGAATCCTCTTTCTTAGGAACCAAGAAAGACACAGGCATGAACAGAACGGAAAGTCAAAATGATATTAACATGCTAGAAGGATAACCCAGATTAACAAGATGTGAAATTTAATAGGAATAAATCCAATGTTCTTTTATTTTATTTTTATTCTAAAAATGTACAGAAATATGAAAAGAGAAATACATCCACAACTATTTACATAAAAAGGCTTAGGAAGTTTAATCATAAACTTGATATAAAACCACATCATCTGAGGAATGCTTTAAAGAATTGGAGAGTATATATGCCTTGATCAGATGCAATCACTTTCTTCCAATGTTTGAAGGGATATACTACACATAAAGTAGATGTATTCTTTATTTTAAGTGATTAAAAAATTTGGGGGGGGGAATAGGGTGCATACAATTGCTGAAAAGAGACGGCGGGGAGAGAGAGAGAGAGTAAGAAAACACTACCCAGAGGGTATGGCCAGGCTGGAAAACCTTCTCCTCCATTTCCCTCTCAGGATTTTGGGCACATGCACATGTGCCTGGTATGTTTTTCAAGCTGCTGAATCCAGGTCTTGAACTGCACAGTTAGCCATGTAGAATCCAGCTGCCTTAACCACTACACCACCAGGTGGCCCTTTTAAGTGATTTTGACTGTAAGTAGATTTAAGACCAAAAAAATACGATTTACAAATTAGAGCCATCTGTTCAGGAATGTATTACCTGCCTCATATAGACACATGCCTGGTCACTGCCAAAGCACAGGCAGGGTCTGAGTGGTGTTTTGGGAAGATTCTTATAAGGCACTGAGTGGAAGGCTGGGTCTCCTGGGCTCTTTCCACATAGTGGCCTTAGCAGTCCAGTGCAGTTTGAACATTTGGATGGCACTAGGGGCCAAGCAGGTTATGTGGATGAGTGAATCTGCCTCAATATTTAGCTCCAACCCAGGGTTGCCATGCCACAATCTAGACTCAAGTTTACTAGATCTTCCAATTTTTTAAGTAAAATGGTAATTTTCACATTTTCCCTGGATTTTACAAATGTGAATTGTTCACATATTTAAATTTTTAAATTGCCTCTTTTTGTTTGTTTGTTTGTTTTGCTAGAGAGCACATGCATATACATGTAAGGGAGAGAGAGAGCAACACACAAAGCACCCACATTAAGGTCTGGTCATGTCATGGTATCCTTTTTCCCAACCCTCCAGCTCCTCAGGGTCATGGGCACTGGTGTTCACATGCTTGGTGTGATTTCGGGCTGGCCAGGAAATCCAAACCTATATAGCCACCATATATGGCTTCAGACTCAGCAGGGCATTCATGTTACTTTTGCATCACAGTGGCTGGACCTAATTCCAAAATTATTTTTTTTAGAGAGAGATTTGTTGTTGTTGTTGCTGTTGTTTTAATTTATTATTATTATTATTATTATTATTATTTTGCTATAGGGCATGTGCACTTGCTGGAGAGACAGAGAGAGATAGAGAGGCAGAAAGCTAGAAATCACCCTCCACCGGGGGGGGGGGATGGTCACACCACAATCCCTTCTCCTCCATTTTCCTCTTGGGATTGTGGGCACACATGCACATGTGTCTGGCATGAGTTTTAAGCCACTAGGTCTTGAATCGTGGTCGAATAAGTGAGAATCCAGCAACATAACCATTACACTATCCGTTAGTCCCTAAAATTCCAAAATTCTTAAAGCATATTGTGGGTTATCACTCTTTTTTTTTAACCACATGTAAAGAAACATGCTTCTACTCTCTTTTCAGTACATTTGAGTATTATTGAATACTCTGACCTTTAAATTTTTATTACTAAATATTTTAAATGTGTAATTGTATTAAACATTCATGTAACTGCCACCCCTTAGCATCCTGCCATTTTGTAATGGCATCTTCAAGCATATTTTTCATGAGATTCTTAACCTAATACAACAATGATGTTAATATAGCTGCATTGATGAGTGAAGCTGGCTGAGGCGCGAGGCAGAAAAGACTGGACAGTGCATTCTTTCCATTTATAAATGCCAGCCAGTCTTTCTTTGCCTCGTT
>NW_006159583.1:113869-166114 GCF_000334495.1 Tupaia belangeri chinensis | reverse complement strand
AAGACGTTACGGAATTGTTGCTACTGCCCAGCCATAATTCTAAATGTGTTTTAATTGGTAAGTGCAATGAGGCTTAGAACCTAGTCCATTAACAAGAGCATATTGGAAGAGAATGCATATCCCATAACTTACTAATGCCATTTACAGCTTAATGAGCATACATTTACTGTGGATCAAGCATCTAAGCTATAAAATAATTTTTCAACAATTATTATTTCAAAAGTCATTAACCAGGTTTCCAGATTAAAAAAAGAAAGAAGGAAGGAAGGAAGGAAGGAAGGAAGGGAGGAAGGAAGGAAGGAAGGAAAAGAAAAGAAAAGGAAACAAAAGAAAGAAAAGAAAAGAAAAGAAAAGAAAAGAAAAGAAAAGAAAAGAAAAGAAAAGAAAAGAAAAGAAAAGAAAAGAAAAGAAAAGAAAAGAAAAGAAAAGAAAAGAAAAGAAAAGAAAAGAAAAGAAAAGAAAAGAAAAGAAAAGAAAAGAAAAGAAAAGAAAAGAAAAGAAAAGAAAAGAAAAGAAAAGAAAAGAAAAGAAAAGAAAAGAAAAGAAAAAAGAAAAGAAAAGAAAAGAAAAGACCTCAGCTGAGAAATCCTCCAGTTTTAAGTCCATTTGTGCAGGTGGAATTTCTGAGGTCTTTGCATGGTATTCATCCAAGTGTAGGTATGATATGAAAGAAGCACTCATGGTAATGTTGCCTCTGCTTTTTGTTTGTTTGTTTGTTCGTTTGTTTTAAATGGTAGTCTTGCTTTGGGAAAAGTTTATTACTGGTAATTTGACAGACTCTCTAACACATCTTGCTCCAAAAGAGGGTTTCCACAATGATGCAAAGTTAATTGCTTCAGAAACTATCTCACCAATAGCCTTGAGCCCTTGGGGTGGGGGTCGGGGTCCCTGAGTAGCTTAGAGAACACAGAGAACAATTCTTCAAAGGATCCAAGGAGATGTTCTGATTTTATGATATGAACCACACAGTGGAAGGTGGGCAATTTTAGGGTCCAAAAGTAATTTTTAAAAGGAACTTTTTAAAAAAAGTTTAGTAAGTTCCAATTTTAACAATTTCCTCTCAATTCTATTTCATCCAGTTCTGTACCAATCACACCCCATTAATAAGAGAAGCCTAGGGCCAGCAGATGGCGAAATGGTACTGTACTTCCACATAGCTGACCATGGTTTGAGTCCTGGACCCGGTGGTTTGAAAATCATGCCATGTTGGGACCAGCAGATGGTCTAATGGTTACATTGCTGGACTCCCACATAGTCAGCCACGGTTCTGTTTCTGGACCTGGCAGCTTGAAATCCATGCCGGATGCATGTGCCTGGGTGCCCAAGATCCTGAGAGGAGAACAGAGGAGAAGGGAATGCGGCATGACCATCCCCCTGGGGGGTGATTTCTCACTTTCTGTCTTTCTTGTGAGCACTCACACCCTATAGCAAAAATCTCCCTAAAGAAAAAGAATAATCACGCCAGGCACATGCCCAAGATCCTGGGAGAATGGAGAAAAAAGATTGCAGCATGGCCATTTCCCCTAGGGGATATTTCTTACTTTCCCTCTCACTGTCTCTGTCTCTCTCCAGCCAGTGCATGTGCCCTAAGGCCAAAACCTCGTAAAAAAAAAAAAAAAAAGAAAAGAAAAAGAAAGAAAGAAAGAAAGAAGAGAGAAAGAGGGAACCAGCAGTTAGCGTAATGGCTATGTCGCTAGACTCCCACGTAGTTGACCGTGGGTCGCATCCTGGACCTGGTGGCTTAAAACTCACGCCGGGCACGTGTGCGTGCGTGCCCAAGATCCCAAGAGGAGAATGGAGGAGAAGGGATTGCGGTGTGACCATCCCCTTTGGGGGGTGATTTCTCGCTTTCTGTCTCTATGTCTCTCTCTGTCTGGCGAGCGCACGCGCCCTATAGCGAAAACCTCTCCAAAAAAAAAGAAGAGAGAAAGAAAGAAAGAGAGAGAGAAGGAAAGAAGAAAAGCCTCTGTTTCATTTCTTCTCTTTGGTATCCCAGGATCCTAAATATTTTTAGATTTTTCAGGAGTGAAATTTAATATTTTATTTTCCAAGTTCCTGGCCTACCAAACCTTCACTATACTAGCCATGGAGCATGAGTTTGAAGCTAAAAACATTTAGGCATATCAGCAAGCCATATGCTAGAAAAAGAGCAGAGGTATTTTTAAGTTATTATTTTCACCAAAGAATAATTTTTTTAAGAGAGATTTTTTTACTATAGGGCACATGTGCTAGCCAGAAAGAGACAGAAATTGAAAAATCACCCCCTGGGGGAATGGCCACATCACAATCCCTTCTCCTACATTTTCCTCTTGGGATCTTGGGCATGCATGCACATGTGCCCGCCATGAGTTTTAAGTTCCTAGGTCCAAGACTTGAGCCACTGTCAACTATGTGGAAGTCCAGTGACATAACCATTATGCCACCTGATAGTCCCACAAAGAATCATTTTTAAGATCGAATGTATTAAAAAAAATTAAAACAAAATATATTTTAAAAAATAATCAGGAAAAGAAATAATAAAAATTTTTAAATTTTTAAAAAAGAAAAGACACTATGTAACTCTAGAGACACTTGAAGCCATTTGGCTCTGAAGAGATAACCCTGATTCCCATACTGTAGAAAAAAGACTAAAACGTTTTCTCTTTCATTTGTGCCTGGCTCATAGCATGCTCCCCTCTTTAGTATTTCTTAACATAAAGAGTGCATTTAACTACATAATCAGTCTGACCTCTACTGTATAATCCACTTAGCACAATGAGGAAAAGATGGAGGAGCCCAGAAAGGAAAATGTATTAGATTCTTTTATTAAAAAGGAAAAAAAAAAAACTCAAAATAATAAAGAATATAATTCCAGCTACTTCAATTTGGCATTGGATCAAATTTTAGAGCAGGAAAAAAATTTTTTAACTTTTACAAGTTGCATTCACTAGCAAAAGAACAAAGAAAATTTTGGTACCCTTGTAACTCAAAAAATAGGAATATATTTTGGGCTTTGGGGATGAAGGAAGGACGTAACTGACAGAAGAAGGCTGGCGTATTGGTTACAAAACTGGATCTCTGTCTAAATGATGTACACAGCTATATACAAATAAAACTCTTTTGGTTTTTGCTGTAGGGTGTGTGCACTGACCAGAGAGAAGCAGAGTTGGGAGAGAGAGAGAAATCGATCATCCCCCTCCCAGGGAGGATGGCCATGCCACAATGCCTTTTCCTGCATTCTCCTCTCAGGATTTTGGATGCACATGTGTCAAGCATGTGTTCCAAGTTGCTGACTCTGGGACGTGAACCGTGCAGTCAGCCATCTTAACCACCAGCCACTGGCTGGTTTCTAAATACAACTTTTTCTCTCTGTTGTGTACCTCTCTTACCATGCCCAAACAGGATCATCATTTTCCCCAAGAAGGAGGAGTCCTCCACTTTTTAGTTTATTATTACTTTTTAGGAACAAATCTCAGATTTAAATTGTAGATCAATTTCCTTGCCTGTATTTTCCGAGGTTGTTTCTTGGAGTATATGAAGTAATGATGATTTTCTTTTCCTCTCTTTTCTATTCCATTCTTTTCTAAATTCTGGCCTTCTGGACTATCAGCAGAAGTTTGGAAAACCAACTCCTTAAATTATAATTTAGAACTTTCTGGGTATAGCTTTCGTTGCATTTATCTTTACGTTTCAACTCTGTAAATTGAATTAAAGAAAAAATCTTACAAAAAAATGAAGTTATTTTTCTCCCCCTGCCTAGGAAAACTATAAAAACAGAAGGACAAAACTAAGGGGGAGGTTGACAGATATAAATTCAAAACTTAGATCCAGGGGAGCACTGTGAAGATGTATGGATCACTCCTTCTTGTAAATGAAAAATAAAAGCTGAGTTGAAATAGAAGAAATTCTTCAAAAATGAAGACTTCTCCAGACCTTGCAATAAGCTTGAATGTTAGCAGGAACTTCATTAGCTTTTAACTCATCTCACACTGTTGGTGCTAATTGAACACCTGGCTTTATTAGAAGAAGCATCTGCAATTTAGAACTGAAAGGCAAGCTTTTTAAAACAATTTATTTAAAACTCAGTTTCATTAAAAATTCTTTTCTGGGATCAAAATACTGACAAAGTCAGGGAAAAAAACCAAAATGAAAATACATTGAACTTTATGTTTTTATGTTTAATAACCCCATCAACTTTTTATTTTGGCCTTTTCTCTCTTTTCTCCTTTTCTTTTCTGAGATTTGAACTGGAGATATTTTTCATAAATATTGACTGAGCTCATTAGCCTAAGGTCGTTTTCAGTCTCTGGGTGAAACTAGATTTTGCTGTGTTACAAACAGTCTCAAAACTTAGTGGTTTAAAACAATAATTGTTTGATCTGCTCTGTGGATTATTCTGGTCTCAGCTGGGTCCATGCATGTCGTTTTCAGGTGACAATCAGCTAGGCTGCTCCGCTCCTGGGCGCTGACTGGCTGTTGGATGGGGCAATGGGAGCACCGGGGCCACATGACCTTTTTCCCTCTCTGTGGCTAGCCCATACTTAAAAAATACAAAGTAGCAGGATTCCAAGAGAGAGTGAGCAGGAGTGCATAAGGTCTCTTCAAGTGTACACTCACGGCTAACATGCCAGCTCTCCCACTATATTTTCTTTCTACCACATTTTGTTGGTCAAAACAAGTCTCAAGGCAGGCTCAGTTTAAACAGGTACATAAATAGACTCTACCTCTTTATTTATTTATTTTTAAAGAGATTTTTGCTATAGGTCAGGTACACTCACCGGAGACAAGAGAGACAGAAAGCGAGAAATCACGCCCCCTCTGCACCCCCCCCCCACGGGAGACAGCTTCTCTGCAGTCCCCTTTTCTCCATTCTTCTCTCGGGATTTTGGACATGCATACGTGCACACATGCCTGATGTGAATTTTAAGCCACCATGTCCAGGACTTGAACCGTGGTCAACTACATGAGAGTCCAGCAATGTAACCATTACACCATCTGCTGGTCCCTAGACTGCCTTTTATGAGGCACATTACAATTGGACCTTCCTACTGGAAGGGGAAAAATGCAGCCAGCTTTAAAAACAGTTGCTATGGAAAGCCTAATCTCTAAGAGAAGTCTTAAGTCTTGTATATAATAGGCACTGGTTGAGGCCTAAAGAGTTGATGTCCTTATGCCCTTAATTTCTTTATTATTTTTTGTAAACCATTGGTGCATTATATTACATGGAAAGTATTGAGTCATCTGAAAAGAAATGAAGTATTTTTCTGTTTTTCTATGCAAAAATGTGTCATGACTTTTCCGATGACCCAGTAACTTGGCTCACATAAGAAATCACATTTCTCCCAAGTGAAAGCTCTTGGCTTGGTTCCTACCAAGCCCTTGTTCTATGTCCAAGGGCAAAGAAGAGGCCACTTTAGAAAAGAACTTGGGGAGGACTTCCTGTGGCCTAGACTTGAGGACAGGACATTAAAAGCAGACTCCTAGGCACATATCGGGTCAGTGACAGAAAAGAAATTGTGGCAGAGGAGCCGATGAGTAGACGCCATGAAGTCAGGTAGGACCATCCATGAATATTGATACAAGATACACTTTATAAAATGATTTTGCAATCCAGAATCTTAATTTAGGTTGCTAGTAAAAATAGATCAGTAAGGGGCCAGCAGATGGCATAGAGGTTATGTCACTGGACTCCAATGTGGCCAATTGCAGTTCAAGTCCTGCACCCAGTGGCTTGAAAATCATGCCAGGCATGTGTGCATGTGTGCTCAAGATCCTCAGAGAAGAATGGAGGAAAAGGGATTGTGGTGTAGCCATCCTCCCCCGGGGGGGGTTACTTCTCACTTTCCCTCTCACTGTCTCTGTCTCTCTCTCTCTCTCTCCAGCAAGCACACTTGCCTTAAGGCTAAAACCTCTCCAAAAAATTTAAAAAAATCATTAAAAGTCAAGAAAAATATTAGAACAGAATGAAAGTATATGACATATCCTAGTTAATACTACTTTTCAGCTCATAGGTTTTTTTCTTTTGTCTTTGTTGAAAAGGTTGAGACACTATTTTTTTCCAGCTGTAAATGGAACTTCTAAAGTGGACTTTAAAACGGGCTGATTGTGTTAATCATTTAGAAACTTCTTGTAATGCTTCAAAAACAAATGTGTAAGATATAAGGCTCAAGTAGCTATTTCCTCACTCAGTTATTATTGAGTAAGAACTTTGTGCTCAGTGTGTTTCTTTTCTTTTTCTTTTATTTATTTATTTTTTTGAGAGTTTTATTTGCTATAGGGCACGTGTGCTCGCCAGAAAGAGAGAGACAGAAAGGGAGAAATCACCCCCCAGGGGGGATGGTCACGCTGCAATCCCTTCTCCTCCATTCTCCTCTCGGGATCTTCTGCATGTACGCACGCGCACCCGGAGTGAGTTTTAAGCCGCCGGTCTGAGACGCGAACCGCGGTCGACTACGTGGGGGAGTCCAGCGACATAGCCATTACGCTAACTGCTGGTTCCCTGCTCAGTGTGTTTCTAAGAGCAGGAGCAAGAACAGAAGCCAACATGTGGCATTCATATTCCAGAGTAAATAGATACACAAGTCAGGTGGTGAGAGGATCAGAGGACAAAAATAGAGCAGGGTTAGGAAGACAAGGAAGGCACAGGGCAACAGAAGGAGGAAAATATTTATTTCCTAGGAAGTGGTCTAAGGAAAGTCTCTCTGATTAGGGACCCTGAAGATACTGTGTGTACCGGTTCCGACACTTACCGAGTAGCGTATCCTCTTCGGGCTTCACATAATGGCGTCAGACTTCTAAAGATGTTGTCAGGCTAAATGAGTGATCAAGTACGAAGTCTTTAGGAAAGCGTATGGCACATACTGAGTGCTTAGGTAGTAAATCCTAGGTAGTAATACAGCTCTTGTTTCCTCCTTGATTTGATCACTATACAGAAGAATCACAGAATGTCTGAGTGTTGCAGGCAGAGGAAACCATAACTCAGATGAGGAGTCTGAGGGCCTGCAAAGGTGCCTGGGACACCAGAGTAAAGAAAGCAGGAAGGAGTGTGGTAGGAGGTGTGGTTGGAGCCAACCACATAGGCAGGGGTGGTTCACAGAGCCGGCTACACATTACATGCACCCTGGGAGCTTTGAAAAATGCTGAGGCCCAATGCGGAAGTATTTTTGTCGGTCGAGGTTGAAGCGCGGTCAAGCGTCTGTAAAACATTACCAGGATGAATCTAGTGTGTTGTCAAGGTCTCGAATTACTTAGTAAAGCATGGCTCTGACTAGAAGTGAGATGGAAATCCACTGGCAGGTTGTTCACAGACTGGCACGACTCCATCTCACTGTGGCTCATGTGTGTTCTTCACCTACATTCCTTTCTGGCTTCGAGATCATCTTAGTGCAGAGGTCGGGTGCTGGCTCCACCTCTTAGAGGAGAAAGTGGAGCCTGTGGTCCTGAGCAGTCTCTGGACACATTTGCCTGTGCCACTCTACCAGGCTTTTTGGGTAGGTGTCCAGGACATAACAGAAGGGCAGAAAGAGGACTTCCAGGGACTGGAGCTCCTCCTGTTCCCTTCCAAGACTGGTTGGAGACACAGCCCCTGCCTCTTTCAGTTTCCCTGCAGCCTCCGGGTGGCAATGCCTGGGCCTCCCTCGCAAAGTTCTTCTGAAGCCACAAGTATTTACGGATTGATCATGAGAACCAGTCAGTGTGTATGCCACTTCCACTGGCCCCTGCATGGAAAGTACAAAAAGCACATTGCACATGTGTCATGTGTATAAACATGTGCTCCAAGCCCATGCAGCCAGACCCTGAAAACACAAAGGAGGATATGCTCAGAAAAAAATGTAACCCTGTTCTAGATTACACCTTCCTTACTTTGGGGTAGGATCCTTACTCTGAAACTAATTAACATGTATCCGCATTCTAGCACTTACTAGCTAAGGAGTTTATCCTTTGTGTGCTTCACATAATGGTGTCAGACTCAAAAGGATATTGTCAGATTAAATGAATGGATACATATGAAGTGCTTAGAAAAGTACATGACCCATACTGAGTGCTCAGTAAATCCTAGATATTAATATATCTATAGTTTCTTTCCTGACTTAATCGCCATACAAATGAATCTCTCTTTAATTCTATGAACATAGAAACTGTTAAATACATAGCATACATTTGGTAGCATTTTAGACAGGTTCTTCTCTGTTGTTTAATGGCTGAAAACATCTAGTTGCTACATATTAGGAAGTGGACCAATTTTCAATTGAGAAAGAAAGGCAGCCACAAAACATTTTTAGAACACAAACAAGCCATTTATATAATTGCTGTGCACACATAATTATTGGCAAACTCTCTAATTCCTGGCCTACAAATGGATAAAAAGAACAGCAGCCTCTTTTGGATAAGCTGATGCTAAGAATGCAAAGAATTAAGTGAAGAAGCAATGTTTTCCATATTTATCTACAGAACCATTTGAAGTGCTTGCTTTGTCCACAGAGATGAGCGTCTGAGATTTCATTCTAGCTTCTCAAACTGCTCTTCTTGTAGAGGTGACTGTACTTAGTGGATGAAGGTTGAGAGGGTGAAGGGGGGAAAAGTGACAGTTTCATCCTCCCAGGAGAGAGACTATTTGGATTTCCATTAATTCTCTAACTTTTTAAAAAATAATTATTTTATTTATTTATTAATTTATTTAATTTTAATTTGAACAGAGAGAGAGAAAGTGAGAAAGCAAGCTGCCAGATCTGGGACTCGAACCATGGTCAGCCATGTGGGAGTCCAGTGCCTTTAACCACCAAGCCACCTGCCAGCCCTCTGACTTTTTTAAAAAACCCATGTGACTCTCTCATCTCTGTTTCCTAGGTGTCAAAAAGTTAATAAAAACTTACTGGAATATGAAAAGATGATTAAATATTTATTGAAAATTTAAAGGTGATACATAAAGGCACTGGTAGTCATTGAGGCTCCTTCAAGGCAGGGTGGATATCTTTTTTCAAAGGGAAACCTTATTTTCAGAGCTTTATTTGAGTTTAATACCTCGCATGAGTGATATTTAAATAATAGTAAAATAGAAAATTCCTCTTAGGAAAGAACGCCCTAGTTTCAGCATTTCTCCTCTATTAATTTAGAGGGCTCGCATTAACGTTGCCCACAGGATGCACTCCGAATGTCTGAGCTCCTCAAGCTGACCTCGATAGCTCCTCATCTCCTACCCAGTCTCCACATGACTCCGTAACTTCTCTTCCGTAGTCAGTGCACCCGTCAGGCACATTTATGTCTTCATATTTTTCTTCTCGATGTTTATAGTTTTACTTCTGTTGAAAATTTTGCACATCCTTCAAAGATCAGCCAGCCCTGTTGGATGATTTTCTCTGATCCTTGGATTTGGAAATCTTTCCCTCTTGGTCTCAAGGTCCTTTGTTTTTCATTTGTTACTTTAGTTCTGCTTAGTGTTGCTAATTGGATCCTTTCTGTCACTAGAGTGATATATTTCTTAGTTGTATTTATTTACCATTCTCTCTCTCTCCCCCGCCCACACACATATGTGTATATATATGTGTGTGTGTATATATATATGTATCTGTATAGATTTATATATTATAGATACCCATATATACGTATCTATATGTGTGTGTGTGTGTATAAACTCAATAAATATCAGTGAAATAGATGAAATACAAAGACCCAAATGTTTTCAGAACTAGAAATACTTACCCTTGTCACCCTTGCATGTCATCTCTTTATCTCATGGCTATTTAGACTGCCACCTTTTTGTTTTGTTTGTTTTGTTTTTACTATAGTGTGTGAGAGTTTGCCAGAGAGTGGGGTTGGTGGGGTGGGAGGGGAGGGAAGTGATAAATTGCCCTCTAGGGGAATGGCTATGCTGCAGTCCCTTCTCTCCAGTCTCCTCTTGGGATGTGGGGCACCTACACACACAGGCCCAGCATGATTTTCAAGCTGCTGGGTCTGTAGCTGCACAGCTGGCCATGTGGGAACCAGTGCCTTAACCT
Source organism: Tupaia belangeri chinensis (assembly GCF_000334495.1). Lineage (NCBI taxonomy): Eukaryota > Metazoa > Chordata > Mammalia > Scandentia > Tupaiidae > Tupaia > Tupaia belangeri. The sequence goes on along the minus strand of NW_006159583.1, from coordinate 156,140 downwards.
CCATACCACCTGCTGGCCCAAGACTGTCACCTTTGTATCTTTAAGGTATGTCTTCTGCTGTGGTTTAATTATGATCAACATCCTTGATTAAAATAGTTAATGCTCCTAATTGACCTTAGAACAATAATTTGACCTGAAAGAAAAATCCAAACTTTATGTGATGTCCTTCAAGATCTGACTTATGCCACCAGTAAATCTCAAGTCAGTCTCTTCTCACATTCTATTGTACCCATATTGAATTTTTTTTGTTTGTTTCCCAGAAATGGATTTTCTTTCTTTCTTTTATTTTTTTGAGTGAGATTTTTGCTCTAGGCATGTGCGCTCACAGGAGAAACAGAAAGCAAGAAACTTCCCCTTTCACTATCCCGAGGGGGGATGGCCATGGTGCAATCCCTTCTCCTCCATTCTCCTCTCAAGATTTTGGGCAAGCACACACATGGCCCTGGTGTGAATTTAAAGCCACTGTGCCCAGGACTAGAACTACAGTAGGCTAAATGGGAGTCCAGCAACATAACTACCACACCATCTGCTGGGCCCATCCAGAAGTGACTTTTCTGTATGAAATATTTTGTTCCTCCTTTCCCTTCCTTGCTATCTTCTACTGGAAAATTCTGGAAACCATCCCTATCAACCCATACTATCTCCAGCCCCAGACTGGATTAAGCCTTTCTCCATTGGTCTGATAGATAACAGTTAAGGACTAGAAAGCCTTAGGTCAAGATTGACTCTGATTCTGTCACTTACCAAGTACTAATTTCAGACCATGCAAATTTTCGTATGCTTCAGAATTACCTTGAGACCTTATTATGATTCCTGTACCTAATCTTAAGAGTTGCACATTCAAGGGATCAGCAGTTAGCATAATGGCTATGTCGCTGGACTCCCACATAGTCTACCGTGGTTCGCGTCCCGAACCCGGTGGCTTCAACTCACGCCGTGCGCGTGTTCGTGCATGCTCAAGATCCTGAGAGGAGAATGGAGGAGAAGGGATTGCGGCGTGGCCATCCCCCCTGGGGGGTGATTTCTCGCTTTGTTTCTCTATGTCTCTGTCTGTCTGGCTGGCGAGCGCACACGCCCTATAGCAAAAAAATACTCTCAAAAAATAAAAAAAAGAGTTGCACATTCAGTGGATCTGAGATGAGTCTTGAGAAGTTGCTTTTTTAACTGCTTTCCAGATGCCGATGGTGTTGTTATGGGGCTCAAATGAAAAAAAAAATCACTGTTTTAGGTAGTTTGTTATCTACAACTGTGTATCTGCCTCTCTAAGCTTTTGTTTTCACATCTTCAAAGTAAGGCTTAAAAGAGAGTGTTCTGCGGCCAGTCACTGGCATGGTGGTTAAGGTGGCTGGATCTCACATGGCTGATTGCACAGATCAAGTCCTGTACCAAGGAACTTGAAAAACACACCACACACGTGTGTATAAATTTGTCCAAAATCCTGAGAGGAGAAGGGAATAGAAGGGATTATGATGTGGCCATCCTCCATGGGAGGTGGTATCTCACTCTCCCTCTCTTTCTCTCACCAGCAAGTGCATACAACCTCGCAATTTTTTAAAAATGTGTTTTAAATACTAGTTGAAAGAATATATGGAGAGTGCTTGACATGAGTGATTCAGTCAATGGCAGTTACACTGTTTTTACTTCGTTATTGCTCTCATCACACTGTATTGAGTCACAGATGGAACAGACCGTGTCACGTGAATGAGGAATCCCGACAAGAGAAAGATCACAGCAGTTTTATCATTCTTGTATCACAAGAAACTTATAAATTATGTTAGTTAGCACTACCTAAACATTATAGTAGAATGAATTCAAAATGAATTAGTCAATAAACATTTAGTAACAATAAGTTGAAGGCTCTCGGAGTTACCCTTACCTAGGCTATTCCAGGTTCCCTAGTTCAACTCCCTTTATTCTTGATACTCTTAGTACTGGTTTTCCTGATTAGTTTTTAAGTCATTTTTGGCTAGAGTGAGTCAGTCTCCACAAGCTTTTGTTTCTGAGAAGAGTATACAAGCAACAAAGAGGACTTCCATCTGTAAAGAACTAGAAGTGAGTAACGATGTGCACTACTTCGTCTCTGTAGTTTCAATCTCGTAAAGAATGCAAGCAGTCGCAGCAGTGTAGCCCTGCCCTGTGTGTTTGAACATATGCCCTTATCTAACACACTAATATGAGTTAGAATTAACATGGGAAGAATTGAGTTTTCAGTTCTTCACAAATTCGCAAAGTTTTCTCTTTCAAGAAGCCTTTCTCCTTGTAACATCAGTCTGTGCTTCCATCCTCCTTTTGCCCTCAGAACTTCAGTTACACAAATCAATCTTTTTTTTTTTTTTTTTTTTTTGAGAGAGAGATTTTTTTGCTATGGAGCATGTGCCCTCACCAGAGAGACAGACAGAAAATGAGAAGTCCTCCCCCCACCTCCCGGATGGCCACACTACAGTCCCTTCTCTTGCATTCTCCTTTTGGGATTTTGGACATGCATGAGCATGTGCCCAGTAGTTTCGTAAATATTTTCTATCATCTTCCATGTGGCATGCATTGTTCTTGTGATGGTGATGCCACACTAAGACAAGGTCCCTGCTTCATAGAACCTAGAATGTTTACAAACTTTTCTGTAGCCATTAAATTTGAACCTCCTGGGACCAGCAGTTAGCGTAATGGCTATGTCGCTGGACTCCCATGTAGTCGACCGCAGTTTGCGTCCCGGACCCGGTGGCTTAAAACTCACGCCGGGCGCGTGTGCGTGCGTGCCCAAGATCCCGAGAGGATAATGGAGGAGAAGGGATTGCGGCGTGACCAACCCCCTGGGGGGCTGATTTCTCACTTTCTGTCTCTCTGGCAAGTGCACGCAACCTATAGCAAAAACCTCTCCAAAAAAAAAAGAACAAAGAAATTTGAACCTCCTGATGGAAAGTGCAGCATCAATATCTGGTGTATGGAAGGTATTTGTACATACGGATAATTCTTCGCATAGACTATTTTTACTATGCTGGTGTAAGGAACAGAACTGGGCACCAGAGGTCGCGTGCTGTCGCTTCGTGAAGTAGTCTGCCATTAGATACGTGTTTTTTGACTTAAGAACTGTTTTTTGTTTGTTCATTTTTACTTTTGTTTGAGTCTTAATTAGGACCAACCAAATAAGGGGGAAATTTAACATAAAAATCCAGATTTCTAGCTTCTCTCGAAAAAGTTCACATTCCTGTGTTGCAGCAATGAGCTGAAGCTGTCCGCAGTCCACCTCCTCTTTGAGCTGGATCGCATTTCCTTTACTATCAACCCCTCTCCCCATCATATTACATATGTAGGTCTGTGTGTGTATCATGCTTGTTTTCATGGATATGCAGTGAGGGAAGAAAGAAATTCTTTTTTTAAATTTTTTTTATTTATTCATTCATTTTATTTTAATTTGACCAGAGAGAGACACACATACAGAGAGAGTGAGTGAGACAGAGAAAGCGAGAAAGCAAGCTGCCAGGTCTGGGACTCGAAGCGTGGTCAGCCACGTGGGAGTGTCCAGTGGCTTAATCACCATGCCACCTGCTGGTCCCTAGAAAATTCTTCAAATTGTACATAAATCCACTGAGAGCATCTGTCTTTACAACCTAACTCCAACACTAGAAAGAATAACTTATCCCCTCTACCCCCCTTTTATTAAGCGATGTGAAATGCTAACAAGCATTGGCTTTCATTTGAACTATGTTGTATATCAAGTCATCACTCTAAATTTTGTCTGAGTTGGTTTTCTGCATTTTCAAAGTAGATTTCTTATAATTCTCAAATTGTTATTTGGGTCGTTGGAAAAGTCATGACACATTTTTGCATAGAAAAATGTGTCATGACTTTTCCGATGGCCCCATAGATAACTCCAGGCTAAATTCTACTGGATGTTTATCCTAATTAAAACTATATCTAAATCATTCTGATTTGGGGTTTTTCATCCTTTATTGTTGTTAAACTTTGTCTTGGTTTTGCCATGTGCGATTAGGATATTTCAAAACCATAAAATAAAATTAAAACTATAGCTTAATGAAAATGACTTGCTGAACAAAATATATTCATGTTTTATTCTAGCTATCCTTAAAAAGAAGAGGAAGCAAAGATTTACCAAAATCTGAAAAAAAGACTCAACAGACTCCTACAGAGGTATGTGGAAAATAAATTTTTACCAGTACATCAAGCATGTCTAAATGTATAATAAGAATATGTAGCTGTAGATACAGGAAATATAAAATATTTAGTGTATCTGTTTATAAATCCAGCAGTAATATCTTTATGGAAATCACTTTTAATATTAAAATCACATTTTCTGCACTCAGCAAAATGTCATTGTACACTACGTGCTGCAGGATTTGAGAACTGGACCTATGACACAGATCTTATTTTCTTTCCTCAGAATTAATAAGGTCAATAGAATGGTTGTCTCTCTAGTATCAGGAGAGAGTAAAGAACGGAATGTTGTAGGAAGGGAGGGTTGAACAGAGTGAGAAGCTTGCAAGCCCTGGAATGAATTCTCCATACCAGTGACTGGAGAACAAACAAGAAGGAAACAAAGGAATTTAAATAAAACTGAGAAGACGTACTCCCCATGAGTTTGTTAAGAACCTCGGAAACACAGCCCAGTACAGACTATACTTCTAGGGTGAGCAGAAGGTGCTGATAATTGCAATGAAGGAGATTTTAGAATAGAAAGGAAAATATTTGGGACAAAAGTAACGTTATGGCTCTCTAGAAGCACTAGGCTAGGTAGTGACATTTAAATGTGTGTGTTGGAATCTATAATGCTATAATCCCCATCGTAAAAATCATTACAAACTGTTTTCTCACTAGATAATTTCAGGGTAATATTTAAATATTCAATGTGTGAAAAAGTTTATCTCATTTTTTAAAAAATCTTAAAAAAAATGTTATTTACAGGGATCAGCAGATGATGTAATGATTCAGTCATTGGACTGAACTTGTAGTTCAAGTCCTGAACCTGGTGGGTTAAAACTCATGTTAGGCGTGTGTGCTTGCATGCCCAAAATCCTGAGAAGAGAATGGAGGAGAAGGGATTGCATCATGGCCATCCCTCCTGGGGTGGGGTTAGGGTGATTTTTCACTTTATGTCTCTCTGGCAAGCACATGCGCCCTATAGCAAAATCTCTCTAAAGAAAAACAACAACAACAACAACAAAAAACTTATTTTTCCTCTTCAATTTGACCAGAGAGACAGAGTAAGAGGGAAAGTGAGAAAGCAAGCTGCCAGGTCTGGAACTCAAACCATGATCAACCTTGTGGGAGTCCAGCGCCTTAATCACCAAGCTACTTGCTGGCTCCCATTGCAATCATTTTTTTTAAAACATAACATAGTAACTATATATAATTTTCCCTTTTCTTCTTTCTCCCTATTCTGTTTTTGGTTAATTTTTTCTAGGTACTTGCAAGAGAACATTTATAGACCTCAGCATTTAGAATCCCAGAGAGTCTCATACTAAGATTACAAGACCGTTTTTGCTCCTTTCTCCTTATTCTCTTACGAAGCTCAAATATGCAGTCACTAAACAACTTTTCCACTCTGTCTTTGCTACACCATTAGCCACCTGACTAAATAGTTTACTGTGGATCATTTCACACATTTCCATTAATTCTCTTTCCTACCTTGTTTAGGTAGTAAGTATGATATGCCCCTGCCCTAAAATCTTAAGTCAGCTTTAGTTGGCAGTTTATTTTTGAAAACTCCATATTTGGGGGCCAGCAAGTGGCATGATGGTTCAGGTGCTGGATCCCACATGGTCAACCGCAGTTCAAGTCCTGGACCTGGCACTTGCTTTCTCACTTTCCCTCTCTCTTCCTCTCTCTCTCTGTCCCTCTCTGGTCAAATTTAAATAAGTAAATTTATATAAAATAATTCTTTGGTGAAAAAAAAAGAATCTCAGAAGGAGAATGGAGAAAGGAGTGCGCATAGCCATCCACTCGTGAAGGGTGATTTCTCACTTTCCCTCTCTGTCTCTGTCTCTCTGGTGAGCGTACATGCCCTATCGCAAAAACTTTTTAAAAAAATCCACATTTGTCTTCTTTTTCTGCTTCCTATGTTAAGGTTTCTTTGTTTTCTTCAGCAGTATTTTGACCAGGAGTTCTTCACTGCTTATTCCTGGTTCTGTGGCCTCTAGTTCACATGCATGTGGCACCTCTCTGCAAAAGACATCCAGTTAACATTGGTTGCTCTGTGGAACCTGGGACCTTACGGAAGTTAAGATGCCTTTTTATTCCAGGGCCGTGAACTCCTGGGAAATGTATAAATATACACTTTTGAAGTCCTTTTATCTTTTCCAGAACATTTATTTTCAGAGGCTATAACCTGTCACTTTTCAAATCGTACTCCTGGAGATCAATCAGGACCATCTCCCATGGGAGATTTCAATGATAAAATGGTCCATATTTATACATTTTCTAAAATAACTCTATCTAGGTTGCTTAGTCTAGGTTGAGGACCACGGAGTCACGTACTATAAGCCTCCCTTTCCACTGCAGTTCTTATTTCTGCATTCATCTCTCTTGGCTGTGCAGCTGTAGATAGGGGCCCTCTTATTCAGCTTTGATTCGTCTTCGTCTAGTGTCTGGCTCTCTGTACATGCTCAGTCCACACTTATTAATACTTCCCTGACCCCCTTTTCTAGGCTGAGCCACATCAAATTGCCCTAGTGCTATTCACTTTGATCTCCAGAAATGGCAATTTCCTAAGATCTGTCCTGCCACTATTCATACAGCTTTGTATTGCATTAATTTGCTTCACCTTCTTTGATCTGTTTCTTATGTGTTCCCCCAGAAACACAGGGACATTACTGAGAAACGGTGTTGCATAGCAATTAAGAATAATACCTGCCAAACAGGTGGTCTAGGTTGACTCTCTGACATACACCAGCTCTGTGACTTTTGTCAAGTTATTTGTTGTTTCTGTGTTTCTGTTTCCTCAGCTATAAAATAGGGAGCATGATAAGGAGTTGTAAAAATTAAATGAATTAATATTTGTTAGATTAGAATGAAATTTAGCTTCTAGTAGTGGCTTCTGAAAGCAAAGCCAGTTTCAGCTCACTTCTTATTTCTTTTATAACTTTTTTCTTTAGATTTTGCTATAGGGCATGTAATAGAGACAGAGAGATGTATGTGTATATAGAGAGAAAATGAGAAAGTACTCCTCAGGGCGATGACCATGACATAATCCCTTCTCGTCCAGCGCTCTCTCCTCTTGGGATTTTGGGCATGCACGCACATGCACTTGACATGGTTTTCAAGCCTTCATGTTTGGAACTCAAACCATGCAGTTGCCCATGTGTGATCCATCCCCCCTAACCACCACGGCACCCAGCTAGCTCTCAGTTCACATCTTAGTGGCCCTTTATCATCTTTACGTTTCCTTCTTCATATGTTGCTTATGTCTTTATATAAGTGAGTGCTTTACATACACAAAAGTACGAAGCAGCTTGCTCCATGCCTTGGAGCATTTTACTTTTTTTTTTGGTCTACATGCGAAATTTGGGAGCAAAGGTTTACTGATCAGCAGCTACACATGATGCACTTTCCATGAATTTCTTTTGTTTTTTTTTTTTTTTCAATAATTATATGTGGTATTTCTATGGCTGGTTCCAAACACAACCTTCAATAGTTAGGTTACAAGATGAAGAGGCAAGGCAGATTGGCATACAGAGTTATTAAGCCCTTGACAGTGCAAAAACTAGCCCACTTTGCCTTGAAATTATTTCTTTTGAACAAGTACATAATTACCACATCATCATTTTCTTGATGGGTCTCTTTCCTAGTAGTGATTACATTATATGCAGTATATGACCAAGTCTTAATCTTAATGTTTCCATTCCTGTGGGCAGGAGACCTTACATACACAGGAATTAGATACTCTCTCTTTTACTCTCTTAACGCAGCTTGGTGAAGTGTTACCCTGCTCTAATTTGTGGCATGGATCACTCCTACTGCAGTTTTGGTTAGATTCAAACTGCAGCATATACCAATGTAGTGTGTGTGTGTGTGTGTGTGTGTGTACACATACTAACAAAGGCCTGGCTTTGCAGTCAAGGATTTTCATCAAATATGTAGCCCTTCCTAGCTTCCCAGTCTCACATTCTCTTACTGTTCAATAAAACCTAGCCCAGGTAAAATCGCATCTGATATTGCTGATCATCTTTCTGTTTAAACATTGTTTCTAGTTCTGGGGCTTCATGGACTTAGCCTCCTCCTCCAAAACCTCCAACCATTTCTTATCTGGCTCCTCTTCTTTAATTCTCCTTCAGTTGTCTCTGTAACCACTGCAGTAGCTTCAGCATCTCATTCTCATGTTTTCACCTACAGACCTGAGGTCTCTGCAGGTCTCAAGGTGTAATCTTCATCATCTCTAAGCTTAGATTCTACATGGCAGTTGATAGGTGTTTCTCCTTGGTATCCTTCCAGTGTGACATCTCAAAGACAACTTTTTTTTTTTTCTTTTTGAGAGGTTCTTGCTTTAGGGTATGTGTGCTTGCCAGAAAGGCAGAGAGAGACAGAGAGAAAGAAAGCAAGAAATCACTCCCCACAAGGGGGATATCCATGGAGCAACCCTTTCTCCTCCACTCTCCTCTAGGGATTTGGGGCACACATGCACATGCATTTGGTGTGAGTCTCATTCGCTTGGTCTAGGACTCAAACCACAATCAGCCACATGGGAGTCCAACATCCCAACCATTATGCCACTTGTTGGCCTCCACAGACAGCATTTAAAAAAACTTAAATCTACCTTCTTCACACAAAATCTGCTTCTCCAGCAAAAAGCCCAAGTTCAAAATGTCAAGGTTATGTTTGATTCTTCTGTGGACATGTCTTAAACCCTCTCTTCTTCCTCTCTATGAGCTGCTGCAGAAGTGCTCTCATGTCTTCTCCCTGCACTTCTCATCTTCCTTCTAAACCTCTTCTACAGAAAAGAAGGCAAGCCAACACATCTGATTTCCTTAATTTTATCACATGGTGCTACTTCTCTTCTTTTGTGTTTGTTTCCCAGAGGCAAAATGTTCAGTGGAAGAAATATGAGTGTTGGAATGAGCCTAGCTAGATATAGATTATACTGTCACTCATTAACTTATAATTTGCCTTTTTAATAAGCCTTGCTTGGTCAAACCTTGGAGCCTAAGGTTAAGGCAGCCAGATCCCATATGGCCCAGTGTGGTTTGAATCCCGGCTGCTTGAAAAACATATGGACATATGCAGGTGCGTGCCCACAATCCCAATGGGATGGAAAAATGGAGAAGAAGGGGCTGCCGAGTGACCACCACGTTGGAAGATTGTTTCTCTCTCTTTCTGAGTTCACATGACCTTTAGCAATTAAAAATGTAAGAAAAACTTCTTCATCTTTATAGGAGAGAAGTATCTACTATCTTGAAGGACTGAAGGTTTAATGATATAAAGCAAATGTTGTTCAGTTCTCAAACTTTCTAGTCCCAGCAGCTCTCTAACCTGTCATATTCCCATTAGTAGATAGAAGTGTAGGAGACCGGTCCGGCTTTCCATCTCTTCCATCTCAAAGGCTCGGTGCCATATTTACTGAGCATCACTGGTAGAAGCTCATTATTCTCATCTTCCCTTCCAAACTTACTACTTTTTCAACATGATGCATCTGAGACAGGTGATTCTGAGTGCTGGATAAGAAAGGCATTTTTATTTCCATTTTTAAAATGAGGGAAGCAATGTCCACAGAACTTACAAGACACATACTTAAAAAATTTTGGAAAGATGTAGTTGGGAAATACATCATTGGATATAGTCATGTGCTTCTACCATTGTTCAAGGGAGAAGAGTGGATTTTTATTTCTCTTTTTGTACTTTTCAATTTAATTCATGATTAAGTTTTGAAGGTTGTCCCAAGAATGTTTCAGAGGAACTTCTACAAGTTCTACTCCACTATCCTTTCACTAGGCAGAACCACTTTATCCATTTTAGACTGATGGAAATACATCCCACTTCATACGTGATCTAGATGGAATATCTACCAGTTTCTCCTAGAGCTATCCTAGTATCAAACTTGCCCTTCTTAAAGGCCTTTAAAACAATTCTCCTTTGAATAAAAATGGAAGGTAAACTACCCCCCCCCATGGGATAGTGATAATAAGCCTGAACTTTAATTTCTGACAGAACTGAGTTCAAATTTCACCTTCATCCATTGCTACTTATTAGCAGGGTAACCTTGAGGTAGTCCTTGTACCAGGAACGTCCGTTCTCAGGAGTGTACACTGAGCAGGAAGCTAGGTCATCTGTGTAAAAGCCGTTCCAGCATCTGGCTTAGAGTAAGTGCTCCGTGCAGGGCTGTGAATAGGTACTAACCACCCACTCCTTCCAAGGACATGGTTTCCTATTCGTTACTGTTAGAGGAGTTCAAACCATGGAGAAACAAAAGGAAGAAAAGGAATGTTGTAGAATCGCCCACCAGACAATCCCATGTAGTTACACTAAACTTCAAACAGTGATCACCCCAGGGTTTCTGTTTATATTGCTTTCCCTTCTTCCTTCCAAACATATTGTCCTGAATTTTAGTTTTCCAAAGAATTTAAGTGGCTTGGAGAAAATGCATAGTATCAACTTCTCTTTGTCAATAAATCGTTTTTTAAAGTTATATTTATTTCTTTTGTCACAGAGAGTGAGAGCAAGTTGGGCACCCGCTGCAGGGCCTGCTCATGCCCAGATCCCCTTGCCCAGCCTTCCAACCTGTAGGATCACAGGCGCAGGCTATTTACATACTCCCAGCCCTGAGTCCCAGGCCCCAGTGCCCAGCTGGTCCTGCCATGTCAGCACTGCAGAGCAACCAGTTACAGCCTGCACCATGTAACTGGATCTCTGTTGTCGAATCTTTTTAAAAATTAATCTTAGTTATTTTTATTATTTTAATTTGTTATAGGGTACGAGAGAGAGAGAGCAAGCTGCCTGGTCTGGGACTCGAACTGCAGTTGGCCATGTGGAAGTACATCTCAGCCACCACACCCCCTGTTGGTCCTGTCATTAAATCTTAATTACAAAAAAAATAATGATTTTGGGGACCAGCAGTTAGCATAATGGCTATGTCGCTGGACTCCCACGTAGTCGACCGTGGTTCGAGTCCCGGATCCAGTGGCTTAAACTCATGCCAGGCGCGTGTGCATGTGTGCCCAAGATCCCGAGAGGAGAATGGAGGAGAAGGGATTGTGGCATGGCCATCCCCCCTGGGGGGTGATTTCTCACTTTCTTTCTCTCTGTCTCTCTCTGTCTTTCTGGCCACAGCACACGCCCTATAACAAAAATCTCTCTCTCAAAAAAAAGATTTTTTTCAAACAGTCGCTTCTTATTTTTTTGAATGTACGTAGAAACGATCTTTTCCTTTCCCTTCTTTTCCCCACGAGGAGGACAATGAAGATCTGAAATGCCAGCTACAATTCGTTAAGGAAGAAGCTGCTTTGATGAGAAAGAAAATGGCCAAGATTGATAAAGAAAAGGACAGATTCGAGCACGAGCTCCAGAAGTACAGATCCTTTTATGGAGACCTGGACAGTCCTTTGCCCAAAGGAGAAGCTGGGGGGCCTCCCAGCACCAGAGAGGCTGAACTCAAGCTAAGGCTGAGGCTGGTGGAGGAAGAGGCCAACATCCTGGGTAGAAAAATCGTGGAATTGGAGGTGGAGAACAGAGGCCTGAAGGCCGAACTGGACGACCTGAGGGGCGATGACTTCAACGGCTCGGCCAACCCCCTCATGAGAGAGCAGAGCGAGTCCCTGTCGGAGCTGCGGCAGCACCTGCAGCTGGTGGAGGATGAGACGGAGCTGCTGCGGAGGAACGTGGCGGACCTGGAGGAGCAGAACAAGCGCATCACTGCGGAGCTCAACAAGTACAAGTACAAGTCGGGCGGCCACGACAGCGCGCGACACCACGACAGCGCCAAGACCGAGGCCCTGCAGGAGGAGCTGAAGGCGGCTCGCCTGCAGATCAATGAGCTCAGCGGCAAGGTCATGCAGCTGCAGTACGAGAACCGCGTGCTCATGTCCAACATGCAGCGCTACGACCTGGCCTCGCACCTGGGCATCCGCGGCAGCCCCCGCGACAGCGACGCCGAGAGCGACGCGGGCAAGAAAGAGAGCGACGACGACTCGCGGCCGCCGCACCGGAAGGGCGAGGGGCCCATCGGCCGGCGAGGGCCCCATCGGCGGCGAGAGCGACTCCGAGGAGGTGCGCAACATCCGCTGCCTCACGCCCACCCGCTCCTTCTACCCGGCGCCCGGGCCCTGGCCCAAGAGCTTCTCCGACCGGCAGCAGATGAAGGACATCCGCCAGGAAGCCGAGCGCCTGGGCAAGACCATCGACCGGCTCATCGCCGACACGAGCACCATCATCACCGAGGCGCGCATCTACGTGGCCAACGGGGACCTGTTCGGACTGATGGACGAGGAGGACGACGGCAGCCGCATCCGGGAGCACGAGCTGCTCTATCGCATCAACGCGCAGATGAAGGCCTTCCGCAAGGAGCTGCAGACGTTCATCGACCGCCTCGAGGTGCCCAAGTCCGCAGACGACCGCGGCGCCGAGGAGCCCATATCCGTGAGTCAGGTACAGTTCTGCCTATTGCGAGCCACGGCGATGGCAAGGCTGGCTCGCGGAGCGACGGTCCCTGGTGGGCCGTCTCCGCGCCCTGGCCTCCACGCCCCGCTTTAGCCAAGTCCCAGCGCAGAGCCTCGCTGGGGTTTGAGCCGCAAGGTGCCCATTCTTTCGCCATGTCCTTTTCAGGCTTGAAGTTCTTTCAGCCCATCAACTTAGCGTCTGTTTCCCTTCTGTTTTTGTTTAAAAGGGAAATTTGACAGCACCACCCTCAGTACTTGTGTAAAGATGAAAGAATTCCTAAGAAATATTATTTTAAGTCAACATTTTCCAATAATACTCTAACAGATCAAGGTTAAAAAAAAAAGACTTGAGTGGAATCTTCAAATGATTTGCCTATTTTGAGCCAAGATCCAAATTGAGTTTAAGACCAAAAAAAAAAAAACAAAAAAAAAATTAGGATTGATGAATTAACTACTGGTAAATGTGAAAACCAGTGGTAAAGGGATGGAATCTTATATCTAGAGCCTTACCAAAAGAAATAATCCTTTAGCATAACTTGAAGTAACATAATCATTATTTCTAGAGAAAATCAAGGTCAGTTCTATGGTGGAGAATCTCAGGACTGGGGAAGGAGTGATACACTGTAGCTTTAAGGCAACACTAATTCAGAAAAATAGTAGCAACTATTCCAGACCCGGGAAACCCAGCATCTCCTCCATCCTGATTTGTAGAGGCACAGCGGATGACTTGGACTGAGCTGCTTTGGCCAGGTATGGTGGCCACTTAAAGACCAATGCATTCTGTAAGAATTACCCACATCAAAGTTAATTTATGAAACAACAGGCAGTGCTGTCCTTTCTGGCAGGCCTGGAGTCCTGAACCCATTGGAGAACCCACGGAAGTACAACAGCATGCATGGCTTTTAAGACACGCAAGACAGTGATACTTAAAAAGCAGTTCATAACAGAAGCATGACGTTCATATAACTGCCTGTTAGTCACAACTAGAGAAATTGCAGCTCTGACGCTTGGTTATCTTGCATGTTGCTCTGCTTTGCTATGAAAAGAAAAAAAAATGTTTTATGATATATATTTATTGGATTTTGAAATGTTAAAGCTTACTTTTTTATTTCTCATATCAAATCATTGTTTTTTAGTTATTTTATTGCAGATTGTTTAATACTGTGAGCATGTGAGTTTTCAATTATACTCTTGGGGGGAAAACATAAAAATCAGAGAGAACACTGTGTAAAATAATGGGGTTTCAGATTTTGCAAATCTAGGTTTCTTCGTTATCTAAAGTTATCTATGAATATCTAGATTAGTTTATATCAATTGCACTTTTAAACTTTATTATTAATTAACTCTTCTCTTTGTCTTTGCGTTTACCTTCCCAGATGTTCCAGCCTATCATTTTACTTATTCTCATTCTTGTATTATTTTCATCACTTTCTTACACAACAATATTTAAACTTGTCTTTCTTTTTACACTGTTTTTTGTACTGTAAATCTTTCATCATTTACCATTCATTGTAGTATTTTCAGTTTGTTTATTTTGTTCACCCTTCAAGACAAGAAGTAAAAGAAGTATAATTTCCGTAGTAACCAATGCTCTAAAAACACTGAAGACTGCTTATTTCTTTAAAAAGATACAACTCTTCTGACCACTACCAAATTCAATAAGAAGCCCAAGCCCAAATATTACAGGTAAGGAAGTGTGACTTCCTTTTTTTCTCTTATAGTGTAAATTACTTCAATTTCTCTTATCCTCCCATTTCATCTGGATTTGTACTCTTCCTGGTAAATAACACACTGACACTGTCAAAATTACTAACTCTCTCATAATTATTTCTAAATCATTTATCATTGTGATTATTCAGAAGCTGGACATTCACAAGTTGATCATATCCCCCAAAATTATATACATATGTAAAACACCTTTGCTAGATTGTATCAGTCTTACAAGATCATTTTAGTATCCAATAAATATGTGTGAAAAATATGGCTAATGAATGAAATGTAACTTTCAATGGAAACTAAGTCTTGTGTTGTAGTGCTAATATGTTCTATTTACAGCAATGTGTTTGAAAGTATGAAAGTGGATTCATTCATTGAGAAAACAATTATCCACATTCTACCGCATTTGACAGCTTTCCACCAAACCATCACTTTTGCATTTACTTATATACCTGGAGCCATCTATCGCTAATTAAAGTTGCTTGGAATCCTGTTTTCTATAACAGATTGACACATCAAACTATTTCCAGAGTAGGAAAGATGCTAGGCCATTAATGCCAAGGCCATTAGCATAGTTCCAGTGGGAGTTGCTCTCTGGCCGTAAATGGAACTTCAGTGGAACAAGCATCTGCCTTTCTCCTCATACCTAAAGTGGTCTGGAGAGAGTCCATACACCCACGGGCCCTGTTCTCTCTATCTCATTGGTAGCTTATCCAGTGGAGAGCTGGAATGCACTAGTGCCACCCAGGAATCAGAAATCCCAGCACTTGTCGATATCACATTCTTATAAACACTCATAGAATAGTGGTAGATATGAAAGTCTGTGATAAAGCAAAGTGTCTGTGCCTCAGCAAAACAAATAATGGATAGAGATGCTTAGCTCTACAACAAAAGTTTGTACTTGTCTTGGCCTTTTGAGTCCCAGGAATTTTAACTTGTAAAGGACTATGATTTATTGATAGCCTCACCCCCCCCCACACAAATCCCTTCAACTATTAATTTAAAAAGACAAAAATAGAAACAAAACTTCAATAATTGTGCAGTTGGATTCAAAATAACTGCCCGTACTCTTCATGACTTGTTTTGTGTGTTTGTTTTACTTTGGTGGGAGAAGGATAGACTTGGAGTGGTCAACCAGTAGTTGGAATCTGTCGATGCCTACTTCTGGTTTTATCTCGCAGAATCAGAGGGCAAGGCAGAACTTCTTGACAAAAAAAGGAATGAAATGAGATAATGCTATGCTTAGTCAATTACTCAAGTGTTTACTTAAAAAAAAAAAATCTCCTATTAGGGATAGCAACCACTTTAAAACCAAATCTGTCAGATCCTTGATGAATGTCCAGGTTACCATCTCAATGGAACCATTTTGGCAAAAGAAGAGAAAGTAAATGTTTAAAGGTTGTAATGTATCTGTGTCGCCTTGAGCCACATATACCTAGTTGATAGCTACTACATACACTCAACTACCTATGGAGATTTGAAAGTGCATGGAAGTGTTGCTGGGTGTCCGTCACAATGACCAGAAAGCTCTCTGATGCTCAGAAGGCAGAGGTCAAAACTTCAAGCTCCCTGTGTTTTCATCTCACAAATAATTTTTCAGCCCAAATTGCTGATGTAATGGTCTCTGTGGAGAAACATGGCATGCGATATCTCATGTCTCACTATTCTGTGTGGCTTTAGGAAACTGGCTTCAGAATTTTAGCTCTCTTTATCATCAGGGGAGTCAAGAACTAAGACTAGATCAGGAGTTCTCAGCCCTAGTTGCATATTGGAATTCCGTGGATGTTTTTAGAATTGACTGACCACCTTTGTACAAATTGAAATTGAATGTATAGGCTCAGGCATTCGTATTTTTTAAAACCCCATAGGACCACTGGCTTATGTTTGAATTATGCAAAATACATGTAGCCTCCAATAAGATTACAGTAAATAAGCCTGGTGATATTAGGAAGTCATGCTGCATTTTTACATAGAAAAATATACCATGATTTTCCCGATGACCTAAGAGAATCCTCAGTTGTTCAGGTTTGAGTAGAGCTTAAAGTTTCAGTCACTCAATGGATGTCTGAATCCTCTCTAGAACATTTCCACTCAGTAGTCAGATGGTCTTTGTGAAGAGACTTCTAGTGAGAGAGCAGTTCTGTTTCCACACTGGTGGTGTTAGAAAATGTGTCTTTTGTTAGTATAGGTTCTTAAAGCCAACAAACTCCAATGAGACATATAGGAATAACCTGTAACAGAAAGGAGAACCAATATGAATAATGTGTGTGTGACCCAGAGATAATAAGCACATGTTCACACTGAATTAAAGCCTCAGTAGAATCCCAAGGTGATCTCTTATCCCAAGCACTATTATGATAAAGTCCCTAGCCATTCTTAGATGTAAGGACATCATAAATATATATGGGGGTTGTACGTATACTTCCAGCAATAACTCGTGGCCTCAGTAAGCAAGGACAGATGTAAGAGCTAACCAAAACACAAGTCTTATCTTTTGATCTCTCTTTAGGACTTCTGGTCATCCTGATAACAGAGATGTTTGTCTTACTTAATTTTATTTTTAATTTTTATTTTTTTTAGTTTTGTTTTTGTTATAGGGCATGTGCACTTTCCAGAGAGAAAGAAAAAGAAAAAGTGAGAAATCGCTA
Organism: Tupaia belangeri chinensis; assembly: GCF_000334495.1. Lineage (NCBI taxonomy): Eukaryota > Metazoa > Chordata > Mammalia > Scandentia > Tupaiidae > Tupaia > Tupaia belangeri. The sequence goes on along the minus strand of NW_006159583.1, from coordinate 139,180 downwards.
ACCCAGGAAGGATGGCCATGCCACAATCCCTTCTGTTCTCCTCTTAAGATTTTGGGCATGTGCATGCACACAAGCACACACACACACACACACACAAAGTGTGAATTTCAAGCCACCAAGTTTCAGACTTGAACTGCGAAGTTGGTCATGTGGGATCCAGCTGTCTTAACCTCCATGTCACCTGCTGGCACCTTATAAACTCTTAATTGATCTTATACAAGAATTCCATGAGAATCTTGAACCCTGTCCAGAACATTCCCATAAGACATTGGGGAGAGCAAAGTAGGCTCTTTGAAAAACTAAGTTGACTGCTGCTTATAGGTTCTGGTGGACTTTGAATCTCTCTGACAATGCTCTTACATTAGTGAAGCAACCTTACTATACATACAACTGGATTCCAGGGAGGCTCTTTTCCAACTCAGCCCTACCTGTTGCTGAGCCATGTTACAATTGTGCCTGCATGTACATACTCTTTTCTATCACATTGTGCAGTGTAAAGAGAAATGCACCCTTGGTCATGGCATGCAGATTTCGCTGTATCTCAGGGCACAAGCCGGGGGCCAGTAGGTGGAATGTGGTCTCCACACACTGCCCACAGCACAAAGTGATGTTTTTTCCTGCCATCTTCTCTGTAACTTCAGGCTGTTCTTTGGGTGCCAGAATTTAGAGTGCATCCCTCCCTTACACCAGAATAGAGACATGGGAAGAGAAGTTAATAAAGATAGTACCGAAGATCTTGGAAAGAAACTCCCAGCATCCCCCTCCCATCCCTTTGACTCTAACTTGTGTTATTTTTGTTATATTAAGCTAATCCTTAGAGAAAAACACGCAGGCTTTGTTCACCAAGAAAGCAATGCCTCCCAATAATTGAGTCAAGGGCTCTCTCCTATTTTCCTCTTTGAAGTTGTGCTATTTAAACATCACACTGAAAATAAACTCAAGAATGCAAACCTTATTGTAGCAAATTTCCTTGCATGCACATTCTTGGTCATAGGAAGGAATGTCCTTGTTATTTTGGCCTAAATTTGAAGAGTTAAAAAAAAAAGGAATTCAGTTGGCTATTTTTAAGCATAACTGACACAGTCATAAAACAAAGGAAAATTTAGTGCTGAGCTTGGAAAGTCTATCGGCCTGCATGCCCCACTCTTGACTTCCATTCATATGGCAGAGGTGGATATGGTTATTTAATCAGCTGCCAGTGAAGTTTGGAATGTCAACTCTAGCTTTAGCTCCAAATATTCCTTTAAATGTAGATACATTTTCATAGAACTACAGCTCTGTTTCAAATTCTTGTTTAGGGTATTTCAAATTCAGATAATTAAATTATGCTTTCATCTTGGTTATTTTTGTATTAAATTATTAGTACATTGTAAGATATAATGCAGCATGAAATAAGCCAGACTATGAAAGACAAAAAACATATGTCTTATTTAACGTATACTGAGTATCCACACACTAGGGTGGAAACTGAAGGATTTGAAAGCACAAAATAAAGACACTAACAGTAGATACCAGCAAAGGCTCAGGGAAGGATAAGGCGGATTCATGAGAAAGTCTGTAATGTACACAAGAATGCATGTAAGTAAGGGAAAGTGGCCGTGGGATAGTGTATCACAGCAGAGTGAAAAATATATAGTTTGGTGTGTCAATATACATATTTCAGGAAAAAATTAGTAGAACTGTTAACAAACGTACACAGCATAATGGAATGTTCAGTGTTGAAGAGGTGAATATGATTTAGCTACTATATAGTGAATACATGAATTAAGAAACCATTGTATGATACAGATATATATCCATTATATGTATACTAGACATTATAATAAAAAAGAATAAAAATTAATTAGTTAATTGAAATTTAATTAAGAAAGGGCTAGCAGGTGTCATGGTAGTTAAGGCACTGGATCCCACATGACCAGCTCCTCAGCTTGAGTCCTGGACCTGATGCCTTGAAAAACACACTGAGTACGTGTGTGTATGCATACCTAAAATCCTGAGAGCAGAATGGAAGAGAAGGGATTGCAGCACAGTCAGCCCCACTGGGAGATGCTTTATCATTTCTCTTTCTCCATCTATCCCTGTCTCTCTTGGATGGGCTAATGTGCTGTAGAGCAAAAATATAACAGAACAACTGGAACCTTTCAGAAAAGTTTAAAACACCAAGTCATTTAACAAAGTGACGAGTCACCCTGAAGTATTCAGCAATGATGCAATTTCTTGACTATATGAAGAGCTTTAAAATCCTGCATACTTCAGAGTTGCAGCTCTGAAAATTACAGATTCTGAAAAGGTGTGCTTAACATCTTTGAGAGTGTTTTACATTGAACCACTTATATAATCTATGTTAACAAGATACATAAGTGATTTTTGAAGACTGGAAAGCAGTATTTATTTCTGAAGTTGTCCAACATGATGAATCCTTAAAGTAAGCTCTTTAAGATTATTTCAAATGTATCCGCCTTAGCCCAGCTGTGGTGGCACCCACAGCTAAGATGCTGTCTCTTCAGGCTGTGACTTGGGAGGCTGGTGTTCATTCCTGGTCCAACTCAGAGGCTGGATGTGGTGATGCATGCCTGTGATCCCAGCCACTTGTAAAGGTCAGGCAGGAGGATCATGAGCTGGAGGCTGGCCTGGGCAATGTTAGCAAGACTCTGTCTGAAAAACAACAACAACAACAACAACAACAAAAAAAACAGTGCTGTGCATGGTGATGCACACCTGTAGTCACATCTGGAGGCTGAGGCAGGAAAATTGCGATAAGGAGATCCTGTCTTAAGAAATAGTGTCTGCTTTAACTCATGCATTTTAACATTAAGAAAGTATGAGAAGCAGAGAGAAGCTTGCCCCAGATGATTTAGTAAGCAAAGAAAATCTAACATATATATATATATATATATATATACTGCCATGATTAAAACAAACAAACAAAAGACCATATACAGTCTTTTATTTCTCAAAGTTAGAAACCTACTTTAGTGTGTAGTTTGGATTCTCCTTCCTCCTTTTTCATGAACATGTACTGTTTTTTCACATTTTATTTCGTTCCCTGTGTATCATTAACTACCAGCCAGATAAAACAGACTTCTCAAGTTGCACATCCCATATGTTGGCGTAAATCAGCCATTTAGAACTTCACAGAGGGAGTTTCAACCTGATAAATGACCAGATTATGAATTTCAGGTGACTCCTAGAAATCTGAGCACTTTCCCCTCCACTCTCCTCTCGGGCTCTTGGGCATGCACACACTTGCACCTGGTATGAGTTTAAGCTACCAGGTCTGAGACACAAACTGCGGTCGACTACATGGGAGTCCAGTGACATAGCCATCACACTAACTGCTGGTCCCAAAAGGGAATGCGGATGCGCTGCGGTTCCAGGGCCATGGCGTTATTCTAATATGCTTACTCTCTGTCTAAGGGAAGAAGCCACAGTGAAACAGCCAAGGGAGGTAGTTGAAGGAAAGTGAGGATGCTCCAGCTTGGGACCTTACAGGTCTTGAGGAAGGGGAAACTCATGAAACTCCTATCTCTGATCGTCTCTGTAAGAAACTCATGTCTCTGGTCATACTCCTCATTTTAGAGGAAATGCAGCTGATGCAGAAGAAGCTAATTTTTTTTGAAGTCTGAATATTTGTAGAAATTGAGTGGATTAAAAATAAGGTGAATTCAAACTAGTTGGATAAGAGTATTCTTTATGAATCTTATTATTGCAAAACATGTCACTAGCATATATTGGGTTGTCAGGAAAGTCGTGATGCATTTTTGCATAGAAAAACCTGTCAAAACTTTCCCAACAACCTAATAGCATTAGAGCTGGGCACAACACTTATTGGGGTAAAATAAGTGCTCTCTTGTACTTGACATTGTTCACTTTACACGGTACCACCAATTTGCTACTCTGTTTCTATCCCATTTTCCTTTATGGATTTTTAAGGTCTTCATGGGTAAGCTACTCCCTAGTTACTGTGTTTCTGTAAACATGGAGAATGGGTCTGGCAGGTTCTCCAGAAGTCGGATGAGAGCAGGGCTGGAGGCTAAGCCAAAGTGCAACTTTGGGCCTCCCTTTCTGTACCGTCATCCCCAGATCCTTTACCATATAGTCTTCTCACATCATGATGCCACGTTTCCTTTCACCCGAACACCAGGTGCTTAAAATCTAGCATGTAGTTCCCCTTCGGTCTTCCCTCCCATTCCCTACTTCACACATCATGAAGGAAACAAATAGCTTTCGCAAGCTCTAAAAGCTTATCTATATTGACTGGTTCTGTCTAGTCCTTTCTGTGTGCTAGCTGTTCTCCTTTTCTGGGCCAAGATGTGACTAGCCAGTAATTGCTTCCTTTATCAGTTGCATGTTAGTAGACAATTACTAGAAATACAATGCTTTCACCAAGTAGTGATGAACACTTCCGGTAGAAGATATAGGTGGGCTAACAATTCCCTGGGGGAGTATGGATTAGTTCCTGTATGCTTCCATTCATGCGTATTTCTGAAAGTCCTCTTAGTCATCCTGTACTGCATCCTGATCTTCCTAGCAAAGAGAAGTGACTCAGGGTGGCCCTCTTGTGGTGGATGAGCATTCTCACAGCTGTTTTGGTCGTAAGAAATAGTCTTAGAACAGTCCGTTTATTGTTTTGATTTTCTATTTTTATTTATTTCAGCTTTTAAATTATATTTAATCATATATTTTTGCAGCATACAGCATAGTTTTTCAAAGCATGTATGCAGTGCATAATATCTAGTCAAAGATATTACTATATACGTCATCAACAGATAACTTTACATTCTTGTGTCTGTTAATTTTTTTGTTTGTTTATTTTTTTTTGTTTGCTTTTGTTTTTCTCCTGAGTCCCTTCTTTCCACTCCTAACTATCCACAACCTCCAGTACAGTCTCTGGAATCTAACCTGGCCTTCCTTGCTATTATATCTACCAATCTTTCTGTTTCTGCCATAGAGCCTATACATTCGATATCTATTAAGCAGGGCCATACACTGTCTGTCTTTCATAGTCTGGCTTGCTTGGCTTAGCATTAAATCTTCCATATGTACCCACTTTGTATCACATGACAAGGTCTCATTGTTTGTGATGGCTGAGTAATATTCCATAGGGTATGTTCGCCACATTTTTTCAATTCATTCTTGGACACTTAGATTGATTTCATGTCTTAGAGACTGTCAATAATGCTGCAGTAGGGGCTGGCAGGTGGCGTGGTGGTTAAGGGTGCTGGACTCCCACATGGCTAGCTAGAGTTCAGTCCCAGACCTGGTGGCTTGCTTTCTCACTTTCCCTCTCTCTCTCTCTTTCTCACTCTGTTCCTCTCTGGTCAAATTAAAATAAATAAATAAAGTTAAATAAAATGATTTAAAAAGAAAAAAAAAGAATGCTGCAGTAAACATGGATATGCAAATGTGTGTCTGAGCGTTTTCCTATCGTTTGGCTGAATACCCGGGAGTAGTAGTACTGGGTTGTGTGGTAGTTCTGTTTGTAGATTTTTGAGGAAACTCCATATTATTCTCCACAGACTGTACTAATTTACATTCCCACCAACAGTGTGGGAGGGTTCTCTTTTCACTGCAGCCTCTCCAGCACTTGTCGTTCTTTATCTTTTTTAGTAACAGCCATTCTGACCAGGGTTAAGGGTTTGTCATTGCGGTTCTGTTGTTATCATTATCAACATTTCCCAAGTCAAGAATCTGTAAAAGATATAATTATACGCTAGAAACACATTTGAAAACTGTAAGCAAATTTTGCTTCCAGTTTTAAATAGCCCACATTTCTCAAATATGTTATTGTTTTATTTAGAATTTGGACCGATACATACAAGGAACAGATAGTTCAAAACTTTCTTTGGAATATTTCTGTCATCTGGAAATGCCTGTACATAAGTCCCATGACGGATCTGCTTGACTAAAAAAGTCTGTTGACATGTCACCCACCCTCAGAATGGCAAAGAGAGCCAGCATCCCATGATTTTAGAGAAAACCATCCAGCCCTGAGAAAACAGCACGTTAGCTGGAGCACAGCAATCTAAATATGTAACTTTCAACGATACTAAATAGTCTGTGTGCGACCCTCATGCTTTTATACCCCAGACTAGAGCCTTAGAAATCTCCGAATTGCATTTTACTAACAGTTGAAATGCTCTCATTCTAGAACTCAAATAACACAAGACCAAATTTGACAGAATCAGCTGTGAGACTTTGTAGAAAATCAGAAACCTGAACTTTACCCGTGGATGCTCTGATTCAAAATGTCTGGAGTGAAGTTCAAGTTTGAGTTAGGGGTTTTTAGTTGGTTTGTTGTTGTAATATAATTCTTTGAGTGATCAGCATGTGCAGCCTGGCCCAAGGGTAACCCGAAACTCTGATCCCTTGGTGGAATGCTATGAGTACTACCAACAGAAGCTCTCCAGTTGGTTTCAAGGTAGTGACCTACTTGGGATGGGAACAGTCCTCTGGCAGGTCACATTTGAGGGCACCTTCAGAGGTGACTGAGCTTATTGAGGGCAAGGATATGTCTTTTTTGAAACCTTGTCAGATTCTGGCACAGAGTTGCTATTCACAAATATTTCTTAAATGGAACATTAACTGAAGTGTCCAAGACCTCTCCTTAGGAATTGTAGATATTTTAAAATCCAAGTGTTCTGCTAAACAACTGAGATCATATATCTTAAAATAATGTGAAAATTGCAAAGGGCATATGCATTATTCTAGAAGGAAGGATTATTTAAAACATGTCACTTATGATAGCCTCTGAACTTTAACATGCATAAGCATGAGTTCAGTTTTCAAAGGTATTCTTTTTTCTAAGGTTTTCTGTCTTCTTTCCAAGGAAAACAGAAACTCAACACTCCTGTTAGTGGTAAGTATACTTAAGGGTAAGGGAAGAAATGACTGAAAAGCCACATAGGCAAGAAGTCAGAAACCATCCGGTATCACAACAACCGAGCTTGTCATAACATAAAGAGATTCAATAATAAACACTTTGCGATGCTTCAGAATCAACCTGCAAATAGGAAACTATAGATTAAATGTTCACTCACACAGGAAAGACCATCTTGCAATGTTTGTCCTCAGATTTCTTTCAGCTGCCAAGTTAAAATCCTTATGTCTTGGTATTTGACCCAGAGTTTATATTAACTAAGAACACAAGCGTCTTAGATAGTCATCAAAATAAATATTCTGCTATATAACTCTTATGCTATAGTTGGAAGACAGATAATCCTCTCCCTCATTTGGACATAGAAGAAAATTTGAATTTAAGACTTGGCAAAGCCTTGGCCCAGCCACAGTGGCACAGGCAGTTGGGGTGCTGCTGCACCATGCTGGAAGCCATGTGGGAAGGCTCTGGGTTCACATCCCAAGTCTACCTGAGCATGCCGAGCACATCCATAAGCATACCTGATCTTGGCTGGCTGCGGGCCAGGGAGAAGATCCCAGTGTGAAGAATCTTATTGAAGGTGCCTACCTTTCTCTCTCTCTCTCTTTCCAAACTTTAAAAAAGTTGGAAAAACCAGAAATCACCCTCTCACTCTCCTGTCATAGCCCAGACTGTCATCCCTGGGTTTGATTCCCTTCCTTTGAACTCCTTGGAATTTGAAACTTCACGGCACTGTGTCAAGAATCAGAAAACCTGGATTCTATTCTTGGCAGGGCTGGTAATGGCCTTGTGGCCTTAAGCAGATGACTTAACATCAGGGCCTCTTCCTTCAGCTGTAAAATGAGATGGTTAGCTGGATGATTTCAGAGGTTCTTTCTGGCTTTAAAATTCTGTAAGTCTGGAAACACCTGCTAGTGACATTTATGCACTCAATAGCCCTCTTTCATCTCTTCCAAAATATTCTAGTTTTTAGCTTTTTGTTATTATTAACACATATCTTTTAAAATATTTTCTAGGATTTCCTTCTTTGTTTCTTCATAGCAGTCAGTGTTTTCACACTTATTTTTCATTAAGTGTTACTATATACATGCCTTTACTTATCTGTTATACATTGAAATAAGATCAGTAAGTCATCAAGTATGAATGTTACAATTTACAAAACATAGAGCAATAATGTGGGTGAATCTTGTATCTAAAGGATTAACTATTCAAATTGTTTAAAGTAATGGATCATACAACAAATTGTATTTGTTATAAGGTTTTGAGCCATTCTGACACTTGCTTGAAAGTATCAAGTAATTCAAGATGTCCAAATATCACTGCAAGACTAAATACACTTGCATCAGTCTTTATTTATTTATTTATTTACTTAAGAAAGATTTTTGCTATAGGGCACATGTGCTTTCTGGAGAGACAGAGGGAGACAGAGAGACAGAAAGCAAGAAATGACCTCCTAAAGGGGATGGCTATGCCGCAATCCCTTGTCCTACATTCTCCTCCTGGGATTTTTGGGGCACATACACATATGCACCCAGTGTGAGTTTTAAGCTGCCGGATCTGGGACTGGAACTGCATTCGACATAACTGGGAGCCCAGCGACATAACCATTATGCCATCCACAGGTTCCAGCATCGGCCTTTTAATTCTATTCTTTTTATGTTATTGGATTGTCAGAAAAGTCATAATGCATTTTTTTGCATAGAAAAAACATAGAAAAATATGTCATGACTTTTCTGACAACTCAATAGATAACTTTGGGAACTTTTCTTAAAACAGAGTTTTTATAAAGGAAAAGTTTTAGGGGAAGAGTTTGAAAGCTCTGCTAAGTATCTGCTGTCTTTGTATTCTGTCATCTAATTAAGTTATTTATGTCTTTTGGGTATAAAATTTGGCATGAGAGTTACAGATTTTATATGTGTGTGTGTGTGTGTGTGTGTGTGTGTGTGTGTGTAAATTATTCAACAAAAGGATTGGAAAATACTAGAATCAGTAGTAAACTTGGGGTAGAATTCTTGACAATGTCCATAGCCTAGTAGTTAAGGCAGTCGAATCTTATGTGAACAACCACATAGTTCAAGTACCAGACCCAGAGGCTTGCAAAACATACCAGGCATATGTGTGTGTGTGTGTATGTGTCCTAAAATCCTGAAAGGAGGGAGAGATTTAGAAGAGACTGCAGTATGGCCATTCCCCATGGGGAGTGCTTTCTCTCTCTCTCTCTCCCTTCCTCTCCTCCCTCCAGTGAGAACACACCATCTGGCATAGTAAAAAAAAAAATCTTGTCAAACTCTTTCACTATCTTTTGATTCTATGTACAACTTAAGATCAGCTTTGCTGTGACAAGATGTAGATGAAGCACCTACAATCAATAATTATGGGGGCATCTATGAAAAAAAGAAGATTGAGGGGAACCAGCAGTTAGCATAATGGCTATGCCGCTGAACTCCCATGTAGTCGACTGTGGTTCATGTCCTGGACCCAGTGGCCTAAACTCACGCCGGGCACGTATGCGTGCGTGCCCAAGATCCTGAGAGGAGAATGGAGGAGAAGGGATTGTGCCGTGGCCCTCCCCCCTGGGGGGTGACTTCTTGCTTCCTGTCTCTCTGTCTCTCTCTGTCTTTCTGGCCAGCGTATGTGCCCTATAGCAACAACCTCAAAAAACAAGCTTTGAGACAGGTAGTATATTTAGGGACAGTATGCAACGTAATTTCTCCTGTAATTTAGTTACATGCTATCTGAATTTCTGACAAGATTTGCAAAACCATCTTAGTTTAATTTACAAAGGTCACTTAGAAGTTAAGAGGTTTGGAGTAGAGGAGATAATAGAGGAAACAGTGATTCTAGATCAGTCCGTATTGATGCTTTTGGGAACTCTCCTTCACTTTCCACCCAAGATCATCTTCCTATCCTCATAAGGATGGAGGCAGACATGAACTAACATTTATTGTGTGCCTGGAACTGTCTTCATAGTCTCACGACCTATGAAGTAAATAAAATCAGCTTTAAGGAAGAAAGAGAGCTTCCAATATTACACAAATAAGTGATAGCAGTAGAATTGAAACCTAGATCTCTGGGACAAAATTCCAGGGTCTCTAGTTAGGGAAAGTGGTTCTAAGTCTTATTCCTCTATATTGATGCATTTCTATGAACCTTGGTAAGACATAAACCTCTTGGAACCAGCAGTTAGTGTAATGGCTATGTCACTGGACTCCCATGTAGTTGACAGCAGTTCGAGGTCCAGACCTAGTGGCCTAAACTCATGCCGGGCATGCGTGTGTGTGCGAGCCCAAGATCCTGAGAGGAGAATGGAGGAGGGTGATTTCTCACTTTCTGTCTCTCTGTCTCTCTCTGTCTTTCTGGTGAGCACATGCACCCTATAGCAAAAACCTCTCAAAAAAAAAAAAAAAAGATATCTACCACTCTGAGCTTTTTTTTAAAAAAATAATTATTTATTTAATTCCATTTATTATTATTATTATTTTAAAAATATGACCAGACAGAGACAAAGAGAGAAAGAGAAAGAGACAAAGCAAACTGCCAGGTCTAGGACTCAAACCGTGGTTGTCAATGTGGGAATCTAGCGCCTTTAACCACCACGTCACCTTCCAGTCCCATGAGCTGTGATTTTATCAGTAAGATCAGGTTAATAATGTCAACAGACACAGTTGCTATGAGATTGAACTGTAATAATGATCTATTTCAATAACTTAGCACAGAGCATTGTAGAAAGTTGCACCTCAACAAATAATCTCTCTTATGACCGTGACTGTTATTGCTCTTATTGCTGCTGAGATTATGACACCAGGATTTCTGAATGCAAAGCAGAATTTCATTCAGTCATCCTGCATAAATTAATGTCCTAGTATGAGCAGGTTGCTATTCTGAAGCTTTTTAGCTACCCATCATATAGTTATCTGGAAAGGGATTAAAATAATGTGAGGGGGCGCGGTGGCGCCCGCCCTATGGCAAAAATCTATGGAGGTTGGAGGATTGCGGCATCGAGGCCATATCTCTAAGGGAACCAGCAGTTAGCGTAATGGCTATGTCGCTGGACTCCCACGTAGTCGACCGCGGTTCGTGTCCCGGACCCGGTGGCTTAAAACTCACGCCGGGCACGTGTGCGTGCGTGCCCAAGATCCCAAGAGGAGAATGGAGGAGAAGGGATTGCGGCGTGACCATCCCCCCTGGGGGGTGATTTCTCGCTTTCTGTCTCTATGTCTCTCTCTGTCTGTCTGGCGAGCGCACATGCCCTACAGTGAAAATCTCTCAAAAAAAAAAAAAATGTGAGGGACTGGACCGTGGCACAGCAGTAAAATGCAGGAAATACATTGACACTGACCCAGGAAGGAAGGTTCCAGGTTCACATTAGAGAGCTCCCTGGGTATTCAGGGCACACATATGTCCAAAATCCAGGCATATGACTGAACCTTGAGGTGGATCACAGATTAAAGACCCTGTCAGGGGTGTGCTGTCTCTGTGTCTCTTACTTGTGGAAGAAATAAATAAAATGTTAATATGGACATGAATATGTAATGCTTTCTTTCTTTTTTCTTTTTTTAAGAGAGATTTTTTTACTATAGGGTATGTGTGCTTGCCAAAGAGACAGAGAGAAAAAGTGAAAAATCTCTCCCCAGAGAGGATGGCCATGCCACAATCCCTTCTTTTTCTTTCTCTTCTCAGGATTTGGGCATGCAAGCACACGTGCTTGACATGAGTTTCAAGCCACTGAGTCCAGGACTCAAACCATGCTCTGCCATGTAGGAGGCTGGCATCTTAACTACTATGCTACCTGCTGGCCCTGAATAGGTAATGCTTTAAAGGCCATTCAGGAAACTCTTCAGACTTGGGGCTAAGACCTTATTCCTTAAACTTTAGCCTATTTGCTGAATTCAGTTCAGAAATGCTCTGGGGACCTCCTTGGACTAAATTAAACCAAATATTGAATGCATGTGTATAAAAGGCTACAAAAATATCTGGAAATGTTGCTGGGGAGGCAAAGTCCAGCATTTCCAGTATAGGCCAATTTAAGAGTGGTTTAAGGAGCTCTTCCACACACTTGGCAAGCTTTGATCATCTGTTTGGGAGGCAGCACACTTGAATTGAAAACAAGCATTCCTGGGCCAGCAGATAGTGGCCCACATCACGGATGCCGTGGTTCGAATCCTGGACCTGGGAGTGTGTACATGCCCAAACTCTAGAGAAGAGAATAGAGGAGAAGGATTGTGGCATGGCCATCCCTTGGGGGATGAGTTCTCTCACTCTCTGCTTCTTTCTAGTGAGCACGTGCACCCTACAGCAAAAACAATCTTTAAAAAACGAACCGTGTCTGGGACCAGCAGTTAACGTAATGGCTATGTCGCTGGACTTCCACGTAGTCGACCGGCGTTTGCGTCCCGGACCCGGCGGCTTAAAACTCACGCTGGGCACATGTGCATGCATTCCCAAGATCCTGTGAGGAGAATGGAGGAGAAGGGATTGTGGTGTGGCCATCCCCCCTGGGGGGTGATTTCTCGCTTTCTGTCTCTCTGTCTCTGTCTGTCTGTCTGGCAAGCGCACGTGCCCTATAGCAAAAAGCTCTTCAAAAAAATAAATAAAAAAAAAAGAACCATGTCAGTATCTCATTTTTATCTCTTTTCTTTCTTTCTTCCTTTTTTTGTCTTTTCATAATAAGAATAATCCATTCCCATGGGCTCTAATTTCCTCCAACATAGTGGATAACTATCATTTTAGATAGAAACAACATGCTATCATAGATTCCAAAGAACTAGGAGGTAGACCTTTATATATGTCCCATTTCTATTTTAAAGACAGAAGTTCATTACATTTCTATAGACTTTTTGAGACTTCATTTTGCTACATGTGTTGTTCTGCCCCATCTGGACACAAACCTCTAGGGTACCAAAGAGTGCATCTTGACAGTAGCTGAGAAGGGGAAAAAGAAAAGGCATGCAAGGAGAGGGATAGTTCTTGCCTAGGAGGAAAAAAAAATGAGTATACTTTTCCCAATAAAAGAAAGTTAAAGTTGGCCATTGTCATCGTGTGATATTAACAACCAGCTCTTTTGGCAAGTTTGAAAATACTGGGCTCCATTGTAAAAGCTAAAAATGTCCTGGACCTGGAGTTGTTTACCCAGAGAGGGAGCCGCTCTAAAGTTACAGAGCTCTGGTTGGAAGAGGTGGCTTGAAGGCCGTCTCCAAGTAACTGACGTCACAGTAGTCTCAGCCGTTGCTGTGACTCTGAGCGAGCTGAGCAGCTTTTTGACCTGTGAAAGTGACGAAGGTTTCAAAGGGACTTGTCAGTGCCGCTCTGTGTAATGGCTGGACTTACTCTGCAGTCTGTTTTCTTGTGAAGAATCAGGACTCACCAAGCGGAGTGTTTTCCTTTAAGCCAACTAGATCTCCACTCTGCTTACTTGCATTGCTAGACTGACCAGTGGTGGAGCATCCACAGGATTTCTCCCCAGTGCACGAAGGTATGTTTCTTTCTGGCAACTTTGGAAGCAAGTGACTAATTATGGCAAGAGAAGCGAGGCTGCAGCAGATATGTTATGTTTTGAGCTCTTCCTATTGTTTAAGGGGAGGGTGATTTCAACATCTGCCTGTGCTGGTGTCTGTGTCTGGGATAAAGAACAGTGGGCGGGGTGCATAACGGATTACACCGACTCCCAGGGAAGAGGCTGTTCAGCTGCTGAGGGTCAATTTCCCAACTCTGGACTGACAGTGCCATCCACTTCCCGCAACTGTGCTTCTCAAATGCTGGCTTCCCAGGGGTGCAGAAAGCATGTTGTTCACCATGAGATTCCACTAAATAAATTTATTAGAGTGTGATTCTTGTTAGGATAAAGACTTTGGAACATTTTGCACGTTAAAGTTCACAACTCTTGAGATTACTGGTATCTCAAATGTAGTTTTATCCAAAATGATGGGGCATTTGTTACAGCATAAGTATTTCTGTAATTTGAGCTGAAATTGGTACCATTCATAACAGGGTCGTCTACAGTTAGGAGAGAACCTTACCACTCTATCTTCTGTTCAGGATGGTTAACCTTCGGCATTTGTTTATCTGAATGAACATTTCTTTCTAAGCTTATATTTTGAAAGTTAAGTAAAATCACTGAGCCTATAGCTTGGATGTTTTCCAGTTTGAATACGTAATTGGAGAAATATCCAGGAAGGAGAGGATAATGAGAACACAAAAAGATTTCTTCAAATTACACATTCTCGTGTCTCTTTGACCTTGTTGGAACACGAGGAACATGCTGAAGTAGCAATAAACAGCAGTAAAAGAATTTTTCTCTGTCCTGTAACAAAATCAAATTATTGTGGCCTTTGGGAAGATGCATTTGCAAGTGAATAGCAGGGGGAAATGATATCTGCTTATTAATTGAAGTTATGCAAGTAATTCATAGTAGTCTAGACAAAACCTAGAGAATTTTGGAGGCAAATGGTGCATCGCTCTGAGAGGCACAGGATGGGATTTTTTTTTCCCAATTTTTTATTTTTTTGGCCACGTGTAGTTGCCAGAGAGACAGAGAGAGGGAAAGTGAGAAATCACTTTCTACAGATCTTTTGAAACTAAACATTTTGCTACTTGTGTTGCTCTGCCCAATCTAGAAACTCTCGGGCACCAAAGAGTGTATTTTGACACTAGGTGAGGTGGGGAAAGAGAAATGCATGCAAGAAGGGATGGAACACCACAATCCCTTCTCCTACATTTTACTCTCTGGATTTTGAGCAAGCACACACACATGTTTTTGAAGTCACCGGGTAGAGGACTCCAACTTCAGAGTCTGCCATGTGTGATCCAGTGCCTTATCCACCATTTCACCTGCTGGCAATCACTTTCTACAGATCTTTTGAAACTAAACATTTTGCTACTTGTGTTGCTCTGCCCAATCTAGAGACAAACCTCTAGGGCACCAAAGAGTGTATTTTGACACTAGGTGAGAAGGGGAAAGAGAAATGCATGCAAGAAGGGATGGAACACCACAATCCCTTCTCCTACATTTTACTCTCTGGATTTTGAGCAAGCACACACACATGTTTTTGAAGTCACCGGGTAGAGGACTCCAACTTCAGAGTCTGCCATGTGTGATCCAGTGCCTTATCCACCATTTCACCTGCTGGCCCAAAGCATGGGAATTTTTAATCTCCAGAAGCAAAGCTTCTGCAAAAATGGTAAGACTGGTAGTACCTACTGTCCATAACATTCCTATTAGAATATGTAACCTCTTACAAATGAAAAATTTTTAGTTATATGAATACTTCTATGTTTAGGGGGAAAAAAATAGGAGCCCAAAGAACAAATATTCTCAACAAAAATCTCAAAAGACAAAAGTAGCTATGAAGTAACCTCTCCTAACACACTGTTCAGTGTGTTTGGCTAAATTCCAGTGGCCCCTGGGCAAGATGGACATCGAAATGGTACTGAGCATAATGCAGTAAGAATGGAGTACCCTTCAGACAAAGAAGCATTCCTGTGATCACACTGAGGCTAATTTAGGGTATAAAATAACCTGTCGTGAGACGCTGGGTGTTACCCATTTTTTTATGTTTTGTATTTTTTCATTTTATTTTTTAATACATTTAATTACTATATACTACAGCATGCACAATGAATTTTTCCAGGATGAATACACTGTATATTAGCCGAGTCAAAGATGTTATCATACATCTTATCCTCAACAGATAATCCCCCGCCCCACATTACTCTTAAATGTTGCTTATTGGTAGGGCCAGAAGGTTACAACTATTAATATTTTTCTCCTACCATCCATAGACAACCTACTCATGACTGTATAATTTTGGTTTCCAGTTTGGGGGAAAGGAAAGTTAGTGAAAAGTGATTTTGTAATGCTAGTTTAGCATTGTCGAGGGAAGAACACGTGTGTGACTACATAATGCAGTTCACTCTCTCTTTGTACATTTGCTCTAATAATCTTTCGTTTTCTGAATGAGATTTTGAAAAGGATGAAATGAAACAGAGAGCTGAAGCGATATGGGGGAGGGGTGTGCAGATAGCAGAAATCCTTCTTTCTCCCACATAGATGCCAATTTCTGTGGGAGAAAAAGAGTGACAGCTAGACACAAAGAGAACTTTTATATTTGCCTCAGTAGAGAGCACTGAAATTGAGTTTTTTAAATCTGCTGGGCCCCTTTACCCCATAACTTATTACAGGACATTCTGTCCCTACCAACTTGTCCTGTTAGTTTGATTTGTTTTTCAACACAGAACAAAGTAGTTTTATATAAAACGTATACAAATTTTCACATAAAAGTTTTTTTCCTACACATTTAACTTGACACATAGCCTCAAGATACTTGAAAAATACTGAAGGTAAAAGGAAATCATGAAGGGACACGAGAGTTCACACAAATAGGCAGGCTCCTATCAATTTTTTAATTAAATAAAAATAATTATTAGGGACCAGCAGATGGTGAAATTATTCCATTGCTGGACTCCCACATAGTCAACTGCAGTTGACTGGACCTGGTGGCTTAAAACTTAGGCCGGGCGTGTGCATGTCATGTCGGAGATCCCCAGAGGATAATGGAGGAGAAGGGATTGCCGTGTGGCCATCCCCCTGGGGGATGATTTCTCACTTTCTGTCTGTCCCTCTGGTGAGAGCATGCACCCTAGAGCAAAATTCTCTCTAAAAAACTAACTAAATAAAAATAAAATAAAAATAATTATTTAACATAGAGAGAGATAGAAAAATGAAAGGAGTCAGAGAAAGAGGGAGGGAAGAGAAGAAAAAAGAGGGAAAAGACAGAAAGAAGAAACCAAGAACAAGCATTTATTAAGCATTCACTATTATCTCAGTGCTTAGACACTTTCATTAAGCATTCTCCCTTCATTCACTTAGTCCACAAAATAATTCTGTGACTCCCACTTTATTTTTGAAGGAAGAAGCTATACAATCAGGCCTACTCCATTTGATGTTTATATTTACAAGACAGAGATGCTAAGAAGGCTAAATCCTCTCACAAAAATTGGCACAGATATTGCTCTATAGAAATTTCCTTGCAAAGGCTTGTGTTTGATCCATAACCATTACATTTCCTGGCACCGGGAAATGCTCTGGCCCTGGAAAGGGGAAGCTCTATAGATTGGCCCTTGTCCATATTAAGTGATGAGTTTGGCTCTTTGCAAATCAGTGTAGGATTCAGACTGCTTTAGGGCTGTTACCAGGGTCCATGAAGGAGCAGGACTGATTTAGAGTATTCCTGAATGATCTTCTAGTAGGCAGAAAAGAGAAGAATCTGGCATCTTCTAAATTCTGAAGGTGGAAGTGATTCAAGAGGAGTTATGAATAGAAAGAAAAATTTGAGTCAGTTGGTACATAATTATAGGGAAAACTTCATGATAATGATTTCTCTACATTTCCAGTGTTTAAGACAGTTTAGAAAAAACATGAAACATAGTACCTCTTTTCCTGGTGGTTTGAAATTAGTCTGCTCCCTGTGTATGACTACTCTAATTAAACTTGCAACTATCTCTTGATGTCTTAAACCACTTCACTTTTCCAAAGAAGTTCCAAAGATAAATACTTTCAGGTGAGCAAGACAGTTTTAGTTTAACCACATGCACACACATGCATGTGTATGCGCACTCACACACTGAATGTATATACATATAACATATAAAGATGATTTTTGTGAGCTGGTTTAGGATTAACATTAAATACATTTTAAGGTTGTCCACCTCCAAATAATATTATTACTACTTCTCAAATAATATTACTACTACTTCTCAAATAATATAAAGATATTACAGTATATAGTCAGCCCTTCCTATCCCTGGGGTCCACATTGACAAATTCAACCAACCTCTGTTTGCAAAGGTTACCTGGCTGCTGACATGTACTGTGTAGTTAGGCCTATGATGGTTGATAGTTGCATCTATACTGAACATGTACATGCTTTTTATTCTTGTCATTATTCCCTAAGCAGTAGAGTAAAACAACTATTAACATTTGCATAATATTTACATTGTATTAGGTATTATAAGTAATCTAAAGATGATTTAAAGTATACTGGAGGACATGGATAGATTATATGGAAATATTACATCATTTTATACAAGGGAATTGAACATTTTATGGATTTTGATATTGGGGGCCCTAGAACCAATCCCTTCGGATACTCATGGATGACTTGCTCCCCACTGGATACTCATGGATGACTTGTTTTAAAGCAGTCTGCCAGTCTCAAGCACTGTCTGCATTTCTTGTGAATATTTATTAGATGAACCTACAATATGGCTAGGTTATCAAGATCAATTATAGATTCACTGAAACAAAGAAAAAGCAAAACTCTGTATATGCTTTATTATCTTCATTGTATCAAGTCCTCACTGACATTGATTATGGCACGAACTGTGGTTATGGGCTTCTACATGTGGAAGAAAGCACAAAAAGGGGGGGGCAGCAGGTGGCTTGAAAGTTAAGGTGCTGGATCCCCTATGACTGACTGCACGATTTGAGTCCCAGATTGGGTGGCTTGAGGGCACACTGGCTTGTGTGTGTGTGTGTGTGTGTGTGCCCAAAATTCTGACAGGAAAATAGAGGAAAAGGGATTGCAGCATGGCCATTGCCCCGGGAGGTGATTTCCTACTTTAACTCTGTCTGTTTCTCTCTGGCAAGTTGGCAAGTGCATGTGCATGAATCCTATGGCAAAACAAAAACAAAAACAAAAACAAAACAAAACAAACAGAAAAGAGAGATTACTGGAGGATGGAAAATAAGGTTAGAAATAGAATGTAACTAAGTAGGTAAAAATGAGACATGATAACATCTTTATTAGTTAACTTTTTTTTTTTTTGAAGAGGTTTTTGCTATGGGGTGCCTGCACTTGCCAGAAAGACAGAGGCAGAGAGACAGACAGTGAGAAATCATCCCCCAGAGGGATGGCCACACTGCAATCCCTTCTTCTCCATTCTCTCAGGATCTTGGGCACACACACACGCACGCACACACACACACACGCACACACACACACACACACACACACACACACACACTCCATGTGAGTTTAAGCCCTCAGGTCCGGAACTCGAGCCGTGGTTGACTACATGGGAGTCCAGTGACATAGCCATTATGCCATCTGCTAGTCCCTTTATTAGTTCATTCTAAAATTCATTAGTTGTCTTGACTGAATTAATCATAGAAATAAATAAAAATTATCACGATATCTTTACCAAATAATTTTAAAAGAAGAGTAACAATATAGATCCCCACATTTATAGGGTGTTTTTGAAAGTGGAGCCCTGCATCTACATATAGCTAATGTTTTTTCTCCTCATTAGTCTTTTATAATCAATTGATATTTTAGAGCTCAAAAATATATGTTCAGAACTGTTTATTGTTCTGATATGTATTTCTCAGAAGAGTCTGCCAAAGTAAAATTAGTCTTTGATGTTTATCTTATATTTAGCATATGAAATATACAGACATCTTCTGTGAATAAAAAGTTGGCACTTGTAGTCTGGTTAATTCTACAATGCCTGCTTTTGACCTTTGAGAACTTTGTCTATAATTAGCGTAAGCCTAAGGGTAAGTTAAGATATTTTGGTAATGGCCTAGTAAACAGACTTCTTATAGACATACGTGTCTTAAAACACTCATGTAAACGTTTTAAACATGGTTTTCTACCCTCTGAAGAAGGTATATGACTTTTTAAATACAGGCTTCTTTCTTTCTCTCTCTCTCTCTCTCTTTCCTTCCTTCCTTCCTTCCTTCCTTTCTTCCTTTCTTTCTTTTTTTTTCTTTTTTCCCCTTAGGTTTTTGTCATAGGGTGCAGTCCTTGCTGAAGAGAGACAGAGGGAAAGTGAGAAATCATCCCCTGGGGGATAACCATGCCACAATCCCTTCTCCTCCATTTTTCTCTTGGGATTTTGGGCATGAATGCACACATACCTGGTGTGATTTTCAAGCTACCAGATCTGGGGATCCAATCGCAGTCAATCGTGTGAGAATCAAGTGCTTTAACCACCATGCCATCTGTCACCTCTAAAAATTATTTTCAATTGAAGTCAAAGCAAAATTTTGTAAAGCAAAAATTAAGAAAAAAAAATTCTCAAACTAGTTTTCATACAATATGTTATTGAATATTTATAAAAGTCTGTGAACATCCCCAGGTTAATAAACTAAATCTCAGAAAATTTAGGTAACATAACAGAGTTACATGTCTAGTATCTTTAATTGACTCTTCGAATCCTACTACACATGCTCTGAATGCCAGAAATCTAATTGTTTCAGTCACTACTTTATGTTAACAGAGGACTTAGCAAACTAAGCAAAATCTTTTCAGTTCTCTGAATTCAATGTCCTAAACAAGTTATGGTATGTAGTATATTAGAAGGAAAATAAAGCATGGATAAATTTAACGTGTTTCTTCACAGCATCTTGATGCTTTTAAAACTTTATTGGATGAAGTAAAATGATGAGTTTATTTTTATCATTTCGGTTGCTTTCTGGCCGGTATGTCAGCCTCAAATTGACTGCCAACGTTAGGGTCTTAGTTGATAAAGCAATCACATTTAGCATGGGGTTGGTCTCTGAATGCAGAATTGCAACTATAGTCTAACACGGGCTCAGGACTTAAGTCACAGAACTTTATTAGCAGATTGCATCAGGATAGAAAGAATAATTCTGTTATAGCAGAGTCTGCCACAATTGTGTAGATGTGACCATACAGCTGAATTTCGTATTTCCATACTTAGATATTCACGAAAATCCTATTTTTAGAGTTAGTTAAAGGAGTATTTATATTTCACATGTACATTTCGCCATCTTATCCATATAATTTCTCTGTCTGGTCTTTGAAAGGGGAAAACAAAAACATTACTTACTGCTTTATTGACTGTTAGTTTCTTCATTTCTTTGATCTCTTCTTTTGAGTCTAGTTTTTCTATAGTTTATGTCGATGTCTCTTGACAAAATGATAGAATATGTTTCCAGAAAGCACATGGATTTGGAATTCTCTCTTGTTATGTTTATATTAGGCTTTATTTTCAAGGCAAGTGAGATTGCTTCAAATAAAATAACTTTGAGCTTCCAAGAAACAGTTAAGAGAAGGCAGAGACAAGCAGAAACACTTCTTTGCTGACACTCACACGGTTGCCATGGACCTACAAAAGCAGTGGGAGAACACAGAGACTAACTGGCACAAGGAAAAGATGGAACTACTGGACCAGTTTGACAATGAAAGA
This sequence comes from Tupaia belangeri chinensis, assembly GCF_000334495.1. Taxonomy (NCBI): domain Eukaryota; kingdom Metazoa; phylum Chordata; class Mammalia; order Scandentia; family Tupaiidae; genus Tupaia; species Tupaia belangeri. Next base: position 118,092 of record NW_006159583.1, on the reverse strand, counting down.
AAGGAATGGGAAAGTCAATGGAAGATCATGCAAAAGAAGATAGAAGAGGTATGAGTTGAGTTGTTTCGGATATATTATAGACTTCAAACTCAGAATGGAATTTTTGTTGAAGTTTGTTTATATTGGAAACTGCAATCATGGGCCACTTAATAACAGGGATACATTCTTACAAATGTGTGGTAGGCAATTTCATCATTGTGCAAACATCAGAGTGTGTACTTACACAAACCTAGATGGGACAGCCTGCTGCTCACTGAGGTTGGAGAGCATAATTATATAGGACCACCATCATATATACTGTCTGTCATCATGCAGCACATGGCTGTATTTTTATTTTCCTTATTCCACCTAAGAAATGCATGTCTTAGTGACATTTACTAGACCCAAATTAAGAACTATGCTCAGTCTATAACCTCATGTGAAAACTAAACACTTGAAATTTCACCCTAAAAATGCAGTGATCGGGACCAGCAGTTAGTGTACTGGCTATGTCACTGGACTCCCATGAAATCGACCATGGTTTGAGTCCCAGACCTGGTGGCTTAAACTCACATCAGGCATGTGTGCATGCATGCCCAAGATCCTGAGAGGAGAATGGAGGAGAAGGGATTGTGGTGTGGCCATCCCCCCTGGAGGGTGATTTCTCGCTTTCTGTCTCTCTCTGTCTGTCTGGTGAGTGCACACACCCTGTAGCAAAAAAACTCAATAAATAAATAAATAAATAAACAAACAAACAAACAAGCACCAATCTGTTATTTCCTGGCTAGAGAGCCTTAGTATCAAAAGTCAGGTATGTATTTTTTATGAGTTTTCAAATACCAGGACCCAGGGCCTAGGAGGAAAATAGAAAAAAAAATATTATTGGTATGACATATATTAGCAAAATTACAATTGGGCATTAGAATATAGATCTTTCTTTCCTGAGATGATTTATGAATAATGTCTACTAAAGGAAATTATATGTTAGATGACTCAGTATTAATCCAAAGTCATGTCATGTATCTAACAGAAAATGGCAGTGCACATGACATTTATTCTTGCATAGAGTGCCACATTTGTTAGGACGGAGGTTATGATGTCATGACTGTGACACAATAGCCATTTTATTTCCATTAACCAACCTTCAGCCTATTGGGCCTAAAATATTTTTTTCAAGTGTTTGCATTGGTGTCCATTCAAGCTTCCTCCAAGTGGAAATCATTTATACTTATCTTGCTTTCTTCTGGTATCACCCATTGTATACTTACACGGTTTTATGCATATTCTTTTTTTTATTCCTTTTTTTTTTTTAAGAGGTTTTCACTATTGGGTGCGTGTGTTTGCCAGAAAGACAGAGAGAGACAGAGAGACAGAAAGCAAGAAATCACCCCCCCAGGGAGGATGGCCAAGCTGCAGTCCCTTTTCCTCCATTCTCCTCTCGGGATTTTGGGCACACATGCACATGCACCCAGCGTGAGTTTAAGCCACTGGGTCCAGGACTCGAGCCACGGTCGACTACATGGGAGTCCAGTGACAGCCATTACGCTAATTGTTGGTCCCTCTGCATATTCTCAAAGCAGTTATTTTAACAGACTCTTTGGTCTTTATTTGCAGGCAATCAAAGTAAGTGCTTTATGTGCTTATGGTACAAACATTGCTCTTATTAACAGTCATGTAATTGGCTATAAATAAAATAAAATTGACATGGTAAAAGGAAAAATAAAGAACAGTAGCTATCAAATCCTTCCTTCCTCCCTCCCTCCCTTCCTTCCTTCCTTCCTTCCTTCCTTCCTTCCTTCCTTCCTTCCATCCTCTAGAACAGCTGGCTGAAAAAGCAGGCATGGCGTATATGATTAGAAATTGAAAGCAGAATCTCCTTGTCATTCCTCTTTAGTTTGAAAATGTGTTCTGTTTACTCACTTAACTTCTTTAGCTGGAAATTCCTATTGGATCAACAGGGAGATAGTTAGGTCAAATCAATTAGAAACTTCGATTTGGGGCCAGTCAGTTGGCTTAGTGATTAAGGCAGCTAGATGTCACATGGCCGACTGCATGGTTTGAATCCTGGACCTGAGAAACGTACCAAAAATATGTGCATGTGTGCCAAAAATCCCAAGGAGAAGAAGAGAAGGGATTGTGGTGTGGTCATCCTACCTGAGGAGTGCTTTCTCACTTTCTCTCTCTTTCTGTGTCTCTTTTTCTCTAGTGAGCACATGTGCCCTATAGCCAAAAAAAAAAAACTATTAGGAACTGCTCTATAGTCATGGGTCTTTGGCTGGCAAAGATGGGGAGGTTCAGTTAGTAACAGTCTCAGATGATTCTAGTATCCAAGCAACATCCAGCAAAACAAGTTAAGAAGCGGAGTTGGTCTACCCAGTTGTTTAAGCCGTATAACTGAAACAGTTCGCCCTCTGGTAAAATCTTCTGACAGCTCTATAAGTTCCATCTATGATAAATATTAGCCTAATAAGGCTAGATAACAGGCAGTAACCATACTTTAAACATAGGATTACAGTTCATAGTCTTTTCCAAGGTTTAAGCCTAATGAGATCAGATTTTTCCTTTATTTAGGAGTGAACTGAGTACATATCTACAGATTTAACTAGGTCTCTCAAGAAATAATTTTTGGGAACCAGCAGTTAGCGTAATGGCTATGTCGCTGGACTCCCACGTAGTCGACCGCAGTTCGCGTCCCGGACCTAGTGGCTTAAACCTCATGCCTGGTGCATGTGCGTGCATGCCCAAGATCCCGAGAGGAGAATGGAGGAGAAGGGATTGCGGCGTAACCATCCCCCCTGGGGGGGTGATTTCTCGCTTTCTGTCCCTATGTCTCTGTCTGTCTGGCGAGCGCACGCACCCTATTGCGAAAACCTCTCCAAAGGAAAAAAAAAAGAAAGAAAGAATTTTGGAGTTCACTTTAACACAGACTAGTAAATGATCAAAGACTTAGAATTCTATTATATAACATAAGGCATTGCCACATCTGTTTTAATCTGGATAAGAAACTCTTATAGAATGTGTTTAGCTTTGGCTTTAAAAACATTTCAGTAATGTCTAAGCCCTCACCAACATAACTGACCACTTTTGATTGACAAATGTCTGGTTAAGGAACTTACATATGAGATTGTCAGCTATTGAGACGGTTAAATGTGAGTAGATCATACATTTTAAAAACCTGACTTTCATGTTAAACGCTTTCTTCTTTATAAAAGCAGTTGGAGTGCATTAGTTCATTAGCCATTAGTTCATTCAGATCATTTCAATTTTGTAACAGTACTTCTAGATCTATATGCATATAGGTATAGGTTTATTTATTTATTTATTATTGAATGACTTTATTTCTAGACAGAAAAATAGAATTTAGTGTCCATGCATTGACCTACTAAAAGTAATCATTATGGTTCATCAAAGTTGTTCCAGCTAATTCATATATTAGAGGCACAGTTTGGAGGTATAAGCATTGATTCTCAAAATGGTGTGTTTAGTATCAAGACTATTGGCAAAGTGAATTAGGAAAACAAATTTTTTTTTTTTTATAGCTTTGTCAGGAAGTAAAGCTTCGGAGGAAGATCAATATGAGTGAACGTACTAAGATCATGGGTCTTGATCATGAGGAGGCCATTCAGGACAAAATGGTGGAATCTTCTCCAAATTACCCCAATTCAGGACAATGTGAATTTACTGGGATGAATCACAGGGACAGTTTGAAAAAAGAAAATAAAACAGAGCAGAGCTTACTTGACAAAGGAAATCAAGTGTGTAAGGAACAAAAAGTAACAAAAAAATCGAAAGTAGGATTTCTAGATCCTTTGGCAAGAGACAGTCAGAAGGAATGTGAGGCCTGGCCTGACCTGAGGACTTCTGAGGAGAAGACCAGGAGCTGTTCTGGCGCCCTCAACACGGTAAGTATGATGTGATTGGCCAAGAACTTTTTCTAAAGAAATATTTACATTTCAAAGTGCTAACATGTATTGCTTATATGTATAAAGGCACTTGAAGAACTTGCCAAAGTCAGTGAAGAGTTATGCAGCTTTCAAGAAGAAATTCGACAGCGGTCTAACCACAGAAGGTAGGCTTGCACACCTACCATGGTTGTTTCATGTTGGAGAATCAAAAAAAGTATTGTTTTTAGTTAATAAATCCAAACTGTCTCCTCTTTACATTTTGATAATGAGAATTATTTTTTCGGGGGGGGGGAGAGGGTTTTTTTTTGTTTTTGTTTTTGTTTTGGAGAGGGTTTTCGC
>NW_006159583.1:54733-113642 GCF_000334495.1 Tupaia belangeri chinensis | reverse complement strand
ACTGTCTCCTCTTTACATTTTGATAAGGAGAATTATTTTTTCGGGGGGGGGAGAGGTTTTTTTTTTGTTTTTGTTTTTGTTTTGGAGAGGTTTTTCGCTATAGGGTGCGTGTGCTCATCAGACAGACAGAGACAGAAAGACAGAAAGTGAGAAATCACCCCCCCCCCAGGGGGGATGAGGATGGCCACACCACAATCCCCTCTCCTCAGGATCTTGGGCACGCACGTACACGCGCCCGGCGTGAGTTTTAAGTCACCAGGTTTGGGACTCAAAACAGGGTCGACTACATGGGAGTCCAGCAACATAGCCATTACGCTAACTGTTGGTCCCGTTAGAATTATTAAAGTTATTAAAATTTATATCTTGGATGGGAGAGAAAAACTTGTATACTTCTCTGTCCTCTAATTCTTAAAACAAATCTTCCAATTCTCTTTGTAATTTAACCACTCTGAATACTTTCTCTTTTGGTGTTAGGTAAACTCTATAATAAATTAGTAAGTGTCCTCTAATGTAGGTTTCTTTAAAATTTTCAGTATTTGGCCATTAGAAGAGTATACAATTAAATACATCTTTAAATTAGGTCATATTTAACAATGTGATATTTTAAGTATAATGATATTTTACTGAAAATCTTATGCCTAAGAGTAATTAATTTTTCTGCAATTAGTACATACCTCATAGTTTCCAGAACATGTTGTAAATATGTTACACACACAAGTCACACACAAAAAAATGTTCATTCAGTTCAGAAACAATATATAATTGTAAGAGTAAGCTTTAGCCAAAAGAAAAACTATTTTAAGAATTCTCTACAATCTAAGATTAGTTATTCTAAGATCAACATTTATCTCACGGAGCAGTATACTTCTCTTAGAAAGCTAGAACAGTGTCTCCCCTTATTTGTCTTTAGTTCTTAGGAAACTCAGAGGGAAATTTTGTGCTAACTTGCAATATATTGTCTTAGTCAATCACATCATTTTTAAAGTTTTTATTTATTTACTTCTTTAATTGTCAGAGGGCACATGCTATTCATGAGAGAGAGAGAGAGAGAGAAAGAGGGAAAAAAACACCTCCTAATGGATTGGTGCTTTCTCATGTACACTGCAATCCCTTCTCCTCCATTTCTCCACCCTGTCAGGATTTTGGGCACACATGCATATGTGCCTGGTATGGTTTTCAAGCCACTGGAATCAAGATTCAAACTAGAGTCAGCCATGTGGGATCTAGCTCTCTTAACCATTGCCTAAGGGGCCAGCACAGCCAGCCATGTCTTACACACAATGTTGCCCTTTGCTTGCCCCTTTAACTTTTGCCTGTTATTCTGTTAATGCATATTTATCTGCATTTTATTGTAAGCTATCTCTGTTAATGGATAGTTTTCTGTACTTTATTGTAAGCTATCTTATAATCTTTTATAAGTTAGAGAGCTATAAATATGATGTATATTTCAATGTGAGTAATGAAGTTTAATTTATGAATCCACATTGTTGCTATATTTAAGCTTTTATTTAGATGATTCAGAAAAGACTTGTCAATTTTCTTCTACACCACACCTGATATAAAGCTTTCATTGTCACCCCATAGCCTTTAAAAAAGGTCAAAATTTTTAACATATAATTTAAAGACATTATAATTTGATATGAGCTTCCATTTATCTCACTTTTCATTATCCTTCCTACTCTCCTTTACAACCCATCCATATCAAAGTGCTCATGATTTTTATTTTTTAATAGTTTCTAATTGACGTGTAACTATACGTCTTTGTTCCTTAAGTAGCCTCTCTATTTTTATTATAGTTCACTTTGCCTATATGCCCTTTACTCAAGTTATCAAAACAGAATAAAACAAAACTTTTTTTTAGTTTGTCAGAGGGCACATGCGCTCATGGGAACAAAGGAGGGAGCTTTGGCATCCTAGATTCTTGGCCCTTTGTAAGTAAATACAACTCAACATGACGTTTAGGGTGTAGTTTTAAAACTTCGTCTGGGGGAGTACGAAATTACCCCTCAGGGGGATGATCACAACACAAACCCACCTCCTCCATTTCTCCCTCCTTTTGGGATTTTGGGCACATACACATATGTCCTACATGTTTTTCTTCTTCTTTTTTTTTTTTATGAGAGATTTTTGCTATAGGGCACATTTGCTCACTGGAGAGACAGAGAGACAGAAAGCGAGAAATCACCCCCCAGGGGGTATGGCCACGCCACAATCCCTTCTCCTCCATTCTCCTCTTGGGATTTTGGGCATGTATGCACATGCACCAAGCATGAGTTTTACACTACCAGGTCCAAGAATTGAATCGCAGTCTACTGTGTGGGAGTCCAGCGACATAACCATTACACTGTCTGCTGGTCCCGTGCATTTTTCAAAGCCATATCCAGGACTCATGCGTCTCAGTGGCCATGTGGGGTCCAGCTGCCTTAAATACCATGTCATCAGTTGGTCTAAATTTGACTTTTCTTCCAAGCCCAGATGACAGCTTCCCTTTGGAATTACTCATGTTTCATTATACTTTTATTCAGATTTCTATCTTCCTTAAAACTGTTATTTCAAATTCAAGGGGAAGAATTTAATTGCACACTACATAATCAGTAGGAACTCGGTAGGCAGAGAGGAGGTAAGGAAATGGCAAGGGAAAAAAATACACAAATGAGAATTTCAATAACAGAAACCCAGGAGCCTGTATATTCTAGTCCGAGATTAGGTGAATTTTCATGTAGTAGAAAAAATGAGAAACAAGATTGGAAAGTTTGGATTATGTACATAAAGCCTTGACTGTAACACTGGGAAAGTAAAATAATCCTACAATAAGAGATATCTGAAGTTTTGAATTGGAAATTTATATAAAAATTATGTTTAAGGAGATTGTGATTCCTTTTACCATAGACAAAATCTATGGTTAAACTGTGATTTCAGATCTTGTCCTAAATAAAGTTATCCCTAATATATCATGTTTTATTATTGCTTAGGAAGAAGTCCGATTCCTTTCTCCAGGAAATGCCAAATGTAATTAATACACCTCATGGAAACCACATGATCTACAATACCCAGTGCATTCTTCCAGTCAATTTAGAGAAAGAAATACAGAAAAATAGAAAGAATCTGAGCTGGACCAATGTGCTCCAAAACAATCCCATGAAAAAATGTGGAACTGATACAATCAATTTTCAAATAAATGAAACTCCACCAGTTCCTCCTCCAAGAAGCACCTCTAGAAATTTTCCCAGCCTATATTCTGAATCAGTCCATGAAGGGCTTAAGAAAAGTTTAGACCACAACAGCTGGGGAGCCCATGAGGGACGAGGTGAAAGGAATTGTGATCCTCATTTCCTTGTAAGGCAGAATGAGATGCCTGCGTGGTGTCCAAATGAAGGGGTGACTTTGAAAGACCATACTGTGTTTTCTTCTTTGGGATCAGAAGTCAAAATAGATTGTAAGCCTCCATGTCATGAAGATGTTGGGCTAGACATGTGGTCATGTGAAATTGAGACAGGTGCAAAAAAGAGCCCCTCCACTTTGTGGTTTCAGAACAACATCTGCTCTACCCCCAGTAAGCCAAAATATGAAATGGTGATCCCAGATCACCCTGCCAAATCTCATCCTGATCTCCATGTGAGTAAAGACTGTGGCTCCTCATTGACACACAGCAGTGCTCCACCTAGGAGTTTTAGCTGTGGTTTTGAAAGGACTACAAGGAATGAAAAGTTGGCAGCAAAGACTGATGAATTTAACAGAACTGTATTTAGAACAGATAGAAATTGTCGTGCCATACAGCAAATTCAAAACTACTCAAACCCACCTGAGGATCTTAAGCCCTGTGATAATTTAACTTCTTGTACAGGTAACATATCAGTAAATGACAGTATGTCTGGTGTTTTGAAAACCAGTGCTCACATGCCTATGTCCATGGAAAATGTGCCTGATAGTCCCACTAAGAAATCCACAACAGATCTACCGAGACAGATCCAGGAACATGGAAATCCTAGCAGTTATCGGCATATGCTCCATGAGCATGACTGGAGACCAAGTAATCTGTCTGGCCGACCAAGGTCAGCTGATCCCAGGTCAAACTATGGTGTTGTGGAAAAACTGCTGAAAACTTATGAGGTGCCAACAGGGTCTACACTGCAAAATTCTAAATGCTTCCAGGATAATTGGGCTGAATGCAATTCTGATATCAGCAGTGGGGACGTGTTAAGTCAGCACTTAGAAATACTCCAAATGGAACAAGAGTTTCAGCAAAAGACAACTACATGTGGGGGACACCAAGTGAAGCAAGGAGTAAATTGGAAAAAGATAACAGAGGTGAGAAAGCAAATAACTTATTTCAGTAGAACTGTACCCAGATGTAGTAATGACTCTGAATTGAGTCAACTGCTCAGTCATCTAAGTAGAATGTAAGCACATATTTTGTCATCTTAGCTTCTTGACCCTTTGTAAAGAAATATAATTCAACATGAACTTTAAGGTGCAGTCTTAAAACTACTATACTGACTTATTTACATTTTGAAATAGGATAATATAAATATAGTAAGTGGGCTTCAGAACCTCAAGAAAATCAAATGTTTGTTATTTCTTTCTGGAAACAAAATTCAGAACATGCATGTTTTGATTTATTGAATTTTACCCTTTAAAGGCATATTTTTTAGAAAGAATATGGAAATTATTATTAAATACCCTTAATTTTTTAGTTATTAACTGTGCTTGGCTCAGTCCTTTTAAGTATTTGATTCATATTCTTTCTTGAGATTAGTCACACAAATATGAATATGGGTAAAACATATCATTTAAAACAGTGCTGCCTTTTTTTCTTTTTTTTTTATAGAAAGAGAGGTATTTTGCTAAAGGGTGTGTATGCTCACTGGAGAGGATACAGAGAGACGAGAAGTGAGAAATCAAGTCATGCCACAATTCTTCTCCTCTCGAGATCTTGGGCACACATGCACATGCACCCAGCATGAGTTTTAAGTCAATGGACCCAGGATTTAAACCACAGTCAACTATGTGGGAGTCCAGTGATGTAACCATTATACCATCTGCTGGTCTCTAATAGTGCCTTCTCTTTTATTTGTAGAGCTGAAAGACAGTATATGAAAGTAAGGACATTTTTCTTTTTATATATTCTTAGCATGCAATTGCAAAAAAAAAAAAAAGCGAACATTTAAGTAAACCATTATCTTGCTGTTATTTTGTCGTTCCTGTCATATATGAGTATAATCTTGGTTACAGGAGAAAAAGTGGTCAAACAAGTTGTATTTACAATGAAGAATTACACATCAGTCCCTTTTATGCATAGAATTTGTAAGAACTTAACTTACAAAATGTTTCAAGCTTATACAGTTATTATGAGCCAATGTTGCAAAAGTCTTATGTTTACATAATGCAGTGTACACGCAGCATGATTTTAAGTTAAACAGGTTGCCTTCTTCTGGAGTAAAAAAAAATCACTTTTATGTGGTTTTTCAAACCTTGCAAAAATATCATTTTATCTATTTTACCAGAAAGCTTGCTGGTTTTCATAAAGGACAAATGACAAACTTTTAGTTGAGCTTACAAATACCTCCAAGGTTCTATACCTGGAGATGGGAAATGAAAACCCATATATGTTAACCAATCAAAATGTGCATTAACTAGCAGATATTCCCTCTCTTTGCATTGATTGGGGGTTTGGGAGGGAAGTCCCCCCCCTTTACTTCCTTAAGAATAAGTTTTTTTTTCACTACTGTGAACAAATCTAAAACAGAAGTCTCCAAAGAAAGTAAAAGAAATTGTAGGTTACTTGCAGGCCATGACTAAAACTGTAGAAATAGGGGCCATCTTCATGGTCCCTCTCAGGTTAAAGAGCATAACCTTTGTTAATAAGAATCAAGGGTGGGACCAGCAGTTGGCGTAATAGCTGTCACTGGACTCCCACATAATTGACCATGGTTTGAGTCCCAGACCTGGTAAACTCATGCCAGGGACTTGTGCATGCATGCCCAAGATCCCGAGAGGAGAAGGGATTGCAGCATGGCCATTCCCCCTGGGGGGGTGATTTTTCACTTTCTGTCTGTCTCTGTCTTTCCAGCGAGCATATGCACCCTATAGCAAAAACCTCTCAAAAAATTAAAGAATCAAGAGTATATCATGTATCAGGGAAACTTTTTATTTATTTATTTTAATTATAAGAATTAAAGGGTATATTTCTTCCATTAAAATCCAAAGAAATAAGGGAAAACATGAAAGAAAATGAAAGAGAATATTTTCACTTACTAGGAGATGCTCAACACAGATAGCAGGTCTTTACTAGTAATTAACTAGAATGAAGTTGTATTCCTGTATTCCAAAGTATTTTAATGATAAACTTTTGAAAGATAGTAACAGTGAAGAAAATTCTTGGTGAAGAAAAGTTAGCATCCGATAAATCATTTAGTTTGTGTACATTTGGCTTATAATGTCTACAAGTAACCTAATGAACCTTTTTTTCCTACAGATTATCTTTTTACTCCCAAATAACACTAAAACATCCCAATATTCCATAAGGCAACACCTGTAGTTTCATTCAGATTGACCTTCTGAATCTCGAGCTCATAATTAGTTCCAAAAAGAGACCAATTTTATTAAAACTATTATTAAAATTTGCCAATATGAGGAGATATACAGAATTATCAAGTGCTATATTCCTTATTGATATTTATTTGCTTTGATTAGATTGTTCTAATTAAAAACACTAAATAGATACACTGGTTTTCAGTGCTTTTTCTTGCTTGTAATTTTGCAATGTATTAATCCTATACTTGAGACTCTTAATACATTAAGCCCATTGTGGGTGCCTGCCCAGGGAGATGAATGTCTTTACCTGTATCCTAGGAGTCCATGGCAGTGAAAGCCGCACATGGAAAAGGATTTTCCCGACCTGCTCGACCAGCAAATCGCCGTCTCCCGTCCAGGTGGGCATCCAGATGTCCGTCAGCGCCGCCTGCCTTGCGGAGAGCTACCCACAGCCATAACATTTCTCTGCGATCTGAAGCATCGATAGTCTAAGAAGTCTTTGTCCTGGATTCGTAGATCACAAATGCTCTAGTCCTGTTTGCCAAACAGAGCATTCTGGAGCGTTTACAACCAGTCCTGTTCTTTTCCTTATCTTACAAGATCATTGGGACAAGCAATTTAAATCTTAACTTCGCATCAGTCTTCAGTGTTTTTACTATATGGAATATTTATCTCCCTGTATTTTGATTTCTTAGATCATAATTTTTAAATGCCATCCTCATTGATTTTCCAGTATGATTTGAGTTGAAACAATGTATAATATTGTATATTCTAACTTTCTTGCAAGTGGCGGAAAGCAAGGTTATGTGCATGACCATGTGTTTGTAGGTGCATGTGTTGAACTAGGACGTATTCGAGTATGTATTTAGATAAGAAAAACTTATGTGCTAGTGTTGACTTTGAAATTATAACATGCATACCTATATATTCTTTGTGTTTATTTAAAAGTTCTGAAAATATGCTGTACTGTTTATATTTTATATACCTTTTAATAGGTATCCACTTAAGACATTTAAGGTACATATGTTAATTAACCACTTCCTCGCCCCCAACTATGTTGAACATAAGAATTATACACATGTCTAATATTGATAGATTTCTAAATGCAACCCATAAATAGTTTCTTAAACCATATAGGGAAAACAAATAACATTAATCTCCTTGCTGTTCTTTTCAATAAAAAAGGTCACCAGTTTAACAGATCAGCCTTCTAAAGCAAGCATAAAATGTTCATAAATACTTTTATATATTATTTGGCAGTCTAGTATGGCTTTAACTGTATATTCTCAAAGCCAGTATTCTAAGACTGCCTTATAAATGACATGACTAAGTAATTAATTTGTTTTGTCAACCTCAGTAAAAACCATTCCTTAAATGGAATGCAAAAAGAAATTAAATTATATTGAAATTTACTTTTTATTAAAACTGCAGTAAACCTTTAGTGCTTTATCTGGAGTCATATGTATTTAGAGGTAAGTCATTCATTTCTTTTCTGTTTTCTAACCCTTTCCTTAAAATTAGTAGATAAAAGACTAATTCACTTTTTTATTAACAAGAAAATCAGGAGTCACTTCATTGAGAGCTGAACTATAATGTATTTCTTATAGTATGCTACAAAAAAAAAAAAGCCTTAAGCTAAACTTTGGCATTCATAGTAGCATAAAGAACAGAGATGTATATTTTGGCTACAACTTGCATACAGTGAATCCATAAAATCTACACTGAGGACTGACAGAATAGGAACATTGGGGTGCTTGGAATTCCATGTGAAAGATTTTAGAAGCAATTTTTGCTCTCCACTGTCTCTATTTATAACCAATTTTATTATGTTTTTAGTTTGATATTCATTTTATCTAAACTTTACTTTGATGACCAAAAAGGTTAAGAAATTCTTATGCCAAATGTATTCAGAGAGCCTTCTTCTTATGATGAATTCTAACCATTTAGAGAAATTCACTTCATTTTATATATCTACCATGACCCAAGATAAAGTAAATAATTTTCAAATCGCAGACTGCCTTAAAAGGCTCAAGACTGTAGCATGAAGATGGCTAGATTCTTGTTTTACAATGAGAGTTAGGGGAGTTAAGCTGAATGAAACTTCTAGAAAGTGAGGGGGAAGTAAAGGGCTACAGATGGTAAGTAAAGGGCTATATAGATCCACTCTTTTAATTCTTGTTTCCTTCAGGAATGTTCTTTTCCACAGGAAGCCTATAAAGGAAAGTAACCTAGACACCAAGGAAAACTCTTTTAATATGCTTTTTGACTAGAAGGCAGAAAACACTGGGAAGGTGATGCCCTGGGGCGTGAAATAACGGACTTGTTAGGAAAAATGCTTGTGTGTGACAATGGAGATCCTGCCCAGAACCATGTGACATACCTGTTCCTCTCCATCACTGTATCTCAGGTAGTCTGTTTCCTACCTTCTCCTGCAAATCAAAATACTGAGAATCTCTCTAAGAAACAAAATTCCCAATCTCACTCCGTAACTATTACAGCAAAATTTCTGGTGGTAGAGACTGGGACTCTAAAGTCTTTAATAAAACGAAACAAGATGAAAGCAAAATATTTGATAACCAAGCAGATTTGGAAGTAGTGACACTGATTGATACCTGAATGGGTAGGTATCCTGGAATAAGCTACTTTCCTTCCCTGGGATTTGACTTTATTATAATTAAGAGGGTTGTATTGTCAGGCTTCACAATTTTAAGTTGCTTTTTTCAAGTACCTCTTAAATGAACCAGTGGAACACATTTTAACACCTTACGTTGACTAAAATGTTACAGTATTAGATCTTAAAACAAATATATCATCTAGCCCAAACCCTTGATTGTAAAATGGAAGCAATGAAAACAGATTATTTGAATGTTGTCTTTTAAAATATTTTATAATTTTTTATGAAGAACCTATCAGGTAAATGGCAATTATCCTTGAAAAATATTTTTTAATGTATTGTGATTTTTAACTGGTAATTTTTTCTACTTTGGGCATGCATTTTCTCCCCAGCAACATACCCTTCACTCTACCATCAGTGCTGGATTTAAATTATTTGTAAACATTTCAGGAAATATTTGGTTAGAAACAAGTATCAGTAGATGTTTTCCCTAACATACTTTTTTTTGGAAAAAAAAAAAACTTATTTCAACAGATTACTGATATTTGGGCTGATCTCAGAAAAGAGTAAGAATAAGGCAAAAAATACTGCTGTGTCTATGTGTGTGTGCACACGTATGTGTCACCCGCACATAACTTTTCTTATGTTGCCTTATGTCCCAGAACCAAATATAAAAATATAAATGTTTTCTATAATTCTTAACTTTCATTTGTTTTTATGTAGACAGCGAAAAAGATTATACTTGATTTTGCAGATACCGTCACAGAACAGTTTACTTCCATGTAGGCAATTTAACCAGACTCCACGTCATCCTGAAGAAAACATCTGGACCTAAAACAGAGTATCTGCTTTCCTACAAAGACCTTCAAAATTATTTTTAGGCACGTTTGCTGACAAACAATGACTTGATATTGAAATCTCTTTTAGCCATTAGATGCTGCCAATAAAATAGGTGTAGACACACCTGCTGTGGCCTTTGTATACACAGAAAACATCTTTATCTTCCTCTTTTTCTCTAGTAAACTCCAGTGAAGCTGATATTTTCATTAAACTTAAACTCAAATATGTATCCAGTTCAATCTAGTATCTCCCAAATAATTCTGGATAATAATATTTTCACTTCCTGCTGCACATAACCCCATGTACTTTCTCGTATGCTGACATTCATTCTGTCTGATCATTGAGTATGATAAAAGTGTTCTTTAAAAGGGCATTCACTTCTAAAACTTATATTGATGTGACAAAATTCATTAAATTATCTTTAGGCAGTTTCTGATTTCTAACATAGTATTAATTTGCTTCAAAGTCTGCATATTTTTCTAACCCTTTCCTTAAAATTAGTAGATAAAAGACTAATTCACTTTTTTATTAACAAGAAAATCAGGAGTCACTTCATTGAGAGCTGAACTATAATGTATTTCTTATAGTATGCTACAAAAAAAAAAAAGCCTTAAGCTAAACTTTGGCATTCATAGTAGCATAAAGAACAGAGATGTATATTTTGGCTACAACTTGCATACAGTGAATCCATAAAATCTACACTGAGGACTGACAGAATAGGAACATTGGGGTGCTTGGAATTCCATGTGAAAGATTTTAGAAGCAATTTTTGCTCTCCACTGTCTCTATTTATAACCAATTTTATTATGTTTTTAGTTTGATATTCATTTTATCTAAACTTTACTTTGATGACCAAAAAGGTTAAGAAATTCTTATGCCAAATGTATTCAGAGAGCCTTCTTCTTATGATGAATTCTAACCATTTAGAGAAATTCACTTCATTTTATATATCTACCATGACCCAAGATAAAGTAAATAATTTTCAAATCGCAGACTGCCTTAAAAGGCTCAAGACTGTAGCATGAAGATGGCTAGATTCTTGTTTTACAATGAGAGTTAGGGGAGTTAAGCTGAATGAAACTTCTAGAAAGTGAGGGGGAAGTAAAGGGCTACAGATGGTAAGTAAAGGGCTATATAGATCCACTCTTTTAATTCTTGTTTCCTTCAGGAATGTTCTTTTCCACAGGAAGCCTATAAAGGAAAGTAACCTAGACACCAAGGAAAACTCTTTTAATATGCTTTTTGACTAGAAGGCAGAAAACACTGGGAAGGTGATGCCCTGGGGCGTGAAATAACGGACTTGTTAGGAAAAATGCTTGTGTGTGACAATGGAGATCCTGCCCAGAACCATGTGACATACCTGTTCCTCTCCATCACTGTATCTCAGGTAGTCTGTTTCCTACCTTCTCCTGCAAATCAAAATACTGAGAATCTCTCTAAGAAACAAAATTCCCAATCTCACTCCGTAACTATTACAGCAAAATTTCTGGTGGTAGAGACTGGGACTCTAAAGTCTTTAATAAAACGAAACAAGATGAAAGCAAAATATTTGATAACCAAGCAGATTTGGAAGTAGTGACACTGATTGATACCTGAATGGGTAGGTATCCTGGAATAAGCTACTTTCCTTCCCTGGGATTTGACTTTATTATAATTAAGAGGGTTGTATTGTCAGGCTTCACAATTTTAAGTTGCTTTTTTCAAGTACCTCTTAAATGAACCAGTGGAACACATTTTAACACCTTACGTTGACTAAAATGTTACAGTATTAGATCTTAAAACAAATATATCATCTAGCCCAAACCCATCATTGTAAAATGGAAGCAATGAAAACAGATTATTTGAATGTTGTCTTTTAAAATATTTTATAATTTTTTATGAAGAACCTATCAGGTAAATGGCAATTATCCTTGAAAAATATTTTTTAATGTATTGTGATTTTTAACTGGTAATTTTTTCTACTTTGGGCATGCATTTTCTCCCCAGCAACATACCCTTCACTCTACCATCAGTGCTGGATTTAAATTATTTGTAAACATTTCAGGAAATATTTGGTTAGAAACAAGTATCAGTAGATGTTTTCCCTAACATACTTTTTTTTGGAAAAAAAAAAAACTTATTTCAACAGATTACTGATATTTGGGCTGATCTCAGAAAAGAGTAAGAATAAGGCAAAAAATACTGCTGTGTCTATGTGTGTGTGCACACGTATGTGTCACCCGCACATAACTTTTCTTATGTTGCCTTATGTCCCAGAACCAAATATAAAAATATAAATGTTTTCTATAATTCTTAACTTTCATTTGTTTTTATGTAGACAGCGAAAAAGATTATACTTGATTTTGCAGATACCGTCACAGAACAGTTTACTTCCATGTAGGCAATTTAACCAGACTCCACGTCATCCTGAAGAAAACATCTGGACCTAAAACAGAGTATCTGCTTTCCTACAAAGACCTTCAAAATTATTTTTAGGCACGTTTGCTGACAAACAATGACTTGATATTGAAATCTCTTTTAGCCATTAGATGCTGCCAATAAAATAGGTGTAGACACACCTGCTGTGGCCTTTGTATACACAGAAAACATCTTTATCTTCCTCTTTTTCTCTAGTAAACTCCAGTGAAGCTGATATTTTCATTAAACTTAAACTCAAATATGTATCCAGTTCAATCTAGTATCTCCCAAATAATTCTGGATAATAATATTTTCACTTCCTGCTGCACATAACCCCATGTACTTTCTCGTATGCTGACATTCATTCTGTCTGATCATTGAGTATGATAAAAGTGTTCTTTAAAAGGGCATTCACTTCTAAAACTTATATTGATGTGACAAAATTCATTAAATTATCTTTAGGCAGTTTCTGATTTCTAACATAGTATTAATTTGCTTCAAAGTCTGCATATTTTTCTTAAGCAGCATGTACCTTATCAGAATTCCCAACTGTAACTTACTCATCTTATTCAGAAAAGATGTCTCTTCCCAAAATGGGCATTATAAAACAAATAATCAGAAACAAAAGAACACTGGGGCAGTGAGGTCATTCAGGCAAGTGCAGGGATGACTTCTATTCAATTATTTTTACTTTAGAAATTTTCTTATCATAGAAAATAATTTTGTTTAAGTGGGAATAAAATCTTGAGATGTGTTTCCCTGTATAAATGTCCATGTGCATCTATGACTTTATTGTTGGCAAAACATGTTTATATTCCATGACTTGTTTATTTTTTTACAACAAACTTCAAGTGGACTTAGGATTTATCATCATAAAAGGGAAAATTAAATAATAAAAATGATAAATAGAAAAAATATTTCCCATGGTAGCAGACATAAACAGGTGGCTCTTCAGATTCCTAGCTTAGGCTTTTTTCCTAACCTTTTTATCCCAAAGAAGAGAAAGAGGAAAGAAAAGAGTAAATCATTCTTTTGATTTTGTTGTATCTATGAAGCATGACACTGAAATGATCTAATTCTCTCTTAGAGAATTTCTCTTGTTCCTGTCTTTCCATGGTCCTCATCAAAAGTCCTCACTCCTGATTTATATGGTTTTAACAAATTCAAGAAGTTTTTAGGGTTCATTTTAGCAAGGCATTTTCCACTTTTAATACCTATGGTCTGATTTTTATATAAATTTCATATGTAGGACATGGTGTCGAAGGCAGCCACGCTTCTTCAACTATTGCATCAACTGACTCCTGACCTCCTCAGTCTTCAAAGAGTTTCGCTCTATATAACTTACATGTGTTCCAGAAAAAAATGGGACCATTTCACTTGAAGCATTGTCTTAATCTGCTTTTGCTGCTACAATAAAATACCTAAGACTGGGTAATTAATAAAGAATAGAAATGTTATTTCTTGTAGTTCTGGAGGCTGGGAAACCTAGGGTCAGACTTAACGTCTGCTCCTAAAACGGCACCTTGTTTAAGTGTCTTGGTGTGACAGGAGGAATGAGCACTGCCCTCACATGGCAGAAAGCAAAATAGCAAAACGAGGCCAAATGCTGTGTGAAACCTTCATAAAAATTTTAAATCCTGTTCATGAGGGAGGAAACCTCATGAGCGAACCACCTTTTAAAGGTGCCATTCCTTCATGCTGTTGTTTTGAAGATTAGGTTTTACCATTCATTTTTGGAGGGACGCATTCAAACCACGTCAAGCATAGAGTTATTTCCTATTTAAATATCATTCGAAATTATCTGTGCCCTGCCAACACTTTCTTTTTGAAATGTTATTTTCCAGTGAAATTATTTACTCATGTGGAAATTTGGTAAGACTCACTGAACAAATCTGATCCAGCTTTTTGAGATCTGCACTTTTTTTTTCCTAAATAATACTGATCAGGCTCAAAATAATGCCGATTTGACCAGAATTAAATACTTTTCACTGAAATCGTTGCCTGAAATTGTGTGTTTAAAATTAATCCAGTAAAGACTTTTCTGAGTTACTGATAATTGGGGTGAAATAGTTAACTTACAGTGAAAGCCAGGGAAGCAACCATAATATTCATTAGTATTTATTAGTATTATTAGTATTTTTAAAAGACTTGGCATAGGATGTGCGTGCTCACCGGCAAGACACACAGAGAGAGAGATAAAGTGAAAGTGAGAAAGCAAGCTGCCACGTCCGGGCCTCAAACTGCAGTCGGCCATGAGGGAGTCCAGCGCCTTAACCAACACACCATCTGCCAGCCCCAGCCATGATATTATTATTATTATTTATTTATTTTTGAGAGAGATTTTTTGCTATAGGGTGCATGGACTCACCAGAGAGACAGAAAGCAAGAAATCAACCCCCCTGGAGTGGAGAGGCTGGCCATGCTGCAATCCCTTCTCCTCCAATCTCTTCTCTGGATTTTGAGCACACACACACACACACACACACACACACACATTCTTGGTGTGAGTTTTTTAAGCCACTGGGTCCCAGACTTCAACTGTGGTCAACTACGTGGGAGTCCAGTGATGGTCCTAGCCATTATATTTTTAAAAAGAAGTTACATTAAGAAAAGGAGGGGGAAATAGTTGATTAAAATTCAGAAAGTAAACCATTGGAAACAGAGATCCTGCCGAAGACAACCCAAGCAAAGAGAGGAGATGAGACTCAGTATGTCACTTGTTAAAAGGGAAATTGGTAGCAGTGCAGCCCAGGGAGCTGAGGCTAAACAAATTAATGAAGTATTGTCTCAACAAAAACAAACACTAGGCTTCTTAGAGCAGAAGAAAAGCACTACATCAAGGACTCCAGAGTTCCGTGTTCACAAGTCAGAAAAGTGGCAATCCTCAATTAAATTCCTTCATAAGGCATCCGAGATCTGATGCTGAGTAGAAACGTGCTGTTTGGGGAAGGAAATTGGTAAAAGCAAAATCTGGAATTAAGAAGTCTATCTCAAAAAAAAAAAAAAAAAAGGGAAAGAAAGAAGCCTAGTCCTGGACCAGTATATAGAAAAAATTAAGCAGCACAGCACAGCCTAAGATAGAGAGGCAAGTGCCTTCGGAAACAGGAACGGAGAGGCCTTCAACAACACATCAGATAGTCCCTGGAGCTGGGACCCAAGAAGACATAGGTAGCGAGAGCACCTTTGTAGGTAATTAGGAGAGGAATCACCACTAAGCTGAAATGAGTGGAGGGCCAGAGCATCTTGAGTTCTCATCTGGGATATTTTCAGGAACTAGAACTGACAGGATGCTCTATCAGAATGCCTCACTGTGAGGGACAGTGAAAAGATGAAAAAGATGCACAAAAGGGTACTGATCCTTTCTAGTCTCTTCACCTTTCCTTTATTATTATTTTCTTGTGACTCTATCCCCAGAGCATAAAACTTTACCTGACAATATGATAAGTCATCCTACTATTTCTTAGAGTAGACAGTAAGAGCAAAATTGCTATTCTGGATATTCAGTTACATTTTTCTCCAATTAAAATGAAAAAGAAACACATAATTCAAGAGTAAGATCATTCTTAGGACTTAGAAAAATTACACAAAATTGTCTATATAAGTGAAGTATGTGAGCAGAGGGAACACCCATATTGCAATGGTTTGTCTCAAGAGAAAAGAAATATAATGTGATTGTAACCAAAGAAGGTGAAACTTCGGTTTCTCTGAGCTCTGGATGGAAGAGAGATGGACTACTAGAAAAGGGATCCCTCGAGCCAAAAGATCCTGTGTTGATCTATTCTGCTGAGAGACTGGAGGTTCCACCAGGTAAATCTGTGCTACATAGATGTTCCTGGAGGTCACTCAATTCCATCAGTTCACTACTTCCACACTCTTAAGAAGACTTTTGATTCTCAAATTAACTACATAGGCACGTAGAGAAGCTAATGTCTACACTAACGTTTCTAGAATGTTTTCTAAAAGCTTTCTTCAATAGCAAAGAAAAGAAGTAACTATTCAAATGTCTCTGATAATGCCTAAAATAGTCTATTATTAGAGAAATTATTTAAATTTGAGAGATCTACTTTTTTTTCCTTTTTTTGATTGGGAATGATTAGCCCTGGGCAAACAGTGATTCTGTCTGCTTCTTCAGTGTATGCCAACCACTTAGGTCAGTGCCCATAGATAGGAGATTCAAAAAATGAACATTTTAAGTATTTTAATCACTTGCTATCAGGAAAATCAAAGCTTCCTTCTCTGCTGCTTTATTTAATCAGAAATGGGCTAAAATTATTTCATAAAGGTGAGCTGATCCTAACTTACATTGTATAACAATTTCTCTTGAGAGCCTGAACCTGCTGAGAAATGTGTGTATAAACTAAAATATTTTTCATCATTTAGTAAATTTTATATGCATGATCATTAAGACAAAATGTCTAGAACACTACCACTGAAATTGCAAAATAGTGAAATTTTCCCAACTTTTGCTGTTTTTCTGTTTTGTCTCATTGCCAGATGCCAGAGGGTACCTGCGCTTGCCAGAGAGAGGGCAAGAGCAGAGAGAAAGCATTACTTAACAGGGCGCAGCCAAGCCACAATCTTCACTCCTCCATTTCTCCTTCCTATCAGGATTTGAGGCATGCATGCACATCAGCCAATGTGTTTATCAAACTCCTAGGGCCAAGACTCAAACCCCAATCTGCCATGTGGACTGGCTCCTAATGCATAGTGTTAAAACACTATGCTCTTGAGCCAGTCCAAAATGCTGTTAATTATCTTTCAGTCGAAAGGTCAAAGGACAAGATCAGCCACTGGCACGGTGGTAAGGCAGCTGGATCCCACATGGCCAAATGTGAGGTTTGAGCTCCAGACCTGGCAGCTTAAACACATGGTGAGCATATTGTATGTGCATGTCCAAAATCCCAATAGAAAGGAGAAATGGAGGAGAAGGGATTCTGGCATAACCATGTCCCATGGGAAGTGCTTTCTCAATTTCTCTCTCGGCATCTGTCTCTGATGAGCAAATGTATTCCCTAGCAAAAAATTATAGAAATAATAATAATGATACATTTTTAAAAGAAAGGCCACAGAATTGTGTCATATCAAATATTGTAAGGCCATCTCTTATTCTCTTAGAAAAAAATAGCTGAAGGATCTTTGAAAGATGGAAAAAAACAGATTATACAGACTTTTATCACACATAGTTCAATAAAGTTTTCTAAATTTCACTGATGATAGAGTCAACTCCTCACAACTGTCACTCTTTAATTCTGCTGCAATCTTACTGCCCTAAGCGAAAACTTTCACAATTTCACTTTCACAAGCAAAATATCTTTGCTTAACAAGCCAGTTTTAAGAAACTGGCTTATCATTAGGCAAAACAGTGGTTCTTCACTTTAATCCATGTTTTAGCCATTGTCATAAGTTTTTTAATTTTCCATTTGAAAAAGAGTAATTCTGGGCCAGCTGGTGGTGTGGTGGTTAAAACAGGTGGATCTCACATGGCTGTCCATGCAGTTCAAGTCTTGGATATGGCAGCTTAAAAACGATGCCAGGCATGCATGTATGTGTTATGCCTAAAAATATCAAAAGGAGAAATGGAGGAGAAAGGATTGCAATGTGACCATCCCCCTGGGATGGGTAAGTGCTTTCCCACTTTCCTTCTCTCTTCTGCCCCTCTCAGGCTAGCCTATGTTCCCTGTAGCAAAGTAAAAAAAAAAAAAAAAAAAAAAAAAAATTAATTAAAATAATTGAAAATTCAATCAGCAGCTTCCTCTGCCTAAGTCAGCACACAATGCAAATTTTCAAACTCATTTTCCATCTCCTAACAAATTGATCTAAAAAGATGAGTATCTACATAATTTCTTCTGATAACTTCAAACAAAATTCAGCATTTCTATCTAGCCCATTTATGCACAAATAAAATAAGAGACAAACTCTTTGCAAAGAGGAATTCAGTCAATCATTATGGGATATTGTTCCTGCATATGAGAACTACAGTATTTTGCTGAACATCATTTAGTACATATCCTTTATTCACTTGGCAGGTTTCTTTTGAAGCTCAATACAGGTTTAAAAATAACTATAGCATGGAATTTCATCAAGTTTTTGTTTGGCTATTTGTTTTTTCTTTGTTTATTACAAAACAAACAAAAGACCTGAAGTTAAGTATTAAGAAATTTTGACTATTCAACTGTGTTTTTCATGTCTAGCCAATAGTTTTTTTTTTCCTTTTGTTGGTGCAACAGTTCCTGGTTGGTTAAACAGTTCATTTTTAATGCTACCCACAAAAACAATGATGGTTTTTGAAGTAATTATTGGTTTTATTTATTGAAAGGTATAAAATATTAGATCTTTGGCAGTTACAGAATATTAAAGCTATTTCAAATATGCCTTGAGGTGTATCACCTATTTTAGATAGCTTCTGTCTACTATTTGTTCAGCAGTAGAGAATGGTGTATGATAGTATCATGATCAATTTCCCTGGGAAAACCTCTCTCCAATCTTTACACATCTTGGGATGTACCCAAAACCTTAAATCATCTCTCCTATTTTACCCACTGTCAAGTTTGTGTTCCAAATTTCCTGTATCAAATCACATTACATGTTTTCTAGTAAAGATATAATTTTTAAGATTATTACACTCTTTACATGTACAAATGAAAAAAAAATGACGATCACATACACAGTACAAATTTTCTGTTGTTTTTCTTTTTTAAGAGCTATTTGCTGTAGGATATGTGCACGCACCAGAAAGACAGAGAGACAGAAAGTGAGAAATCACACCCCAGTGGGGGTGGCCTCCATTCTCCTCTTGGAATTTTGGGTATGCATGCACATGTGCCCAAGTGTGAGTTTTAAGCCTCCAGGTCCGAGACTTGAACCATGGTCAATTACAGGGGAGTCTAGCTGTGTAACCATGACACCATCTACTGGTCTCCACAGTACAAATTTTCAAGAGGTATTTATTTACTATAGGCAGGAAGTACAATCAACCAAACAGAATCATGTTCTTAGAGATAAAATGTACGAGTAATTTTCAGAAATTCTTTTTTTTTTCTTTTGAGAGGACTCGAACTGTGGTCGACTACATGGGAGTCCAGTAACAGCCATTATGCCAACTGCTGGTCCCAATTATCAGAAATTCTTAAACTTCACTTTTGTATTATTATTATTATTTTTTAATTTGCTACAGGATATGTGTGCTCACCTGAGACAGAAAGAGAAAGAAAGCAAGAAAACACCCCTTGGGGGAATGGCCATGCCACAGTCCCTTCTCCTCTACTCTTCTCTCGGGATTTTGAGTATGCATGCTCACATACACAGCATGTTTTTCAAGCCACTGGGTCCAGGACTCTACCGCACAGTCAGCCATATGGAATCTAACCACCTGGCTGGCTCGTTAAACCCCATTTTTGAATCCATCACTTTTGGTGGGATGCAATCTAAATCTTCAAAACAGAACACTGATTCTCCATCAGTCAAATAATTTCTCAACTGACTTGCATTGAGAACACATGAAGACAACAATTTTTCTGCTCCTAGTCTCCAGCAGTATGTGCCATGAGCAACCTCAGCGCACTGTGTCTCCCCTGTAGCATGTCCAGGCCAACAGGCTGGGACTGCAATATCAATGCCACTTTGTTTCCCAAGCATAGAAGTACCAAATTTTCTAACTGATAATTACACATAAAAATGTTATGCTTTCGGGACCAGCAGTTAGTGTAATGGCTATGTCCCTGGACTCCCATGTAGCTGACCGCGGTTCAAGTCCTGGACTCGGTGGCTTAAACTCACGCCGGGCGCGTGTGCATGCATGCCCAAGATCCTGAGAGGAGCATGGAGGAGAAGGGATTGTGGCATGGCCATCCTCCCTGGTGGGTGATTTCTCGCTTTCTGTCTCTCTGTCTCTGTCTGTCTGGCAAGCGCATGTGCCCTATAGCAAAAACCTCTCAAAAAAAAAAATGTTATACTTTCTGGGCTTACTTACATCAAAGCAACAAAATATTCACCCACAAAGATAATTAAAATTTCTCATTTTTAATGAGTTGACCTGTACCAAACACATTTTTTACGTTCCTTTTTTTTTTTCTTTTTATAACATGATAATAGAATCATGGGAAGTTAGAAAAATAGAAGTCCCATACACACTTCATCTAGCATCCTCTGATCATGACATGTTGTATCACTCTAGTACAAAATCAAAACCAGGAAATTAGCATTGGTGCATTATTGTTTAAAAATTTCATTCATTAGTGTGTGTGTACCTGTCTGTGCGCTTTTTTCCTGTGTACATATTTGCATAATCACCATTAAACACCTGTTTGTAATAGTGTTCCTCCTCCCCCAGTCCAACTGTCCTGTGTTCTGCCACTGCTCTCCATCCCTGTAGTTTTGTCATTTCAAGGGTGTGATATGGATGGGATCATTTTGAAGTTAGCTTAATTTCAGTAAGTATACTGTCCTTGGGAGTCCATTCAGTTTATTGCATGTATCAATAGATAATTACTTTTTATTGCTGTCCATTGTATGATGTACCAGAATTTGTTCACATACTCCAATTTAAAGACATTTGTTTGTTTCCAGTATTTTACTGTATAAATAATGTTCTTAATAGTTATATGCATGTTTTTGTGAACTTAAGTTCTTATTCCTCCAGGATAAATACCTAAGAGTATCACTGCTCAGTCATGGTAAGTACATGTTTAGTTTTAAAAGTCTGGCAGACTATTTTCCAGAGTAACTGCATGATTTTACATTTCCAACGTATATTTCTCCATATCCTTACCAATATTTATTATTATTATTTTATTTTAGATGTTCCAACGGCTATATAGTGATATTGTGTTGTGTTTTTGTTTTTTGAGAGAGAGATTTTTTGCTATAGGTTGCATGCGCTTGCCAGAGAGAAGAGACAGAAAGCAAGAAATCACTCCCCGGGACAGAAGGCCATGTCACAATCTCTTCTCCTCCATTCTCCTCCCAGGATTTTGAGCATGCACGCACGCACATGCACCCAGGTCCATGTAAACTACATGAGAGTTCAGTGACATAACTGTCATACTATCTGCTGGTCCTGAGTTATGAATTTTTTTAAAAAGGATTATAAGAATTATTTTCTTAATTTAATTAATTAATTTATTTGTTTTTAACTTTTGCTTTAGGGCACATAAACTCACCAGAGTTAAAAAGAAAGAAGAAAAGTGAGAAAGCAAGCTGCCAGGTCCAGGACTTGAGCCATGGTCAGCCATATGGGAGTCCAGGGCCTTAACCACCACGCCCACAACCTGCTGGCTGTGTCAGCTTATTTTTTTATTAAGCTGACTCAGATTGGTAGTTAAACTACCAAAAGGGGGAATAAATGTCAGCCATCTCAAAACTTTCTCCTTTTTGTGAATAGCTAGAGGAAAAAAGAACTTTAGAGAAGAATTTTAGAATAATTACTAGCAAATAGGCACTTATTTGTTTTTTTTTTTGACTCTAGGGAAAAATGTTGCTATATTGTAGAATGCCAAAAAAGTAATGGGATAACTTCTATATAGTAAACATTTTTTGTATTTTCTACTAAAAATGTTTATTTTAAGTGTCAAGTGAATAGAGAAAACAAATGTTAAACAATTTAAACAACATATGATTTATTTTGTTCAGGCTTTCAAATGTTTATCCTATAGTGCCCTAATTGGAAAATTTATTTTCAACTAAAAAATAAGGTAATCACTTTATCTTATAAGTACATTTTTATTCATTTAACTTGTATAAACATTATTTGTTAGTTTCACTGTGTTTGACTTATTAATCTTTTTTTTTTTTCAGATTTTTGCTATAGGGTACATGTGCTTGACAGAGAGAGACAAAGAGAGGGATAGTGAGAAATTGAACACCACCACCCCCCCCTTGGGGAAGACCACACTGTAATCCCTTCTCCTCCATTCTCCTTTTGGGATTCTGGGCACATGCACACATGCCCAGCATGATTTTCAGGCTGCCAGGTCCAGGACTTGAACCACAGTTGACCATGTGGGAGTCTAGTCCTTAACCACTACGCCACTTGTGGCCTCATTATTAACCTATTTTTAATAATATACTCTACAAACAGTTATTTAACCTACCCATGATTAAGAAATTACCATCTTGGGAATCAGCAGTTAGCGTAATGTCGCTGGACTCCCACGTAGTCTACCACGGTTCGCGTCCCGGACCCGGTGGCTTAAAACTCACGCCGGGCACGTGTGTGTGCATGCCCAAGATCCTGAGAGGAGAATGGAGGAGAAGGGATTGCAACGTGGCCATCCCCCCTGGGGGGTGATTTCTCGCTTTCTGTCTCTATGTCTCTCTCTGTCTGTCTGGCGAGCACACATGCCCTATAGCAAAAAAAACTCTCAAAAAAAAAAAAAAAAAAGAAATTACCATCTTTGAAGAAAACAGTTCCAGTAAGTGTATTTATGATGACATTACTAGATTTAACAAGTTGAAATATGGAATGCCCAGTTAAATTTTAATTTCAGATAAATGACCAAAAAATGCTTAGTTATGTATGTCTCAGCTATTACATCTGTCTAGCTACCTACCTACCTTTGTGTTAACAATTGATTCATAGCCACCTTATTGGTTTATTGACCAATAAACCACTACTCTGGGCCTTCGGTGCACCAAAACCTAGATTCTTTGGTTTTCACATAGTCTGTTCCATTTTCTTCTCAGATATGCATACTAGAAGGTTTTTAAGTAGGGTTGCCTTAAGATAGATGTCCACTGAGAAAAAAACCAACTTTTAAAATCTGAAACTCAGATTTGACTAGCATCCTGTGTTTTATCCGGTATGCCTAACAACATTCAGTTTTTCCTAGAACAGTTCTAATTTGGGCATGACTTCATGGCAATTACTATTATTATTTTGTTTTTGTTTTTTTTAGTTTTGCTATAGGGTGCATGCACTCACCACAGAGAGATGGAGAGAGGAGGAAGAGAGAGAAGGAAAGTGAGAAATCACCCCGAGGTGATGGTCACACCATGATCCCTTCTCCTCCATTCTTCTCTCAGGATTTTGGTATACACGCACACGTACCTGGTGTGATTTTCAAGCTGCCAGACCCAGGACTCAAGTCATATACCAACCATGTAATATCCAGCCACCATAACCTCCACGCTACCTCACAGTAATTATTAACTTCACCTTTTCACTGTCAAAGGTATCCCAGTGTGAACATTAAATTATCCAGTCAGTCTGTGTGTCGCCAATGTAAAATGCAGCTGCAAAACTTCAAAGGAGCATCAGAGGGTAAAGGAAAGAAAGAAAAAAATGAATATTTTAAAACCAGAAAGCAGAAACCAAAAGGTTTACCCAGATCCAATGATAAAATGGTTGCTTTGAAAAGTAGGGAACATTTTAAGTTTTCCTCCTTGGGAAACTAGTGGGGCTCTTCGCTGTAGTAGGATAGTACTGAGATGGGAGGTAGATCCATTTATAGGTAGATAGGGTAAGGATCCAGAAAGGAAGTCATTATGTTTTTCTTTTTAATGGAGTCTCTCTGTGTCTCCTCTGTGGTCTGATTAATGTACATTATACACTCCTTTTACATGTCTCCAAGGAATTTATGACTCCTTGCTAATAAGGCAAGAGATAGGGATAGAGAGCACACAGAGTCCATGATAGAGTGATGGTGGCTAAGTTTTCACAGCCAAAAGCTAACTGCATTGGGACTCAAAGCAACTGTAGTTAAGGGCAACAGTTTCTATTTAGTAACTGTATTCTAAGAGAAGTACAGAATGCTATGGTCTGATGACCCTAAAAAGAATAGGGTAATAAATCACTCAGATTACCACATAACTATTTTCTAAAGCCCATTTTCTTATCAGAAAGCCAGGCCATTGCTCAGATGACTAAATTAAAACCCTTGCTTCCAGCCCTTTTTCAGCAACCCATTCCAGCCCCCTTTTACTATACTGGATGCTTTTTCTCCTTCCCTAATAAACTCTGCTTTACTCTCCTCTCTGTGTCTGCGTCTTTAATTCTTTATGAATATAGGACAAGAACTAGCACAGGTGTTCGGTTTGATCACCCAGCACTCCTGCATCAGTACTGATGTATTTCCCAGGCTCAAAGTCCCATAACATGCAGCTCAGAAGAACATGGAACAATGTCCAATTTAAAAGAATTTGGTGTGGGACCAGCAGATAATGTAATGGCTACGTTACTGGACTCCCATGTAGTCGACAATAGTTCAAGTCCCAGACCCGGTAGTTTAAACTCACGCTGGGCATGTGTGTATGGGTGCCCAGGATCCCAAGAAGAGAATGGAGGAGAAGGGACTGAGGCATGGCCATCTCCTCTGGGGGGTGATTTCTCACTTTCTGTCTCTGTCTTTCTGGTGAGTGCACACACCCTAGCAAAAACCTCATTAACAAAAAAAAAAAAAAAAGAAATGGTGTAAAGAGGAGCAATAGGTTAGTAGGATAAACTGATAGAGTGAGTATACACTAATTGTTAACAGAAATATAAAACATGAATTAGGAAAATAAACATTAATTATAAAATAAATGTTTTTCCACTGTAATCAACATAAAATACATTTTGCAAAATTAGAAACTATTGGATAGTAGTTATAATAAAAAGTCTTCCCACAACCCAGACATCCTTCTTATCTTAAAGGTAGTAGAGAGAGAATGCACTTTTATTATTTAATAATCATTAAACAAGAATGTGATATACATCACAGATAATCCACTAAGAGTTTGCAAAGACAGAAAGAAATCTCATCTACTTTGAGAAGATGCAACCCTTTTTATATCGGTTTTCAAGATAAACTGTGGGGCCAGCAGTTGGCGTAATGGTTACGTCGCTGGACTCCTAAGTAGTCGACCATGGTTTGAGTCCAGGACCCGGTGGCTTAAACTCACGCTGGGCACATGTGCATGCATGGCCAAATCCTGAGAGGAGAATGGAGAAGGGATTGCAGTGTGGCCATCCTCCCTGCGAGGTGATTTCTCACTTTCTGTCTCTTCAGTCTCTCTCTGTCTTTCTGGCGAGTGCATGCACCCTATAGCAAAAACCTCAAAAAAAAAAAAAAAAGATAAACAATTATTTCTTAGATAAGACAGGCTTATAGCACCATTTGTGACTCAACGTTCATCCAAATTTTACCTGGTAGCTGGGGTGACCATTTTCATTAACTAATTGACCTTATCAAGAGGAAAACAGATTTCTCATTTATTATGACAGAAGGTAGTTTTGCAACTTAGCGTCAGGTGCCCACTGGTTAGTCTCCAGCCATATCCCAGTAAATGGGAAATTGGGGGCCCCCATCTTTCTTGGTGTTTACATTTCAAAGAGATGGCTTCCAGCTTCCTTCTAGCATTTTGGTATATTTTCTTATTATTATATGACATTTTATTTACCTTCTTTTGTGAGAGTGAGAGAAATGGAGACCGATACAGGTCTTTCTGACAGGGTTGTGTGTCTCAGTCCTCCTGCCCCAGTCTCCCAGTTAGCAATAATTATAGGCATGTTCAACTGCTCTGGGTTTGTTCAGGTCAACCCAGGAACTAAATCCAGGCATTCTACATGGCTTCCAGCCCTCTAAGCAATCGTACTACTTCTGCACCATCATCACTACTAGGCCTTGTTTGTTTTCTATAGTTTTTATCATACAAAGCACACAAAATTTTTATGTCTAACATTTTTTCTTTACATTATCCCATTCTATTATATACATCATTTTTAATGGCAGTATTTTAAGGTTTTCCTTTTGTCACACTTTATACAACAAAGAACATTGTGATAGATATGTCAACAGAAAAAACAAACTGTAAAATACTGAAGGAGGTTTATTCTAAGCTAATACAAGTGGATGAGGACTCAAGAAGTTTTGAGAAAAATGTTCTCTACATAGCCAGATCACAAGATCTTTTATACATTTCAGGAAGACAGAAGTTATAATCAAAGTTGTAAATCAATACATGAAGGTTATTCATTTGGTTTGGCCAGAGAAGGCCAGATAGCTTGAAGCAGGAGGGGTGCAGGGGGTGGCTCCCAGGTCATAGGTAGATTCAGAGATCCTTTAGTTTGTTATTGTGATTTTGGCTTTACTTAAACGTTGGAGTCAGTGGAAAGAAGGGTTTAAACTTAATGTTAACATAGATAAGGGAGTGTACTGATTATGTGATGTCATGCCACAGTCGGGAATAAGAAGCCACAATTTTTAACGCCTGGTTAGTAAGACTGACAGCATGTAGGCATGGCTTTCCCCAGGCCCTTAGAAAAGGAACTCTAGAACAAAGAAAAAGTGGCCAGAGTTCAGTCCTTAGTAACATATTTACTATTATTTACCTTTGAAATGTTATGAGGTAAACAGGCTGCTCGGATTTTATAGTCTGCTATCAAAATTGAAGACGGGCCAGCAGGTGGCATGGAAGTAAAGGCATCGTAACCACATAGCTAACTTCACATTTTGAGTCTAGACCTGGCAGCGTGAAAATCATGCACGTATGCATGATGCCAAAAATCCCGAGAAGAGATTGGAGGAGCATGAATTATGGTATGCCCATCTCCCTGGTGGTGGTGGTGGAGGTTATTTCTCACTATTCCTCTACAAAATCCTGTGACTGACCACAGTTAGAGTCCCGGACCTGGTGGCTTGCTTTCTCACTGTCTCTCTCTTTCTCTCTGCCTCTTTCTGGTATAGCAAATTAAAATAATAATAATAATAAATAAAATGAAATAAATAATTTTTAAAAACAAAACCACTATGCCTGGGACAGCATGTAGCATCTCACTGTTAAGGTCTGTTAATGTTTATAGGCCTCTGTTAATGCTTATAGTCCTGACTCTCCCGGGACCCCTGGGAAACAATTTTGGAAGAAGAAAAATAATTTGGTCTTCATAGCTTAAGGACCTGCCATGAGCCTAGTGTGCATGTTCAGCCTAGAGACAAGGAGTTTGGCCTTGAGTCAGGGGCAAGGCAGGCAGAGGTTTGGCTTTGAAGCCTGGGTCAGCTGGATTCTTTCTATCAGGAATTGCTGACTGTAGGGCAGATGGTCAGCCAGGATCATGGGTTGCGGGCAGAGAGCAAGACCTTGCTCATGTCAAACTGCTACCTAACAGAACGTTAGTAGTAATAGAATTTCTGAGTAAACTAGAATCCTTTAAAGTTTTTGGTAGATGTTGCAACATTGCGAAAACCTTAGTTTTAGAAACAGCACAACATGTTTTATCCAGTACCGACTCTCCCCATGACTGTCAAGTCATTATACAGTGATTAAAATTTTAAAAGTGACTTTAATCATTCTAACTTCTTATTCTTATAAGTATCCTAAAATGTTTAAAACCACTTGGAAGCCTGAAAGAGTCTATCACTGTTGTTTGTTCTCCCTTTTTAGGGAAAACCAAACCCTCTCTGCCCTCACTGGAGGTGTGATGAGCTGTCACTAAAAAGCCAGTAGCAGTGGGAACCAGCAGTTAGCGTAATGGCTATGTCGCTGGATTCCCATGTAGTCGACCGCGGTTCGTGTCCCGGACCCGGTGGCTTAAAACTCATGCCGGGCGCGTGTGTGTGCGTGCCCAAGATCCCGAGAGGAGAATGGAGGAGAAGGGATTGCGGCGTGACCATCCCCCCTGGGGGGTGATTTCTCGCTTTCTGTCTCTATGTCTCTCTCTGTCTGTCTGGCGAGCGCACGCGCCCTACAGTGAAAATCTCTCAAAAAAAAAAAAAAAAAAGCCAGTAGCAGTGATCAAAGATAACAGAAGTGCTAGGTGAGTCTTGGGTGGCCTTCAACTATGTTGTAAAGCCATAAAGAACACCTGTGATAATTTCATACTCATCAGAGAGTGATTGTTCCACGCCATGTGCA
The DNA here is from genome assembly GCF_000334495.1 of Tupaia belangeri chinensis. NCBI lineage: Eukaryota > Metazoa > Chordata > Mammalia > Scandentia > Tupaiidae > Tupaia > Tupaia belangeri. Next base: position 85,432 of record NW_006159583.1, on the reverse strand, counting down.
TAACTGAAAGGTGCCTGTATTACATGTTTTTCTCGCCCTGCTCCAGATTGTCAGGTTTGCCCTAGATATATACTAAAGTAAACCCTGGAGACTCCACTGACCCAAGTGCCTGAAGCAGCCACTGATGCCCTGTGATCAGTGCACTCAAAAATAGGTCCTTAAAGCAAAGTGCCAGTTCTCTTTTTCCACTTTCCTAGTTGTGTGAATGCTCTAATTAAAGCTGCTGTGTTTTGATACACGGCCAGTTCCCAGTAGGTTGAATTGCAAGTTAGTCTGCATTAAGAGAGACTCAAAGCTGGAGGCTACCTTTTACAGTTGAAAGTGCTTAGTAGTCGGCATTGGATCCAATTCAGCACTGATTTTCCAGAAGAGAGAGGAAAAGGGGGGATATATCATTGTTATCTCAATACACACAACATTGGTCCTCTTTGAGATGCACTCTCTCTTTGTCCAGAAGTGAATAAACAAACTTCTAAACAAGAATAAATGTAGGTTAACTTGGTCTAGAGATGACTATCTGAATAATGAGAGTTAAATAGTGCCATAGAAATTATAATCGTAAGCCATGGGTCTCAGTTATACCAACGTCTACTCGAGAGGAGGTCACAGAGGAAAGGCCAAGTTGTACAAGGCCTTCTAGGATGTTTTTAGAACTTACATTTTCACTCTGAGTAAATCAGTCATTGCAGGTTTGTTTTTATTTTGCCAGAGGGTGCATGCTCACACCAGAGAGAAATAAAGAGTGAGGGAGAGGGAGAAAGCACCTACAAAGGGCATGGTTGCACTGCAACCCCTTCTCCATTTTTCCATCCTGTCAAGATTTTGGCATGCACACACAGGCATCTGGAGTGTTTTTCAAGCCACCAGGACCAGGATTTGAACTGGTCAGCCAGTCATGTGGGACATTGCTCTCTTACCACCAGGCACAGGGTGACCTGCCATTGCAGGGTTTTAAGCAAAGGAATGGCATTATCTTGCCTATATTTTAAAAGGATTTCTCTGACAATTTTTTAAAAAACATCTAAACATGTAGTTTTTCTTTGCCTTGAAAACAAAGTCTTTAAAAGTATCATATATCAATTGGTAAATTAAATACCTTGTCCTTAGTGTACAAAGATGAGGGTGACTAATAGACTCTCATTTTGGCATATGCTGAAATATGGTGGTAGATGTTGTAACTAATCCATCCTTCCCACGTAACCCTGTCACTCATATAACCGGTTATACATGCTGAGGAGCCAACTGGTAAGGATTAGGTGTTTCCTCACATACTGGAGAGCAATAGGAAGGTGTGGGCAGAAAAAGCTTATCACTGACAGGTGCAAGTTGAAATATTTATCTCCCCTCCTACTCCTTCTGTGATAAAAACTAACTTTCTCCCAAGGGCAAATAAATGGCATTTGGAGTAATTAAAAAAGTTTCTTTACTTCAATTACTTTATCTAAAAAATATGGTGTAAAGTCATCAGAATAAATGTAAAATCCAAAATCCAACATCTAAGACTTCACTGATATACCTCTGTTCTTTCTTACATTTTTAAAATTTTGCTATAGGGTGTATCTGCTCACTGGAGAAAGAGAGAGAGAGAGAGAGAGAGAACACAAAAAAGCTGTCTTCCATCAGAGGAATGGTCATGCTACAATCCCTTCTCCTCTGTCTCTCCTTTCAGAATCTTGGGCACACATGCCTGCTCTTGGCATATTTTTCAAGTCACTGGGTATGGGATTCAAATCAGGCAGTCAGCCATGTGAGATCCAGTCATCTTAACCACTGCACTACCGACTGGCACTTCACAATTTTCGTATTTCCTGAACCCATTCCCTGGGCTTCCACCAAACACAGCCGCTGTTTTCTGCTTCTTTGTTCATGCTTCGCACCACCTAAAAAAGCGTCCTTAAACTCTCATTTTTCCTGGTCCAAATCGCATTCAAAATGAAACAATAAAATGAAGTTGAAAGAGCAAGAGTTTAGAACGAGAAGCGCTGGATTGCCAATTGTTAAAGTTTGACCATTTAAAATTTCTCAGCCTATTTCCTTAAGTGCTGTTCCTTACGTCTCAGAGCTCGCTGTACATCAAATGGATGATACATGTGAAAGGCCTTTTAGATTGCAAAAAATTACCACACTCATTTATTTAGTCATAAATACTTCATTAAGTATTTCATTGAAAGGGGAAAGGATGCAAAGAATCATGGGAGTGAGGTGAGAATAGGACATCACAGTGATAAATACTGTCTTGCAGGGTCTATGGCTCCTATAGTCTTCTCTGATTGCACCTGGTCACAGAGTGGAAAGGAATCAGGTGCATACGCCATGTACCTTCACTGAACAAAAATGATAAAATATGTGTACAATTATTGCTTTTATAGAATTGATAGTCTGCAAAATAACAAAATTCAGTCAAAAAATTTGACTGAATTCAGTTACTGTTACACATATATGGGTGTTCTGTTGATAGGTAATGTGTTAAGTAATAAAGAAAAGATAAATGTAATAAATGATTGTAAGTTTCATAAAATTTGTTTTCCTTATCTTTATTTTTGCAAAACCACTAAAGATGTGCTGTAATTAGAAAATACACAAAAATGTCTTAAACACTACCAAAAAAGTTAAATATCTCATTAATAATTTATGCTTTGGTTGCATATTGATATATTTTGAATATATTGAATCAAATAAAATATATTACTAAAATTCTCTATATATATTCATCAAATAATTTATTAAAATACATCTCGTATAAAAGAATCTATGCATAGATTTGGAATTTTTTGCACCAAAATAAACTGGTATTTCATATTTTTTTTTAATTTTAGAGGGCATTATGTATGTAAATGAGAGAGGAAGTGCCCTCAACAGGGCCTTTCAGATCACAATCCCTTTCCCTCCAATTCTCCATCCCATCAGGATGCCAGGCATATGCTCACGGCACCAATCTTGGTATATTTTTTGAGCCACTGGAGCCGGGATTCAAACCCTAACTGCTGTGCTACAGGCCAGTCCTACATCACACTTTAATTTTCCCACAACTTTCGTCAAGTCCCCTTGTATGTCTCTGTGTGTCGCAATTACTTTTCCATGTTTTAGATAAAACTAGGCACTGAGCAGTCTACAGGTGATTTGTGGTATCACCACTTCTCATTTTACCTCTGAAGCAAGGAACGTGAGAGAACATTCCTAATAATCACTGCTCTTTCACTCCTTCTTTGGACTGAAAGTAAAAAGACTATGTCAGGAATAAGCGCTAGAGTTCAAGAACCTACTACAGGATTGGAAGGCCCAGGTTGAAGATCACCATTGGTCACGTCAATCCCTGATTCTCCCTGTCTGTACAGAGTCGCTGTGAAGGTGATTTTTATACTGTGCAGGCTGGGAGGCAGGGAGGACTCGCAGTTCAAAATCGCTCTGTGAACAGGAAGCATATTCCTAGAACATGGCATGACCTCAAAGATCTCAGAAAACTGAACTCAGAGAAACTTTCCTGCTACAAACGTGAAATACTGGTAATAATTTCTTTTTGAACTAAAGTCACAGGAGCTAAGGGATACATTCAAACCATGTCCCAAAAACCTGTGTTCATGTTTCATGTAAGTCCATTGTAAAATGTAAATTCATATTGTAAAACCAGGGACATGGGAGCCCCCAGAAAAAACCTGAGGTTGAAAAGGAATTGTAAATGATGCCTCATCTATCAAAGCCAATGTCTTCAAGACTGGCACTAGTATGAATGTTGTCTGACTAATTCTAGTAAAAGTAGCACATTTGGGTAAATCCAACTAAACATTTAAAATCTCTCTCTTCTTAATCTGGATTATCCCTGTGGAAGTAACCCAGGAATTTTAAATAATGTGGAATGTGAGCATGAGATGGGTTGGGGAGTCGATAAGGGGGCAGGTAACGTGAACTTTTTATTTTTCCTTCGAGAAGTGGAGAGTGTGGTGGAAATGTTCTGAAGGGGGTTTCCTATCTCATGGAGCAGCCTGGGAAGCAGTGACAGTAAGCACTGCTAAGCTGCTAAGCGTTGGAGGACAGCAGCGTTAACTCTGAGAAGGGAAAAGGGAAAATGGTAACATGAGAAAAAAGATTAAGAAATCCTTTCTCAGTCTGCTCCCTCTTTTGTTACACCTTGTAACAAACACACACACACACACACACACACACACACACACACACACACAGAGTGGATAAGAAAGGTAGTTTCTGAGAAAGGGTTTAAGTACAATGATTGCAACAGAATGCAAAGTGATTTTCATCCACAGGGATAAAAACATGTGAAGGAATCCCCCTTTGCTCTTAAGAAAGTAGTAAAGAGTCAGTGAAAAAAAAAAAAAAAAAAAAGAAAGCTAGGGCAGAGTGCACCACTGCCCTCACCAAGGATGAGTACAAACACTGAAAGAGTGGTGGGGGGAGACAGGCACAATTAACAGGCCAAGTCAGAGGCCAGGAAAACAAGCAGCCACAAATATAACAGCTACAGAAAAATAAACAGACAAAAAGCAACTTCATAAGAGAACATTGTTTGCCTAAGCCTGAGAAAAAGCAATAATGTAACTGGTCTTCTACAGGTGGGATATGGGACTCCTCTTCCTGAGCGATTCAGTTTGATATGTAGCCCTAGGTTGGTAGAGATTTGGAGAAAAAGGAACGAATCAGGAAGTTCTTAGGAACCTCATTCCAATTGCAGTAAAATGTAACAGACTCATTAATATTGTTGGCACAAGGGCCTAAATGGATGTTAATTTAGAAAAAGACAAGGGAATCTTTCTCCCTGAACTTTTTTATATCCTTAAATTTGTATCATACTGCATGAAACAGTCAAAGTTAGCCTGTTCATTACCCTTCTTTCTGTAGGACAAATATTAATACATAGAAATCTGTTGGTATTTGCCTTTTTAAATTAATTATTCATCAAGTGTTCATTGACTATTTTCTCCTAGGTAGATCAGAATGAAAAATTAAAACAAGAAACTTTCTAATCTTTGGATTTATCTGTTTTACCATGTAATATAAAAATACTTCATTTAATTAAACATTTCTAAAGGAGACAATATGTATATGAACCAGTAACTCTGAATATGTAAAATGTTGTTTTTTTCTCTCCATTCCTACAGAACAATTTGGAGAACTGTACTAAAAGCACTTAGAAGAGTGAATTTGGGGGAAAAGTTACTTAGTAATTGTAAAACTGGCTATGAGTGAGAAATGAAATTGGGGAATTAGACCTTTGTGCAAATCATTAAGAGGAGGTCAGGGGTCACAGGCACCTGCCAATCTTTCTCAGTAAAGTGTTTTGAATCTGAATTTCCACATGACCAAGATATAACTTTATCATTGTAAACAATCATTTTAAATTTGAAGAAAATATACCTCATTGTATAGTTACTGATTTTCATTACATAAGAAATACAGACCTGTATAAGGGCCAGTCAGTGGCACAGTGGTTAATGTGGTTGGCTCCCACAATAGCCTACTGCACAGTTGAATTCCCAGACCCAGCAACTTGAAAAACACACTGGGCACTTGTGCATGTGTGAGTGCTTGAAATGCCAAGAGGAGAGTCTGTCTCTCTTGCAATCGTAATTACTCTACAACAAGAAAAGGAAAAACAAACAAACAAAAACCCTATATTAAAAAGGTATAAATAGGGAGTGCCAGCAGATGGCATGGTGGTAAGGCATTAGACAATTCCACCACTCTAGTCCCAGGCCAGTGCCTTGAAAAATACATTGGAAGCTTGTGTGTGTCTAATATTCTGAGAGGAGAAGGGATTGTGGCATGGCCATCCCCCCTAATGGAGGAGAGAGAGCGATAATTTGTCCCTCTCTCCTTGTCTCTGGCTGGTGAGTGCACATGTCCTATAGTAAAAAAAAAAGGGGGGGGGAGTGGGGGGTGGGGAGGAAGATATAAATATCCATGGCCCAATAGCCTAGTTGTTAATGAAGCTGTATTCCACATGACCAACTGCAGTTCAAATTCTAGCCCCAGCAGCATGAAAAACATGGTGAGTTCATGCTCATGCATGTTCAAAATTCCAACAGGATGTAGAAATGGAGGAGGAGAGATTACAGCATGACCATGCTCCACTGAGGGATGCTTCCTTTCTCTTTCTCTTTCTGTCTCTCTCTGGCTGGCGCGCACACACACACACTTTGGCAATAAAAACAAACAAACATATAAATAATTACAGCAAAGTACTATTAGTGTATGTGTTTGTGTTTATGTTCTCTGTTTTTACATTTTTAGAATTTCTTTTATGATTTAAACAATACATATGAGGAGAAGGGGGAAGTGCTTGCACCCTATCCATCTCATTGACCTGAAAATACTGCAGATTTATATCAATCCTGTCATTTCTTTTTCTTTCATCTACTCAACCTGCTGAGAAAGCTAGAGAAAAATCCAGGACCTCTACAGAACAGTGTTGCCACCAGAGGCAATCATGAAACCGTCTGGGGCTCATTGCCTTATAATCTTTTTTTCCTTAGTCATCACTCTTCCATTGCCGTATGGGCATTTCATTTCTCCACTTTTCCCCAGCCTTCCACTTCATGTCCCCTTCTCATTTTCAGTGCTTTAATCTCATTTCATTTTGAACTTGGGGTGGGGGGACTTGGAGTCTTTCTGTGAGGACAGGATCGATCGTGTTTCTCCCACACTCATGCTGAGCCACCTTGACTGCATCTTCCTCTCAGCAGCTGGCTCTTTTCTCCTGTGCCCTAGCTGTTATGGTTTCCTACTTCGTTAAGGACTTGCCCTTCATCAAATATCCTTTGGCTTGTTTTTGTATCCTAGATCTTTCCCTCTCTGTGATCTACTTCCTATGAGTCTTTAAATATGTTCTCTTTAAACCAGATAGCTGTCCACAACCGGCATGCCCCCTAAACCCAAAGCCATCTCCCAGACTCTTCTCACAATTATGATTTGTATAGTTTCTTGATCTCATAGCCATTCCTTAATTCACTGCATCCTGACATGCACCTATATTAAGCTTATAAAATTTCTTTCCCAGAGTCATTTGGTGGTGCAGCAGTAATGCAACACTCTGCAATGTGGACTCACGAGGGAAGGTCCTGGGTTCATATCCAAGGACCTCCCAGTACACACTGAGCACACATGTGCCCATGATCTGGTCTGGCTGAAGCTAGGTGGTCATGGCATGAAGATCCCGTGTAAAGGGTACTTTCTCTCTCTTTCTCTCTCTCTCTCTCTTCTCTCTCTCTCAACTCTCATAGCAGAAATAAATGGATAAACTTAAAAAAATTTCCTTCCCCAAGGTCATCAATAATCTCATTGGAAATAAGCTGGAAAATTACATCATCATACTCACCCTCTTTTGCAGTACTGAATGCGATTTTCTTCTCTTGGTCCCCATGATACAACCTTTCCTTTTCTTCTTTTCATACTTTTGGCTGCTCCTACTCAGTATACTTTTTCTTCTTCTGATCTTCCTTTAAATGTACGTGGCCCATAGCTAATATACTTTTTTAATACTCTATATTTCTCCCAGGAAATCTCATTTGCTAATACTGCTTTAACATCTTTATTCCAGTTTTTGATTGCCCCTGTTTATCTATTAGATGCCTTATGCTATGGATATTTCTCCATATGCAGAGGCACAGGATGGGACAGTAAGTCTTGCAACTCAGCAAGCATCCAAGTTTGGGATGAAGGAGACAGGGAAAGGGCACATGCTAGTCTTCTAACGACAAGGGATAGAGGAAGAAAGAATTTTTACTGGTACTCAATGAAAGCAATCTCTCTCCTTATATTCAATCTGCTCTAGGTAGGGAGACTGAAGAGGTTGTATCCTCTGCTAGAACATTCCTTGTTGGCATATCCCACTGTGAGAGTATCTAGCATCACTTGTTCTCAGACATGTGTAGTCCCTCCAGTAAAAACTGATTAGAGCAAAAAGAGAGTCTCAATAGGTACAACACCTTCATGTTTCTAATTCATCTATTTAACAAACATTGAGTGACTTAAGAAAATGTTTATAATCAAGAAGGAAGATACATATTAAGTCAATAATTACACAGACCATTAATTACATTAGATACCATAAAAGGAAAACACAGGATGTCGAGATTTTGTAACAGGGACCTTGTGCAATTTAGGGCATCGGAAGATCCTTCTTCAGAAGATATCATTTAACCGAGAGGTAAAAAATGAGTAGGTGTTAGTTAAGCAAATTGATGGCCAAAGAGTCCTCCAGGCAAAGTAATCATCAAAATAAACCAGGCTCCAAAATTGAAAAGCTGTAAGAACTGAAAAAAGACCTGTGCATCTGGAGGTGATAGAAGAGAAGGACTAAAGAAGAGGGGCTTATACTTAAACTGGGGCCCGATCTTGGAAGATCCTGCTAAGAATGTGCGTTAGACTGCAGTTTCATTTCATTGTGTAATAGCTTGTCTTAAAGTTGAGATCTATTAATCTATTCTCAGATTTACCCATTTTTGTATTCTCATGTAACTTAAGATTTTTTTTTTTTTTCTGGAGAGGTTTTTGCTATAGGGTGCATGTGCTTGCCAGAAAGACAGACAGAGACAGAGAGACGGAAAGCGAGAAATCACTCCCCCCCACCACCGGGGGGATGGCCATGCCACAATCCCTTCTCCTCCATTCTCCTCTCGGGATCTTGGGCACGCACGCAGCACACACCCGGCCTGAGTTTAAGCCGCCAGGTCCCGGACTTGAACCGCAGTCAACTACGTGGGAGTCCAGCAACATAGCCATTACGTTAACTGCTGGTCCCATAACAAGTATTTTTGATCAATAACAATACAATATTTCATCTTGAGAAGGAAAAATTGTTGTTGGATCATGTGATAAAAGCATCAGTTTAAGAAAAGTAACATTTGGTACTGCAAAGTGTTTAAAAGTCAGTGATGAATGCGTTTTTACTCTTAACAGTGTGGCAGAATGCAAAGAGCCTGGATCATCAGAATTGATAGGTGTACTGAGCTAATGAGCAGCAGATGTTGGGTAGACAAATATAGATTTCGCAGTTATTTCCGTCATTTCAGTAATAGTTAAGTGTTCAATTAGCACCTGGGTCCTTGTTAACATGCCCTAGAGACCAAAGAAAATATTCTAATCCAGCATAATAACCTCTGACTTTTAAATTCTATTACAAATCTCTTAATGTTAGTTTTTTAAATGCAGATAAGTGTGATTAAATTAAACATACATGCACAAGATACACCCTTGTTTAAAAGAAAATATGCTAATAATAGTTTTTGCAATAGCATATTAAAAAGGTAACATATCAGACTGCTGGAATAAACTTTTTTTTTTAATTGCCAGGTGTGCATGCATTTGCCAGAAAGAGAGAACCACCTAATGAAGCCACACCTCAATCCTTTCTCCATTTCTCCAACATTTTGCCTCCATAATCAATATTGATATTGATTTGAGCAAGAATAATCAACGAATTCTAAATATCAAGCAGGAGTAGAGGATTAACTTAGTGAAAAGAATATTTGCGCCACTTCAAAGTATAATATCTTCCTACATATTGCTTGTTAGTTGCAAAAATGTAAGTAGATAGTACAAAAACCAGACAACACATTGAGTGGTGATCAAAATTAGCATTACAAAGGATCTAATACCTGAAAGGGACACAGCATCACTTTTTTAGCATTCTGACCAGAATGGCATTATCTGAACCCTATTATGAGACAACACACAGAAATTAAAATTCAGGAACATGCTATAGGGTACTTGTCTATAGTCTTCTATATATCAAAGCCATTGGCTGAGGAACTGTTCCCAATGATAGGAGACTACAGAGAAAGGACAATTTCTTGCAATGCATGATACTAAACTAGTCTCGTACTACAACGATGAATGTTACATGTGACATTATCAAAAAGTCATCAAGATTATAATACAGAGCACAGATTTAACAAAACTATGGTATCAGTGTCAGGTATCCTGTATTGTGGTTATGTTAAGTAAATATCCTTGTTCTTAGGAAACATATATATGGAAATTTTGTGGGATAAGGACGTATTATGCATGTAAACTATTTTTAAAGGCTTTAGAAAAATGTAAATAATAATACATGTGAGAGAGAGAATGATAAAGCAAATATGGTAAAATGCTTTAAAAAATGATAAACCTGTATAAAAAGTTGTTTAAGAGGTTATCAAATTTGTTTCTTGCAGCATTTCTGTAAACTTGAAACTATTTCAAAATAAAATTTATATTAAAAAGATGTACAAGAAATGCATGACATTACTGTATTCCAGCAGTACATAATAGTTTATAATAGATTATATTATGATATCGTTTATAATTGTACACAGTTGCACCAAGTTAGTAGGAAGCAAGATTATTTTTTACAGAAAACAATTACTAATGTATTTATTTATTTTGAGAGATTTTAGCTATAGGGCGTGTGTGCTTTCCAGAAAAACAGAAAGTGAGAGATCACTCCCCCAGGGGGGGAATGGTCACAATGCATCCCTTCTCCTCCATTCTCATCTTGGGATTTTAGGCATGCACACACACGTGCCTGGCATATGGTTCAAGTTGCCAGGTCCAGGACTCAAACCATGGTTGACCACATGGGAGACCAGCATCTTAACCACTATGCCACTTGCTGGCCTCTACTTAATTTTATGTATTAATCTATTTAAAAATTTTTTTCTGCATATCTCTTGTTTGTATGAGAAAGGGGGGAGGGGAGAGAGAGAAAAAGAGAGAGAGAGAGCAAGCTACTATGTCCAGGACTGGAACTGTGGCCAGCCATGTGTGAATCCAGCACCTCAACCACCATGCCACTTGCTAGTCCCAAGTCAAATTACTTTACTTTGCAAATTAGTAAACTTTTAAAAATAATGACTAGGGACCAGCAGTTGGCGTAATGGCTATGTTGCTGAACTCCCATGTAGTTGACTGCAGTTTGAGTGTCAGACTCAGTGGCTTGAACTCACACCTGACGCGTGTGCATCCGTGCCCAAGATCCCAAGAGGAGAATGGAGGAGAAAGGACTGCAGCATGGCTATCGCCCCAGGGTTAATTTCTCACTTTGTCTCTCTATCTCTCTCTGGCGAGCACACACACACTGTAGCAAAAACCTCTCCAAAATAAATAAATAAATAAATAAATAAATAAACAAATACAAATAATGACTGTATTTACCCTTATTTAGGATCTGATTTTTTCCCAGCATTTTATTGTTATTAACTTGAGAACAATTGTATATATTTGTGGGGTACGGTGTGATGTTTGTTTACAGTATGTATGTTTACAGTATATAATGATCAAATGAGGACTGCTTCAAACATTCTGAATTCTGTCTTCTAGCTTTTTGGAAATATAGGATAAATTGTTATGACATAGAGTTGCTCTACAGTGTTGTTGCACTCTGGAATATATTCCTTTTATCTTTATTTTATATCTTTTGTATCTTTAATTTGTATCCGTTAAACTCTTCCTTCCCTCCTCTGATTGATCCACCTTTCCCAGCTTCCAGTAGCCACTATTCTGCTCTCTAATCCTATGAGATGAACATTTTTAGCTATCACATATGAGAAAATGCATGTATTTCTCTTCTGTACTTGCTTATTTCAGTTTATCTAATGTCCTTCATGCTCATCCGTGTTTCTGTGAATGACATGATTTCATCCTCTTTATGGCTGAATGGTGTGATTTTTAATTTTTACATTAATGTCTTTCAATCTTACACAGGCTACATCTGTCTGCATTTAGTATATTACTTTTAACAACGAATACTGCAAGTTACATGCTGCAACTGTTTCATTTAATTTTTAAAAAGGATAATACTGCAAAGATGGACCTTGCTTCTAATCAAGATCCCCGGTTTAATAATCATAATGGAATTGCATTCGGAGTGTTATCCAGTTTCAGTGTCCTCCATCAATAAAGTCTTCATTATTTATTTATTTATTTATTTTTGGAGAGGGTGCATGTGCTCACCAGACAGACAGACAGAGACATAGAGACAGAAAGCGAGAAATCACCCCCCAGGGGGGATGGTCACGCCACAATCCCTTCTCCTCCCTTCTCCTCTCGGGATCTTGGGCACGCACGCACACCCGCCCGGCATGAGTTTTAAGCCACCGGGTCCAGGACGCGAACTGCGGTCGACTACGTGGGAGTCCAGTGACATAGCCATTATGCTAACTGCTGGTTCCCAAGTCTTCATTATTTTTAAAGTTATGGTCTGTCGCTGTATTTACCCATTCTTTTATCTCCTGACTATTCAGACCACAAAGGAAGACCATCTATTAGGTTGTCAGAAAAGATATGACACATTTTTGCATAGAAAAAATACATCATGACTTTTCCAATGACCCAATCTAGTGGTCAAAATTGGTATTCTAACTACAGAAAAAATAGAAAAAACACTGTCTTACAAATGACTTCAAGATTTTTATCATTTTCAATGCTCCAAACTGGATTCTATGTCATATTCTTGGACCTGCACAAAGACATTCCTACTATTGCACTATTTATCCTATTTCCTAAGCCAGAAACTCTGGGATTTCTTTTTCTCACATCAGATCAGTCAAAATCCTTCTGGTGATGGTGCCAAGTCTTCCACTTCTTTATTCTGCCCACATGAAACCAATAATTATTTTCCAAAGATTCCAAGTTCCTTTTACGGCATTGTGCCTTTGTACATGTCACGACTTGTCAGGAAGGACCTTCCTTCCTGTGTGAACATCTCTCATGTTCAACTCCTGCAAGTATAGCAGGCAGAACCTTGACTTGTGTTCATTGCTTTGTGTGGTATGGTGGTATTGGAATGTTTCTGTTACCTGCCTGGTGACACCCTGGAATGTGAAATCCTTTGGAACAAGAAGCACGCATTTTCATACATCTTTATATCTTATCCAGCATGTGGAATGTGCATCGCGTAAGACAACTATTTAGTAAATGTACAGTAAATGAATGAAAAGTGGAGAAAAAAAAAACAGGAATAGCAATAGAAAAAAATTAAAGTGCTAACCTCCATCAAAGGAGAGGTAAGAGTTTTTAGCAGGTAAGAGGTAGACTTTTTTTTTCTTAAGGTAAAAATGTTTCCCCCTTTGAAATTCACAGAATATCTTTGTGCATGAACATACCATCAGTTTTTAAAATAGAAATTCTCTAGGTCTAAAGAAGAGTTCTTAGATCAAACTTAGAAACAGTTCATTTCAGTGGAAGAAAGCCTGAATCTAGCTTTTCTAGGGGATACCAGCCTGTCAGGTCCTGCAGGAAAGGTATTCCTCTTGAGGATGCCAACCTCTGTGCAGCTACTCACAGTGAGCTGGATTTTGGCCTGTGACCATCCTTTGTTTTCATGGTTTTTTATAATGCAGACCACCTTTTATTTATTTATTTATTTTATCATTCCACGCCTACTAGCCTGAATCCCATACCTGAGAATTGCCTGCCCTTGTTCTGTATAAAACCCTGCAACTTATCACTTTCCCAGGTTTTTAGACTGAGGCTGGCACTCAGAAACTATTTTGCCTTAGATAAAGAGTCAACCTTTATCTCCACCAACACATGGCCACACCTCTGTCTCCTCCTACGTAAAATAAAGAAGAGAAACTCTGATGGCCCTGAAGTCTCCTATTACTTTTAAACTTTTCTAATTCCAGTGTTCATTTGGTAAATGGTGTAATGGTAAATGACAGATTATCTGGTGGGTTGCCAGCTAAAATCACTCGTCTGTACCATAGATAAAGGTCTCGAAGTTGACAGTGACATAACAACTCAAGGTGACTTCTATAGTGGTTACAAAAACCACACGGTCCTAGGGAGCCACTTAGCCTCAGAAAAGATGGCCATGTCAGTGTATGTGGCCTTCCTGCCAAAAACGGGCCTCTCGAATATCTTTGAATCAAGATGGTAGGCAGAGCTGAAACATTCTAAATAGCTCCCGTGTCTCCTGCTCTCCATTCGTGCAGAAGTAAAAATAGAAGAACACTGCAGAGTAGGTCATTTATAAACTATAAACTGGAAATGCCAAAACATGAGCTTCCCCTCGAGAGGAGTAGGAGTTTGTCATCCACTTTGTGTGCAGGAGGCAACAAGATAATTGATATGCTTGGTATTTATAGCCAGGCAGTGATATCATGCTGGTAATTTGAGCTGCAAAGCAGTGTGTTTTTAAATGCCTGAATAAGTAATAAATTCTGGTTTATACTTAAATGATGCCAACCACCCAAATGAGAAAATAAAACTTTTATGTGATAAATGAATGGAAAAATGCCTATTGGCTTGATGTTTTGCAGGCAGACAGCTAGGTATTCAACTGAATGTTACACATCCATACAGATCACTCTTGGCATTACACAGATGTGGCCTTGAGCTTTGTCAGAGGTGAACCACTCATGGGAAATTATGAGCTTTGGGAGGCAGGGAGGTGAATGAATTGTCTATGAGCTGGGCTGCATCGTCATTACTCTATTGCTATAAAGTCTTCACATTGCTGGCTTGTAAGTAGTCACTGAAATGCATGCACCCTTGTTCTGCCAATTAGACTGTGCGTGAGGGGTTCCAAGACATGATATTCTTGGTCATGGAGATAGCTGCAACATTGCAAAAATGTGTGATACTCTCTATCCCACACTATACTTAGTGCCTCTGTTCCTTACTCTGTCATGTTAAAGTATCCAGAGATTGCCTGGCCCTATAAAGTATGTGTTCTCATGCAAAGACAATTTCTGGCTTGTCTTTTTCCTCATTTCAAAAAAGGTATTTTGAGTTCATTTATTTTATTAGCTCTAGTGGAGGACAGAATATCAAGATTTGTCTGATATATAGAATAAAATAAAACTCTTGGGGCAGTTTTGTTAGTTCAAATGTTTATATAATGGGAATATTACATAAGTTAGAAATACTTTTGCCATATACAGATACATATACTCACTATTATTATTATTAGCTTCACTCTTTAATCTTTTAAAAAGTTACATGTTCAAGTTCTCTTTCCTGTTTTTTTATAACTTATGCCACTAGTGAATTCAAAATGTAGCTCTTATAAATATTGCTTCATTAATTTTCATTTGCCTCATGCAGGTAATTATTAGTTCACTGGTAACTCATGAACCATGAGGATTAATTTTAAGTGAGTTTCTTAGTTTTCAAAAGAAACTGAAATCAGGACTAAGACCAACATCTTGTAAGAGGCAGCTTTGGGGGCACATGCTGCTTCTTAGACGCTGAGCTCCACAGACTGGGACCACATGGGAGGCCTGGCTTAGATTCCCAGTTCAAGCTAAAAGCCAGGCACAGTGGTGTGCACCTGTAATGCCAGCAACTGATGGGATGAAGTAGGAAAATTGTGAGCTCAAGGCTGGTCTGGGTAACTTAGCAAGAAGCCATGTCTGAAAGAACTAGACCACATGATATGTGACTATGTTCCCAGGTACTTGAAAGGCAGAGGAAGGAGTGTCACAACACAGGGACACACTGTCTTAAAAAAAAAAAAAAAAAGAAAAAAAGAAAACTTGTAAGAAATGCACATAGTAGAAAAGTATAATTTTCAAAATGAGATATCCATTAGCTTTGATACTGGTTTTGCTAACTTTGCGCAATGGGAATAAAGACTTTACTTCTCTGAATCTAGTTTCTCATCTTTGAAATAGGAAAAAAAACATTAAATGGGAAAATAATTTTTGAAGATTTAATGTAATTATATAAGAAATTCCTAACAGATGAGGAACACACAGTAAATGCTAGTTCCCTGTGAATTCATTCATCTTAGTAGCCTTAGAATGTATTGACTCTTCCTGATGTCTTTTTTTATTTCTACATCAAGTAGATTAACAACCGTTTCTAGGCTTTACTTGGTATTTTATTTAGTTGCAAAGTCTCACAAAGGAAACTGCTAAGGAGTCAGCAGTAGAGCCTTAGAGAACACTGGGTCACTATTCTTTCAAAAACCCATGCTGTTTACAAATGGAACAAAAGCTATGGGGTTCTCATACTTGCACCATAATGATGTTGCTGAACAATACAAAGAATGAGAGTGAGTTAGAATCTTTCCACTAGTAAAATTCTGAGAAATTCTTCCTGAAATGTTGTATTCTGGTTTCTGATCAAGAATCCAGCCCACTCAGTTTTGTATTACATAATTACCTTATTAAGTGAGAATCTCTTTTGAAAGCTGTTGATCCAGTTTTCCTTACACTGTGTTCTTTGTACAAGTTTGTCTTCAATCCAGCTTTGACCTGGGGAGGATGAAGCATGAAGAATATGTTGTTTTTATCCAAACTGGTACACTCAGCTCAACAGAGATCAGTAGTGACTTTTCTAAGTACATGGTAGGAAGGTAGGAAATCTATTCCTACTCTTTTTGCTGTTAACCACTGTTCTTCATGCAAGTTAGAGAGTAAAACAGGTCCAATTAATGTGGTAATTCATCAGGTTAACTCAGGAAAGGAGAACTCCCTCACCAACTTCACAATGAAACTCCCAAGCTTTCCAGAGCCTAAAATCCTCCAAGTTCCAAAACGTTTTGAGAGTTGAAATGATATCACAAATGGAAAGTGAAATTTCACATCTGACCTTCTGTGATGGGTTGCAGTCAAAGTGCTGCAATAAAAAAAAAATCTTGTATAACATTACCTTCAAGCTGTTTATAATGTTTATGTGAAACAAATTAAATTTGTGTTTAGACTTGTATCCCATCCCTAAGACAGTTCATTGTGTGTTTGTAAATATTAAAAATCAGAAAAAAAAAAACTAAAATAGTTCCATTCTCAAGCATTTTGGATAAGGGACAATCATTCTGTATCGAATTTAAGTTTTAGAGTAAGCAGACAAGGAGACATATTTAATAGACAAGTTCTTTGGTACTAAGGTGAGATGTCTGAACTCTAAGTGTAGATGCGGGGCTATCTAAAAATAATCTATAAATGTTGAGGCTAAGATAGTAGGTAAGACTTCCTGAGAAGGAGATGATAGTTTTTCCTCAAAAATTAAAAATAGAACTACCATATAATTCAGCTATACATCTGAAGGAAATGAAACCAGTATGTCAAAGAGGATCTGCACTCCCATGTTCATCGCAGCATTAAACACAATAGCCAAGCTACAGCTTATTCAACCTGAGTGTCCATCAAGGAAAAAAATGAATAAAGAAAATATAGTATGAACACACTAGAATATTATTTGGCCTTAAGAAAGGAAATTCTGAGACCAACAGTTGGCTTAATGGCTATGTCGCTGGATTCCCATGTAGTTGAACATGGCTCCAGTCCTTGATCTGGTGGCTTAAATTCATGCCGGGCATGTGTGCATGTGTGCCCAAGATCCCAAGAGGAGCATGGAGGAGAAGGGATTGTGGCATGGCCATCCCCCCTGTAGAGTGATTTCTTGCTTTCTGTCTCTCTGTCTCTCTCTGTCTGTTTGGGGGTCCCGAGCGCCCGAAAGGAAAAACCTTCTCAAAAAAAAAAAAAAAAAAAAGGAAATTCTGTCATTCACAACAACACGAATAAAACTGGAGGACGTTAAACTAAGCCAGGCACAGTAACAAAAACAGTATGATTTCACCTATACATGGCACCTAAAAAAGTTGAACTCACAGAAACAAAGAACAGGATTATAGTTATCGGGGGTTAGGAGCAGGAGACTGAGGAGATGTTGACCAAATGATCCAAATTTTCTATTAGCTAGGAAGGATAAGTTCAAGAGATTTACTGAACAGCATGATGACCATAGTTAACAGCAATGTGCTGTATTCTTGAAAATTCCTGGGAAAGCAGATTTTAGGTGTTCTCATACCAAAAATGATAATACATTGGTAATGCATATATTAATTAGCTTGATATAGCCATTTCACACCACATACATATTTAGAAACATCATGGTGTACATGATACTTATCATTACACAAGTTTCGTTGATTTTTTTTTTGAGAGGTTTTTGCTGTAGGGCACTTGTGCTCACCAGAAAGACAGAGAGAGGCAGAGACAGAAAGCAAGAAATCACCCCCCAGTGGGATGGCCATGCCACAATCCTTTCTCCTCTATTCTTTTCTTGGGACCTTGGGCATGCACGCACACACACCTGGCATGAGTTTAAACCGCCAGGTCTGAGACTCGAACTGCAGTCGACTATGTAGGAATCCAGTGGCACGGCGATTATGCCAACTGCTGATCCCAAGTTTTGTCAATTAAAAATATAAATTTTAAAAGTTGCACAGAAAAAAGGAGAGGTTTTGTTTTTGTTTTTAAAAGTCAATAGGAAGTCTCCAAAAAAACTTAGCAATTAGTAAGGACAGTGTCCTAGTCCATATGTCTAAAATGTTCTAGAGAGATCAGAATGGAAACCTATTTTTATTGAAAGAGTAGAGAGAATTTTAATAGGCAAGAAGTTATGAAAGGGAGAAGGGATAAAGTTTCATCTTACTTTTGTCTGAGAGTTTTTCTGACCTCTGGCACACTGCAGGGGAAGTGGGGTGGGTGTGAACTCAGTGGTCACTAGCTGACATACAGTACTTTGGAGCAACAGCACAGTGCCTAGAGCTTTACAGCAGATTCCAAGTTCATATCCCAGAATTTGTTGACTTAAATACCATTAATAGACACTAGTTCTATAGTTTTCAAGAGTGATGTCCTCACTATTTACTATCTTCGAGTACTTTTTCTTTTGGTGAAAGCACACAAATACGTATGTATGAATAAATAAATACATAAATAAGACTTGAGCAAATGAGTAGAGTTGGTTTAAAACATGCAACCCTATTGAGGAAAAGATATGGAGAGATCTCTGTAAGCTCATGTTCTCCCTGCTTCAGAAAAATGGCTTCAATAAGTATAGCCTGAATGACAAAGCCCTGGACTGTGGTTAATTAATGAATTCTTTTGGCATATCAGGAGTGGGAGTGCTGGCCATAGAGCCCTCATCTTTTACTCTGGCTTCTTTAGACCTGCTTATCTTCCTAGCAAATCTTAAAAAAAAAAAAAAAAAAAAAAAAAAAAAAAAAAAAAAAAAAGAGAGAGAGAGAGAGAGAGAATTAGTTATTTAATTTTATTTATTATTATTATCTTTAAATTTTACTAGAGAGATACACAGAAAGAGGAAGGGAAGGTGAGAATGCAAGCTGCCAGGTCTGGGGCTTAAACTATGGTCAGCCCTGTAGGAGTTTAGCACCTTAACTATCCTGCCACCTGCCGGACCCTTCTTATCAAATCTTATCTGACTCTTTGGTATATGCATTTTTAAATAACTTGAATATTGTTGGTACCTTCTTAACAGCTTATCCATGTTAAGAAAAAGAATATTCAACACCCCATTTTAAACCATGGTAAAGACTATTCAATGGGTACAGGGATCACTGCAATGGCATTTTACAGTGGAGGAGAGTGATGAGGCTCAACTCTGAATATAGCATGGTGAATTGGAATTTATAAAGGAGCAGACTGGGGGTCGATGGATAGGAAATTACTAAGAAGAGACAATCAGGGGGCAAGTGACTTATGGCTTAATAGACTTGATAGGATTCTTGCTGAAGACAGGTCAGGGTGATCAGATATCACCTGTAGGATGGCTGAGAATGAGGAACCTGATCAGATATCAAGAGTGATGAGATATGGAGGAAGGGAATACTAATGAAACTGACTTACCAGGGTTCTTTGCTAAAACTGAGTTTTACAAGAAAGTACACACACAGATCTAGGAGAAGTTTCTGGAGCCTAACTAAGATTTGGCCAAGCAGAGATTTGTCATCAGACTTACAAGTCTCCCTTTATTGGAAGCCAACCCTAACACTGAGAAGTAAAGGTACTTAAGGGCATTCTCTCTGTGGAAAGTCCTTGTCAACATAGCCAAAGTTATTTGATCAATGAATTCCAGAGCCAAGTCAATCAGAAGAGGGAGCTGAGTTCCTTAAGTAACAGGAAAAACCTGGACCCACATATTCAGTTTCCTGCTACTGGATTCTTGAATCTGCTTTCTTCCTTCTCTTCTTGTATCCTGATTATCCTTGGGATTTTGTGAACTATGTCTGTAGTCTTTCAATAAATTCCCTGGTTTTGTTCAGACTAGTCAAAATTGGTCTCCACTGCTCTCAACCAAAATAGTTTGACTAATTTAGTAAATGTTCTCACAACTGAGATGAGTTAAAGTTAAAGCAAGATGTGTTCCTTGAAGATTGCATGGCAGAATTAGCATTCTGTTTGGGGGGGGGGTGGATTTTTTTTCTGTCTTTTGGTGGAAGATTAGAGACTGTTTCCTGCTCCATCAGAAGTCCTGCCGGTTCCTCCACTAGACTGTAAGCTTTATGAAGGAAAGTAACATTGCTGACTTTCACACCAATAAATCCTATGCACTTATTCTGTAGAGGGCCTGGCATTTAGTTGGTGTGGGAATGTTATAGAATGAAAACATTCATGAACTAGACACCTTGTCGTACTTACCATGACATATTCTGCAAAACAGGCTAAGCTCTACTATATTTTAGTCACAATATAGCCACTAATACTACTTTTTTTCATTTGTTTTAAGGCTTCCATTCATATTGCTTTACAATTTTCTTATTCTACTAACTTTGGAGCCTAAGTTAATGCCTTTGCTTTGAAGGATGAAATTCATTCTGAACCCACATTATGAGCACAAGATCATAATTTTACTCAAATTGCATTTCAAATATGAAAAAGGAATAAAATCAAGTGCAGAGTGATTTTAAAGGTAACAAATAAAGTAACTACAAGTAGCTGACTGGACAAACTACCCTTTCTGATCCTTTCCTCCCTGTGAGAAAGTGGGGCAAGCACACTCCATGTGAACCTCTTAGTGGAAAATCGGTCTCTGTTGGTAGGCATCTAGTGTAGCCAATGCAGTTTGCAAAGCATAGAAATCTGTAATCCCATATTCTGAGCTTGGCTGGAAAGAGTTTTTGAGGCAGTATTATCTAGTGAGTGATCTGCGCCTGTATTAAAACAGCTGCAAAGCAGCTGGATCCTGCCTTGACTGTTGACACATGTTTTTCTTCTTTCTAAGACAGAACATACGTAAACATCTGACCTAAGGACAAGGGTTCCCATTGTGAGGTGCTAGAAAATGTTATACACCTGGCATTCTGGAAAGGATACACTAAACCCAAACCTAGTTGTAGCATTGGCCAACTTCCATGATGTACAATGTTTCTTGTATGGCAGATTTTCAGCTATCAATGTGATGTCAACCAGCTCACAAAATTCCTGAAAATGTATCCATTAACTTTCATGAACTGGTGTGAATAAACTCTAGCACACACTGATTCTCCTCTGTGGAGAGTGCTTGTCACATAACTCAGCCCATTATAAAGTTGAGTTTCATTAATCCATCCATACTTATACATTCATTTGCTAAACTAATATATATGAAGTGTCTTATGATGAGAAGTAGAGATAAAAATATGAACTCTAACCTCTAAAGGTTAACAGTCAAAAGAAACACACCATTTTTAAAAGAGATTTTTGCTATAGGACACATGTGCCTGCCTGAGAGACAGAAGATGAGAAATTGGATGGCCATGCGGCAATCCCCTCCCCTCCAGTCTTCTCTTGAGATTTTGAGATGCGTGCACACACGCCCTGCATGAGTTTAAAGCCACTGAGTCCAAGACTCGAAAACCAGTTGGCCATGTGGGAATCCAGCACCTTTACCACCTTTACCACCTGCTGGTTCCAGAAACACACTTTGTACATACTTGGTACATAACATGTACATACCTCTAATATCATGTGTACTTGTTATCCAAGAGGAAAGATGTAAAAGTACTAAATCTATCTGAGAAAGTCAAAGAACTAATATTAACAACTTAGGCACTTAATGATCATGTTTTAGCAACTAATATGTACCAGAAACTGCTAAGTATTTGAAAATACCACAGCAATTTAAACAGAAAGATAGTAAGTAAATGATTACAATCTGTATGAGTAGTCATAGAAGTGGATATTAGATAAAAGAAGCAACAGAGAGGCCCAAGCCACTGGGCTTGAGCTCATCAGAGACCCTGCTCAGCCTGCTGTGGGGAAAGAAGGGCTGCTCTGGCTTTCAAGAACCAATCCCTGGGACGAGCAGATGGCAATGGTTACATCGCTGGACTCCCATGTAGTCAACAGCAGTTTGAGTCCCAGATCCAGCAGCTTCAAACTCATGCCAAGTGCCTATGCATGCGTGCTCAAGATCATGAGAAGAGAATGGAGGAGAAGGGATTGTGGAGTGCTATCTCCCCCCGCCCACCACCCCAGGAATAATTTCTCACTTTTGCTCATTCTGTCTCTCTCTGACT
Source organism: Tupaia belangeri chinensis (assembly GCF_000334495.1). NCBI lineage: Eukaryota > Metazoa > Chordata > Mammalia > Scandentia > Tupaiidae > Tupaia > Tupaia belangeri. The sequence continues at coordinate 63,189 of NW_006159583.1, read as the reverse complement.
CTCCACAAGCACATGGACCCTATAACAAAAATCTCTCTCTCTAAAAAATAAATAAATAAACAGATAGATAAATAAATAAATGAATGAATGAATAAATAAGTAAGTAAATAAATAAATAAATAAATAAATAAAGCATGGCCAGGGCCATCAGGTGGTGTGGTGATTAAGGTACTGGATTCCCACATGGCTGGCCATAGTTTGAGTCCCAGACATGACAGCTTGCTTTCTTACTTTCCCTCTCTCTCTCTGTCTCTCTCTGGTGACTGCATGTGCCCTATAGCAAGTCAAACAAGAATACTAATAAATAAAAGTTAAATCAATAATTCTTAAAAAGAGAGAGAGAGAGAAAGAACCAACCCTTGGAGACTACAATCCCTGAGCTAGATGAGATACACAGTGGAAGTTACTGCCCACATGTGCTGATGTCATGCTCCCCCTCGCCCATTCAGAAGCATCAGGAAGGCATAAGCCACTCATCTTGAGCTCATCAGGGATCCCTGCCCAGCTGCTGTGGAGGAGGAGTTGCTCTCTGGCCTGTATGGCAGTGGTCTACCACCTTACAGTCTACCTATCCAGTTCCACCTCCAGTCACATTGGGAGCAGAAAGATTTAGGTAAAAAAAAGAAGTGGCTATCAGAAACAATGATGTCACACAAAAAGCATAAAATCCACACTGCTGAGAAGAGTTCAAAGGCTCTATCTAAGTCATAGGGTCCCTTCATGTCTCTCTAGACTCATTTTTTTGCTTTATATGCAATCCACATTCTAATCTAACTGAGATCTTGAAGTGCCCATGAAATGCCTATTTCCTGAAACTTAGGCTTTTCTCTTCAGGAATCAAGTGGTATTGAATATTTCCATGTAACTATTTTGAAAGAGGCACACAAGAGCAATCTTTGCTTACCTTTCTGTATGACTTCCTTCTTTTTGTAACTTTTTGAAAATGTTATATAATTTTCACATAATAATAAAATCTATGATTTTATTTATGCAGCAATTATTTTGCTTCTCAGATAACTTGAGAACTTTATTTATTTATTTTTTTTTAGCTTTTTGCCATAGGGCACGTGCATTCACTGGAGAGAGACAGAGAGAAAGAGAGACTGAGAGGGAAAGTGATAAATTGCCTCCCAGAGGACACAATCCCTTCTCCTCCATTCTCCTCTTGGGATTTTGGGCACACAGGTGCACATGTTTCACAATCATGTCTATGTATGGAGTTATGGTTGTAAATTATAATACATTTTTAATGGGTTTTTTTCTTGGATCTGGAGATTCAGGCTTTTTTGAGAGTTTTGGAATATTTTCAGTCATTATCTTTTATAACATTGCTACTCCTATAGTCTCTCAATGTTAGCCTTTCTGGACCTTTAGTTAGACATAAGTTAGACATTTTCATTCTGTCCTACATATCTTTTAACAGTTCTTTGGTAGTTTCTATTTCCTTGTCTCTTTAATTTATATACACATATTTCAATTAATTAATTTTCTTCTAATTTTCTGTTTACCCATCCATTTTGGTTTCATTTTAATAAACTATTTTCTATAAGCGTCACTGTCTTTGATTTACAAATACAATTTTTTCTGATAGATTTTTTATTGTTTGCTTATTTTTATATAAGAATAAACTAGGATCTTAAATTTTCACAGTAGGATACTGACATGATTTCTCATAGTCAGCTGTCTTTATGATTAGAAATGTGAAATGTAAGGACCAGCAATTGGCGTAATGGTTATATCACTGAATTCCCATGTAGTCACTTGCGGTTCAACTCCCAGACCCAGTGGCTTAAACTCACGCCAGTCGTGCATGTGTGTGTGTGCCCAAGATCCCGAGAGGAGAATGGAGGAGAAGTGATTGAGGTGTGACCATCCCACCAGGGGGTGATTTCTTGCTTTCTGTCTCTCTCTTTCTGGTGAGCGCACACGCCCTATAACAAAAACCTTTCCAATAAAGAAATGTGAAATGTCAACATTAGAAGTATATATAAAAATCACAAGTTGACTTTGATACAATATTTGTCCTAAGATTATCTGGGATATTTGACATTGCAAAATGACTGCTTAACAGACATGTTCATTTTCCACATTCTTTTAATTTCTCTGAACTGCATTTTTGCCATAAACTAGCCCTTAGCAAAACAATAATGGTATCATATTTCTCTTATTTACTGAACACTTTCTTCATGTCATATAACAACTCAGAACAATGTTATAAAATACATACTAGTATTATTCTCATTTTACACAAGGAAAATTGAAACTTAGAAAGATTAGAAAATGTGTGCAACAGTTATAAAACTTAATAGGCCTCACATTCAAATTCAGCATTGTGCAACTCCAAATCCCAAAACCTTTTGTACAATGGCATGAAGTAATTTACCAAAATAGTACTTCATTTCCTTTCCATAAGGACTAAGGTGAAAAATTCCTGTTTAAATCAGTGTAAGAAAAAGATTGACACTGTAATGCAAATTATATGCTTACTGCTATAAGATCATTACAAGTATAAAGCCTCATATGATTCACAGATACTTGGTAACAAATATCAATTTACTTTTAATAAATGTCTTGTTCTACTTTTTTTTATTTTATTTTATAGCTTATTTTATTCATGATAGAGAGCACATGTGCTCACATGAAAAAAAAAAGAGAGAGAGAGAGAATGATTGAAACCACCCCAACAGGGTGGGACAATGCCACAACTCTCTTTCCAAAGCCCTCCTGTTAATCAGGATCTTGGGCACACACACGTATCTAGTATATTTTTGAGTCAATTGTAAGATCTGAATCCATGGTTGGCCGTGTGACTTTCAGCACTGCAGTTCAGTCTACCATCAGCTGGGCCTGTATATATATCTTTAATATTAAATCATTTCAGATTTTACTTTTATTTATGTTTTACTTTCTTAGGTTTTTGTTATAGGGCATGTGTGCTTGCCAGAGAAACACAGAGGTACAGAAAATAAAAAATCACTCCCCACAGGGAGAGGGCCATTCTGTAATCCTTTCCTCACCATTTTCCTCTCAAGATTTTGGTCATGCATATACATATGTCAAGCATGATTTTCAAGCTGCTAGGTCAAGGGCTCAAACAATGGTCGACCATGTAGGAATCCAGTGCCTTAACCACCACACCACACCACCTGCTGGCCTAATTCAGATATATTCTCTTTTTCATTTTTTTGGGGGGAGAGATTTTTGTTATAAAGTGTGTGTACTTGCCAGAACAGAGAGACAGAGACACAGAAGTGAGAAACCACCCTCTGGGCGAATGGCCATGCTACAATCCCTTCTCCTCCGTTTTCCTCCTGAGATTTTGGGCACACACACACACACGTACCCAGAGTGAGTTTGAATCCTCCAGGTCTAGGACTTGACCCACAGTTGAGTACATGGGAGTCCAGCAATGTAACCATTATGCCATCTCTGGTCCCAGATTTCAGATATTTTTTAAAGTAGTCAAAGCAGGTCTTAAAAATGCTAATGTGCTAAGAATGAGAAATTGTTTTGCCTCATTACTAATAGTTCAGTTCAGTAAAAATTATTAATTTAAAAAAATTGTTTCAGGAGTCATTTTTATTTGGGATATAATGTTAACTATGATACAGCTCCATCTCTGAGGTGTTTGAAGATACATATGTCATCAACTTGCTTCCAAACTAAGGTGTGATCTTTTGTGACTTTCTTAGGCTCATACATTAAATACTATGGCTAACAAAGAACTTTCCTATAACCAGATACCAACCCCATTGAGTTCATACCACATAATCCTCAGTGTTCTAAACTAGGACTTCTCTCTCTCTCTCTCTCTCTCTTTTAGAGAGATTTTGCTATAGGGCATGTGTGCTTGCTGGAGAGACAGAGAGACAGAAAGTGAGAAATCACCTGTGAGGGGAGATGGCCATGCTGCATTCCCTTTTCCTCCATTTTCCTCTCAGGATTTTGGGCATATGCACACATAGGCACCCAACACGAGTTTGAAGCCACTGGGTCTGGGTCTTGAACCATGGTCGAGTACATGGGAGTTCAGTGACATAACCATTATGTCATCTGCTGGTCCCTAACCCAGGGATTTTATTATCACATTTATCTGCCTTAGGGCATTATTATCTTTTATTTAATCTTTGCTGAAGAAGTATTTTAAAAGGCTGTCAAGATATTTTGAGTGGCCCCATTCAGGGATTATGACCAACAAAGACTTTCTGCCCAGACTTCACCCTCCTGTCCCCTAGATTTGGCCAGGAGCCAGAGAATACAAGGGAACTCATGGAAATGTCAGATGAAGAATCAAAAATATGTATAGTGACAAAGCTAACAACGATGCTAAAGAAGAGAGACAATGAACTCTAAAAGATGCAGGATAAATGAGACACCGAGTTCTAGGAGGTGAGGAAGCTCTTGCATGATCAGAAAGAGGACATAAACATTAAAAAGAGTCAAATGGAATTTTTAGAGATGAAGGCCGTAATATAGGAAATCAAAACTTCTCTTGAAAATATCAAAGGCAGATTATATCATGTAGAAGATCAAATCTCAAATGTAGAAGACAGAACCTCTGAGCTAGAAAAATTCATGGAAAAGACAGAAAATAACCAAAAAAAAAATGAGAATAACACACGAATGATACTAGATACCATTAAACGCTCAAACATCCAGATCATTGGTAGCCCAGAAGGTGAAGAAAATATTAAAGGCACTGATAATCTATTCCACGAAATCCTGGAAGAAAACTTTCCAAACCTAGAGAGGCACTCAAATACCCAGATTCAAAAAATACAAAGGACCCCAGATAAAATCAACCCAAGAAGATCTTCCCCAAGGCACATCATGGCCATATTGACCAAAACCACAGACATAGACAAGATACTAAAATTGGCAAGAGAGAAATGTCAAATTACTTTCAAAGGGTATCCCATAAGGCTAACATTGGACCTCTCATCAGAAACAATGTGAGCAAGGAAAGAATGGGAAGATATATTCAAAATGTTAAGTAAAAAACAATCTCAATCAAGAATACTATACCCAGCAAGATTATCTTTCATATGGTTAAAAAAAAAGACACAAACATTCTCAGATAAACAAAACCTGAAGGAATTTACCAACACCAGATCAGCTTTCCAAGAAGTGCTGAAAAGAATGCTATACCAGAAAAATTAAGTTGGGCACACAGAAATAAGAGTACAAAAAATAATCAAGAGAATGGTCAGCCTAATGGTAGGGGCAAGTTCAGAGTTGAATGTTAACTTCCAGAGTTTAAATGGAAAAATCAGAGCATAGTAACATTACAAATTCAAAAGAGGAGAGATTAATTACATGAGTCCAAACTAGTGAAAGAGAATTTTTTTTTTTTTTTAACTTTAGACTAAAATATTACTGATGTCCTTTGATGCTTTGGGTTCCATATATAAGGATTTTTGTCTTCTCTTGAACTGTTGATAGGTTCATCTACATACTACTTGAACTGAATCCTAACTTTGTTGTGGCTTAAGTTTTAAGCAAATTTCTCTCTTGTTTTGTTTTCTGATTTTTTATCTATTAAAGCTAAATTTTTTCTTGAAATTAAAAAATGCATTAAAAACTACCTATTAATATCCATTTAATGACTGTAGTAAGCTATATAACCCCAGCAAAGTGCTGCTTTATAGTATGCTCACTTTTCTCACTGAGGTTTATGCATAAAGTCAGACATGCATTCATAGATACATATATATCGGTTGTGCTTTCCATTGAAAGTCTTTAAATTAAGATATTTAGTGAATCAATAAAATGTGAAAAAAAGTCATGGAAAACAACTGTATAGACTAGAGACAGTGTGGGAGAAGGGGGAGAATTGGCAGAGGGTGAGAGATAGGGAATCGAGGAGGGAAAAGAAAGCAAAATATATAACAAAAAAAGAAATAGAATATTACTTGTTGATAACATGTATAGTAATATCCTTGATTGAACCAATATATAATTCTAGATGGAAAAATCTCATTTTGTATACTGTATTGATGTACAGTGAATGACTATAAATAAATAGATAGATAGATAGATAGATAGATAGATAAGGTTGTCAATAGCCAAGAGAATCCTTTTTTGTAATGTAGTCATTGCTATCCCATTTGTGACCTATCATGATTACATTGCAACTCTTTCATCATTGCAAATGTATATCTTTTAGAGTAAACTATATTTTTTTTCAGTCAACAAGTATTTTCTAAGGTTTGTGATATCCAGAATTTGTATTAGAAGTTACAAAATTTAATAAAGTAACTAATTAGGGAAATAAGTTAAAAACAATAAAGATGAAAAATATTCGAAAATAAATAACCTAAATACAATTTTAAAGATGTACTTATGTGATATATGCAGGCTAGAGAGGTGTATTTCTGTGCACATATTAAGTAAAATGACAATGCATAACTTGGCATTAATTAGACAGTATTGTATTTTAACTGACAGTGAAAAGGTAAGTGTCTTCTCTAGGATAGAATTGGCAGGAGCAGGGAATGCTAGCAGGAGAATAAACAAGGAGAGTGTTGTCCTTGAGAAGCTTGTATATTAGGGAATAGGAATCAGAGTCATTGTAAACCAGGCAAGAGGGGCAAGAGGGACAGTTGTGTAGGACGGAGGCCAACGCACCATTTCTAGAGCCACATTAACCCTAGTTAAAGGAGGCCATTGAGCAGAAAACCCTAACTTTTAGGTCAACGCTACTGAAAGACCAAGAATAATATTACATTTAATTTATTTTCAAAGGAAGTGGCAGTTACATTTTCTATTTATGTCTGTCTTAAGATATCAGTTGTTACATTTACCTAGACAAAAACAGTCAGTGATTAAAGACAAATGGCATAGGCACATTTTTCCCTTAAGAGATAAAAGAGTCTTGGACTGGAGCAATGGGTATGGGGGAAAAGTCCATTCATTTCCCCAATGTATGTCCTAATGAAATATTTCCATGTGGGGCTAGTGGGGGCACAGTGGTTAAGGCACTGGACTCCCACATGGCCAAATGCAATTCAAGTTCTGGACCTAGTGGCTTAAAAATCAAACCAGGCACATGTGTGTGCATGTCCAAAATCCAGAAGAATGGTTGAGAATGGATTGTAGCATGGCCACCCCCTCTCTGGGGAGGGAGATTTCTTACTTTCCCTCTCATTTTCTCTCTCTTTCTCTTGCAAATGCACACACCCTATGGTAAAAGCCTACAAACAAAAATGAAAAATTATCCAAGGAAGCATTCCTAAAATATAAATGATGACTGCAATAGAGGAGAAAATCACCTTCTACTTCATCTTACTGATTACAGAGCTCAACCCTAAAAGCAGCTCTAAATGGCCTATGTGTTCAATACTATATATAGCTATGATGTCAAGAGACCATGAGGTCAAAGCCAGTCTTACTCGTATAAGGAACGGGTAAGGAACTGATGGCGGCCTATGCAATAGTACTCCAAAAGTAACAGGAAAGTTGCCTATTACTCAAAACAGCTCTCCTACCTACAGGCTGATTCCTGCTTCCTTTACAAAAGAGGGTTTTAGTCTTTCTAAAAAAAAGAGGGGGGGGGTTTAAATGAAAATACCTTCCGCGATATAAGGAACTAGTTCAAATTTACTTCAATGATGAACTTGATTCAATCATGTCGATAGAATATTCACTGTCAATCTAATGAGATTGCTTAATGACAGCACAGCTATCTTTGCTCAGAGAAAACTGTATATCTCACTGTCGGAAAAGCCATGTGCATATTTGCATATAAAAATAGAGAAAAATGCATCCTAATTTTTGGACAGCCCAATATATTTAAGTGTGGAGTAACATAAATACCTGGATCACTGATTTACTTGTTAAAAGAACTTATTAAAATAGATCAGGAAATGCAGCATGAGTTTTTACAACCACTTGTAACAATTTGGATATTGAGTAAGATCTAAATCACAACCTCAATACCTCAAATTAAAAATAATTTTAGAAATTACAATTCTGTTCTTTGCCATGTCTACTGCAAGGATGAAGACCATTCTCAGCAATTAGACCATCAACATTCCAGAGAATCTCGACACCACTGAAGGGACACACAGTTATTGTGAAGGGCCCCAGAGGAACCCTGCAGAAGGACTTCAATCACATCAATGTAGAGCTCAGTCTCCTTGGAAAGAAAAAGAAGAGGCTGCATGTTGACAAATGGTGGGGAAACAGAAAAGAACTGACTACGGTTCGCATTAACTGTAGTCACATGCAGAACATGATCAAGGGTGTTACACTGGGCTTCCGTTACAAGATGAGGACTGTGTATGCTCATTTCCCCATCAATGTCATTATACAGGAAAATGGGTCTCTGGAGGAGTCCGACCCGGCAAGGCCCCAGGATCTGTCTGAGCCCCCCAAACTTTGAGCTCCGTTTCTGGTCGGATCAACACGTTGGCAAGGTCACTGTTGTTCACCTCCTCCCCCCCCCACCTTGGCAC
>NW_006159583.1:29162-54705 GCF_000334495.1 Tupaia belangeri chinensis | reverse complement strand
ATCCTGAGTGTATGATAAAATCTTCCAGGAAGTCCCCCGACCACTCCCCTTTGCTCTGATCACTTACTATTAATTACAATGCTTTATCTCCATGGTCACAACAGAGGGTGGGCTGAAGTTCTTTCTAGGCAGAAGTAATCTTGACCTTTGGAAGGCCCTTCAAAATACATTTAGGTAAACTTGGAATCCTTTCTTTACGTAAAATAGGATTAGGCCAAAACTGGCCCAGGACACCTCCGCCCTCTCCAAGTGAAATAGATAAATATATTAGGATTCCTCAAATTAAGTTATAGATCCCTATAAAACTGTATAAGTATCATTCTTTATTAAGATCCATAAGAACTAATATCTATTCTTGAGATTTTCTTTTCTCAGCACCATTCCCAGTAATCACAAGATGGCTGCTGCGCCGCATCAGCTGATAATCATCTCTGCTTACCGGAACCGCTTTCCCGGAAACTGCATTCCATGGAGACCCACCTACAATTGTGGAACTGCACTAGACCCGCCCTTAATCAAACCCTGAATTGCACTAGACCCACCCTTAATCCAACCCTGAATAGAATCTATGTTCTATGTTCTCTATTGTTAAAAACTTTATGAGCTGTTAATTGAAACACTAGCCCCTCTCCCTTTACTTGCATGTAACACGTTTTCAATAAAAACGCACGATGATTCCTAGCAGTTGTCACTCTTCAGAGAGCGATCTCTGAGGGGTGTCCGGCAAAGGACGTGCATGAAAAGGCATGGAGGCCTTTGTCTTCTGTTCACCTTCGCCACCTCCGTCAAGATAACCCACCCACGCCGAGGTTGGACCCCGGCAGGTCTCTTTTTGAACTCTGAAATTTCTTGGGTGAAAAATAAATCCAGAGGATTCAACTGTGACCAAGTGTTGGTTGTTCATATCTTAAGCCCAGAAAAATGATCCTTGAAGGCAACGACACTGAACTTGTATCAAATTCACCTGTTTTGATACAGCGAGCCATGACAGTCAAAAATAAGACCATAGAAAAATTCTTGATAGTGTCTATGTCTCTGAAAAGGGAACAGCTCAGTAGGCTGACAAGAAAGATCTAAGAGTTCTCCAGCTACAGGAACAAGCTGATGATTTATTTATTTAAAGATAAGATGCCTGTTACTGAGAGTGGCCGGTTGCGGCCGCCATGTTCCTCTCTGTGGTCTCCTTTGCCAAGAGCAAGTCAAAAACCATTCTGGTGAAAATGACAAGCCAAGCTGGGACAGGTTATTCCTTCAACACCAAGAGACACCTACTACAGGAGAAACTGACTCTTCTGCACTATGATCCAGTTGTGAACAAAAAAGTCCTCTTCACGGAACAGAAAAAAATATGCTCCCTCTGAACAATAGGTGGAAAATGAAATTGATTTATAAATGAGAAGGCCAAGCATGGGGATATTGATTCAGAAATCCTGCAATGTGTAATGAAAGCAGAGGAAATGGCACAGAATCACTGCCTCCTGTGATTCAAAGACCATTGTGAAGGAAAGCAATGCAGTGAAAGAAAGTTCTTCCTATTAGGACAGATATCATTGCTTCACATTTATTTATGTTTCTGGATATTTTATAGCCCTTAATAAAAAATTTTTAAAAGATAATAATAAAATAATAATTATTTTTTATAATATATAAAAATTGATTCCAAAAAAATTACAGTTCTAAAGAGCATAGCCTCTGACATCTAAAAAGGATTTCATGTAATTGCAGGGAGAGAAAATGTCACATGAGAAGGAATCTAAAATAATTACTTTTAGATCCTATGTCTACTGCTGTAAAAGACAATGACAGTTGGCATCTAAAATCATATGAATTTCAAATAGATCCCATATGGAACTACAAGTAGTCTCCTCTAGACAAAAGAAATAGGGGAAACTTGAACAGAAGCGGCAGACGGAGAACATAACTTAATATAACAATAACACATGGGTATCCATCGATCTGGCAACTCTCTTTTCACAAGATAAATCTAATCTCTATTTTATGAGCAGCATCTATATTTTATTTAAGTATTGCAGATTGCAAACAAGAGTCCATGTTTTATAAATTTCAGGAAATAAACCTAGCAAAGGAATTGCAAGAATGAGACAAACATGATTATATATGGCTGGCCAAGTGTAAGTTGTTCTAACCTTTCCAGAAAACAAGCTAGAAACAGATTCCAAATGCCTTTAAAACTTACTCATAGCCTTTGACACTTCTCAAAATCTATCCACACTTATTTTTTTTAAAGATTATATTGATGTTTTTCACCATCTATTAGCTCATCAGTAAGGGAATGGTTAAATAAATCAGACTTTCTCCATGTGGCTAAATATCACGGAACCAATAACCATGTTTTGAAAATGTGTGTGTGTGTGTGTGTGTGTGTGTTGTTTCAGACAGTATCTTATTGTCTTGCCTTCCTTCTGCCTCAGCCTCCTGAATAGCCAAGACTTAAAGAACCTTGCTCTTACAGCCAGGGTCTTGCTGTGCTGTCCATGCTGCCTGGCTATGAGCTTGTGATCTTCCTCCCTCAGTCTCCTGCAGAGCTGGGACTAAGGAATGGGCCGCCTCTCACCAGTGACTGGCTTATTTATTTATTCATTCATTTTCAGGGCAGGTGAGAAATGGAACTAAGCGTCCATGTGGCCTCAGTCTTCAGAACGGCAGTGTCTGGTGCACTGCCATGACTGGGTCTGAAACACTTTTCAATATTATTTTTTAAAGCTCATGATTTCTGGTTGAAGTTATTTAAAAATGGGTAAAACGTTAGATAAATGAAGCTATCAGCATTTGTAAAATAAATAAAGAAAATCAAATAATGGTATTTCAGTTCTTGAAACTTCCCACTGCCAGAGAATGACTGCTGTACTTACTGATGAATACATGGTCATCCTGCTCATTCAGTTCATGTAGCACAAGTTAGCTCAACTTCGTCTCTGCAAATATTTAAAAACAGGGAACACAGAGCTATCAGATGATTTTTCCAACCACCTCGAACACTAAAAATGTCATTAACAGCTCCAGATTAAATATTACTGTTCCCATCAATCATTTCCTGTATGTCATTTTGTAGTTATTTTTTAATGTGTATTTGTTCATAATACTTTCTATATGCTCTATATGTGTTATAAAAGTGAGTTAAACTAACCTTCAAAGTATTTGCTGACCTGAGTTATCTAGAGGTTTGTGTTTGAAGGATGGGACAGAAAACAAAACAGAGGACCTTGGGACCATTACAGATAAAGGGTTGATACTGATTTCTGACCTCCCCTTTTATACAGAGTTGTGATTCTTAAAAGGCTATTCTTAGAAGCCATCCAGTGGTTTGGTGGTTAAAGTCACTGGATTCCAACATGGCCTACTGCTGTTTGAGTCCTGGACCTGGCGGCTTGCTTTCTCACTTTCTCTCTCTCTCTCTCTCTTTCTCCCCCACCACCCTAGTCAAATTTAAATAAATAAATAAAGTTAAATAAAATAATTCTTTTAAAAAAGACTATCCCTTTAGTAAAACGAATGAGACAAACTATATACTAGAAAATGTGCTATCTTAAGCTACAGATGAGGAAAAAAATATCCTTTTGAATTTGCAAATGCATAGATCATTCCACGGCATGATGGTTACAGTGGCTGGATCCCACATGGCTGATTACGCAGTTTGAATCCCATATCCAGTGACTTGAAAAACACACTGGGCACCTGTGAATGAATGCCTGAAATTCCAAAAGGAGAGAGAAATGGGAGAGAAGGGTTTACAGCATGTCTATCTCCCATGGGGATGTGGGGGGGGGGATCTTTTTCAATTTCCCTCTTTTTTTCTCTCTCTATTTCAATCTGGTAAGCATATGCATCCTTTGGCAACATTTAAAAAAATAAAGAATTTGCAAACATGTGCATAATTCAGGCAGTTTTAGGAATTTAATTTAAACCACAGGAATGGCTGGGAAGCACCAAGCTAAGAAATACACTTCTAGAGTCACCCTGTCTTCTCCCCCTCCCATCCCCTCCCGCCCACTGCCAGAAGAACCCTGGGTGTTTTGGCAGAACATTCTCCCAAAAGTAAATATGTTTACTGTAACTCAGGAGGCCATCTGTCAAGCAAATAAGTCAGGACAAACATGACCTCACATCTTAGAAAGGTCACAACATTTAAGAAGTTTTAAGTGCTTGAACAAGCACAGAGGAATAAAAAACTGAGTTACCAAGTGAATATGCTTCCAAATACGGGTAAGTTTGAAAAGCAAAGAAATGGTTATAGAAATAAAATAACATAAATCACTGAATTAAACATTCTATGTGGTTTAAATGTAAGACTACAAACAGCTTATAAGAAAAACTGGTAAGCTGAAAAACAGATTAGAATTAATTTTATGCAAAACAGCATACAGAAATAAAGTACAAATATAAGGGAAATAGAGAGGGAGATCAGCAAACGTGAGGGCTAGAATGAGAAAGAAAGGTACGTATGTGTGGATGTGAGGTTGCAGAAGAAAGAAGCAAATAGCAAAAAGGGAAGGGCAACATTTGAAGAGATAATGGTGTTTAAATTCTTGTAACTGATTAAAGACAAATCCTCCTAAATAAAGAAAAAAATTTTCCATAACATAGTAAAAATAAAGAAGCAAACACAAAGAAATCTTAAAAGCAGTCAGAATAACAAAAGATAACCTACAAAGAAACAACCGTCTCAATGCAGATTTTTTTTTTTTAGAGAGAGAAATTTTTACTAGAGAGAGACAGAGAGACAGAAAGTGAGAAGTCACCCCCAAGAGGGATAGCTACACCACAGTCCCTTCTTCCCCATTCTCTTCTTGAGATTTGGGCACTCGTTTCAAGTCTCCAGGTCTGGGGCTCGAAATGCGGTTGCCTTGTGGGAATACAGTGCCTTAACCATTATGCCACCTGTTGGCCCCTCAATGCAAACCTTCGATAAAAATCTTCCAAAAACTATGGTAGGAAAATGAATCCAGCTAAAAGAGGAATTGGTAGAGAAACTGATAATAATTAAACATACAGGTAAATAAATCTATATTAAAAGACTATATAAAACAATAATATCAATTCTAATTTAGAGACCAAAAAAAGAAGGTAAGACAAAAATAATGGGAAGCTGTATAGTACAATACAGTTCATCAGAGCTAATTACAGTAGTTACAGTTGTCAAAAGATAAACCAAGAGACAGAATTTATTGTTTTTAATTTATTTTATCATTTTTTAAGTGAAAAAAAAATCTTAAATACTACTCTAATCCAGGCCAGCAGGTGGTGTGGAGATTAAGGTGACTGGATTCCACGTGGCTGACTATGCAGTTCAAGTCCCAATCAGGAGGCTTAAAAAATATACTGGCAGGGAACCAGCAGTTAGCGTAATGGCTTTGTTGCTGGACTCCCACGTGGTCGACCGCAGTTCGCATCTTGGACCCGGTGGCTTAAAACTCACGCCGGGCGCATGTGCGTGCGTGCCCAGGATCCCGAGAGGAGAATGGAGGAGAAGGGATTGTAGCGTGACCATCCCCCCTGGGGGGTGATTTCTCACTTTCTGTCTCTCTGGCAAGAGCACGTACCCTATAACAAACATCTCTCTTTTTAAAAAATCAGGATTGGGACAAGCAGTTAGCATAATGGCTATGTAGCTGGACTCCCATGCAGTCAACCGCGGTTCACGTCCCGGACCCAGTGACTTAAAACTCATGCCGGACACGTGTGCATGCGTGCCCAAGATCCCGAGAGGAGAATGAAGCAGAAGGGATTGCGGCATGGCCATCTCTCCTGGGGAGTGATTTCTCACTTTCTGTCTCTCTGTCTGTCTGGCAAGCGCACACACCCTATAGCAAAAAGCTCTCAAAAAAAAAAAAAAATCAGGATTGAGACAAGAATGTTCATTATTATCAAGTAGTGAATATTAAAAGTCATGGCAGTTTTGGAAGACAATTAGAAGAAATAAAAACAAGGCAACCAGTCATTATTTGAAAATCATGTATTTGTATCTATAAAACAAACAAAAATCTATAGAAGATTGAACTAAGATAAAAAGAACAGTAACTGTGTGTATGATTAATATCTGAAAAAAAGATGATGCCAAAGACAGCATTCATAAGAAGAATAAAAATATAACATACTAAAGAGTAAATCTAATAAAATAAACATATAACCTTAGTTCTGAAAATTTAAAAAAATAATAATTGAAATCTATTAGACAAGGGCCAGCAGATGGCATAGCAGTTATGTCTCTGGACTCCCACATGGCTGACCATGGTTCAAGTCCTGGACCTAGTGGCTTGAAAATTATGCCTGGTTTATGTGCGTGTGTGCGCAAGATTCTGGAAGGAGAAAGGAAAAGGGATTGCCGTGTGGCCATCTCTCTGGGAGAAGGAGGGAGTGACTTCTCACTTTCCTTCTCACTGTCTCTGTCTCTCTTTCTCCAGGGAGATAACATGCTCCAAGGCAAAAATCTCCAAAAATAGAAAAGAAATATATTAGACAGGGCCAGTAGGTGGCATGATGGTTAAGGCATTGGATCCCTCATGGCCAACTCTGGGGTTCAAGTCCAGACCCAGCAGCGTGAAAAACATGATGGGTGTGTGTGTGTGTGTGTGTGTGTGTGTGTGTGTGTGTGTCCAAAATACCAGAAGGAAAATAAAGGAGAAAGATTTCACACAGTCATTCGTGCCGTGGGGTGATTTCTCACTTTCCCTCTGTCTCAGTCTCTTCTGTCTCTTTCCAGCAAGTGTATGTACCCTATTGCAAAAATTTAAAAAAAAAAAAAAAGTTAGAGAAATATGCTCAGGCATGGTGGCACAAGGGGTAAGATGCCATTGTGCAATACCGGAGGCACATGGAAGACCTCAGTTTCAAATTCTGGGTTGATCTGGAAGGCTGAGGGGAGGATCGTGGTAGGGCAAGACCCTCTGTAAGGTACCGCTCCCTCCCTCATTTTTTCCCTTTCTCTCTCTGCTTCTCTTTCTTTATCTCTTTTTGTTCCCTCTCTGAAGAAATAAATACATAAACTTTACAAATATATAGAAATAGATCAAATACATGCAGAAGACACTTCCACATAGAAAAGATATCTATTATCATCGTAACCTCTATATTTTATGTGAATTTGTTTCAAAATTGTGCCCAAATTTGTTACGCAACTTGATAAACTGGTTTGAAAATGCATATGCAGCAGGTATTGGCCAAGAACAGCCAAAATAATTTTGAAAAAGAAGACAAAGATGAGGGATTTGCCGATTATATAGCAATGATTATTACAAAACAATAATAATTGAGACAATATTATTTTGCCTAAAAAGCAAATGGAAAACTAAAGGAACAGAAGAGTGAGCCTAGAAAATAAAGCCATACACAAACAGAAACTCTGTATTAGACAAGGGGCATTAATTCATCAGTCAGGTAATGAAAATGTGTACAATTCAATAAATGGAGCTAGATTACTTTCATAAGTGTGCAAAAGTGAAATTATGTCCATGCACATTATATTAAAAAATCAGTATCGGTTAAAGTCCTACATAAGATAAAGGAAACTATAAGATACTATTTTATGACTATGGCGCAGAAAGAATAAAGGAAGTTTAACCTGTTTAAGAAGTTCAGGAGTTGGGGGCCAGCAGATGACGTAATGGCTATGTCACTCGACTCCCATGCAGTTGACCATGGTTCGAGTCCTGGACCTAGTGGCTTAAACTCATGCCGGGCATGTGTGCACGCATGCTCAAAATCCCGAGAGGAGAATGGAGGAGAAAGGATTGCAGTGTGGCCATCCCCCCTAGGGGGTGATTTCTCATTTTCTGTCACTCTGTCTCTCTCTGTCTTTCTGGCTAGTGCACAAGCCCTATAGCAAAAACCTCTCCAAAACAAACAAACCAAACAAATGAAAAAAGTTCAGGAGCCATATGATTGTGCAGCAGTAAAATGTAACCCTGTGTAAACTGACACAACAGGAAGCTTCTGGGTTCACATCCAGAGACCACCTTGAAATATGGGGCATGCATACCCGTCATCCAGGCTGCGGGTGGATCACGGAATGGGGACTCCACTCCAGGTGCTCCCTCTCTCTTTCTCTCTCTCACTCACTCACTCTCTCTCTTTCTCTCTTCACTGCATGGAAAAAAAATTTAATAAATAAACTTTAAAAATTATTTTCAGGTATTTTCAAAAATAAACTACATGGAGGGAGAAGACATTTGCAACATATATGAGGAGACTATCTTCTGGCTAAAACTTTATGTGCGGTTTTTCAGGCTGGACCATGTGCAATTAAAAAAGCTTGACCTGGCAGATCTCCCAGGGTAAAGCTGTCTTCCCAGCTCCAGACTTAATGCTTTGCCAGTGCACTGAGTCTCTGAAAGAAATAGCAGTTAAGACTCAGGCTTCCCTTTGCATATTTTCCTTCCTAGTCAGGTGCCTTCATTCCTAGGTTTGTTTATCTGAAGCCTTTTTCAGGCACCTTTGCTGAGACCTTTTTGTAGAGAAAGGAGGGGGAAAGCCTAGAGACACTTTTTCCTACTCAGATTCAGTACCCAGTACTTTTCCATACCTAGCCCTTCCTTTGGCCCTCCCCTATCCCAAGATTTATATAACTGCAGATCATTCGGGTCTCAACAGTCACATGACCTGCTTACATGTATGTTGATTTGACTGACCCTCAATGAAGCTTACTATGGTTTTAGCCTCTTGCTTATACCATGGCAGTCAATATTGGGTCATCAGAAAAATCATGACGCATCTTTGCATATTAAAAAGTATGTCATGACTTTTCCAAAAACCCAATAATTCAAGGCTAGACTCATTTTTGTTCTGTTACCTTAATCAGCTACTCTGACACATGACAACTCAGTTGTTTCTCTCCCCTGATTCATCAGGGCTGCTAACAACTTATTGAGAGGGTTGGGATGTCTTCAAAAACTTCATGAAAAATGTGTATTATAAAACTCTATGTGTGGATTTAATTTTTTCACTAAATAAACATATATATATGTTTAATATATAAATATTTTTATTTAGTTATTTAGTTATAGGATACGTACACTCACAGAAGAGAGATGGAGAGAAAAGAAAAATGAGAAATCATGTCCCAGGGAGGCTGGCCACACCACAATCCCTTCTACTCCATTCTGTTCTCAGGATTTACACACATGCCCAGTGTGTCTTTTAAGACACCAGGTCTAGGACTTGAATAGTGCAGTCAGCCATGTGGGATCCAGCGCCTTATCCACAACACCACCTGCTGGCCTCAATAAACTCATAACTGAATTTCATTCTTCCAAGAACGTATTGAAATGTCTTTGTATAATTGATAAAAGTTTAATACCCAGAATATAAAATGCCTTCATATAAACTGATGAAAGAAAAGTAAAGGAAATGGATAAAGAACAAGCAGTTTGCAGAAGGGAAAAGAATGGCCCATAAACACACTGAAGATTTCTTTTTTTACCTATCATACAAGCAAAAGTTAGAGTTTTATAATATAAAGTATTGCCAAAGATATGTATCAATAGGAACCCCAATCTGGTAGTAGAAGTTAAAGTACATACTATGGAAAACAAGAATCCTTAAAAATGCAAGTGCAACATAAGCACCAACAAACATCGTGAATCTTGTAAATATTGTGCTTATTATTATTAGGAACTGGATCATGTGATTATAAAGGGATAGCCCTATAATCTGCTGTCACCAAGCAGGAGATCTGGGAAAACTGGTGATATAATTCAGTTGAATCCAAACACCTGAGAACCAGGGTAGCCAATGATGTAAATCCCAGTTTGAGGGCAGGCTAAGATAAGATGTGATGTTCCTGCTCAAGCTGTCAGGCAGGGGAAAATGGGCAAACTTTTTCTCCTCACTTTTTGTTCTAATCAGGTTCTTAAGAGATTGTGTGATAAATAATTGCACTGGGAAACACACAGGCTCTGAATACAATATGGTAAAACAATGTAGTAATAAAAGTATAAGCTAGAAAATCAGTCACTTAAAAGTTCAAAACTTCTAAAATTCCATAATGTTTTCATTCAAGAAGAAATTAAACGTACCTTAAAATGTAAAGCTGTAGGCCAGTTCCAAGTCTAGTGGTTAAGGAAATTGGCTCCCACATGGTTGACCAAGGTTCACATTTCAACCCAGAAGCTTGAAAAACATGCCAGAACATGTGTGCCCCAAATCCCAACAGAATGGAGAAATGGAGAAGAGACTGAGGCATGACCACAATGCCCAGAGGGTGCTTTCATTTTCTCTTACTTTTTGTCTGTCTTTCTCTCTCTCTGGCTAGCACACATGTCTTCTGGCAATCAAAAAAAAAAGAAACAACTAAAGTTGTTAAAAATATATATATATTCTTAAACCCCTAAATCAAAATTAATAAAAATTATTTCAGTCTTATGCTAAAAGGATTAAATTTAGCTTAAGTGACTACAATAAAAAATTAAAACTAGAATAGCTTTAGTAGAAAATGTTTTCACATAATAAGTCAGTCAACAAGTCAAAGTCAAATATTTATAATTATCTACTAGAAAACAAAACAAAATTCAATATGTATTACTAAAGAAAATGACTTCACAATAGAACAGAAATGTACTTTGTGCACAGGTTAATTTATATGGAGGGTCTTTAAAAAGTTCATGAAAAATATGTACTATGAGAAAACTATGGAACAGTTTCAAAAATTCTTTGCACCAAAAATAAACTCATAATTTAATCCCATTTTTCTGCAAACTTTTTGAAGCCCATTTGTAGCTGTATGGTATTTCTACTTCTTGCACTAGCAAAGTACCTTATTTCAGACTATCCCTCTTACCAAAAGCTGGAAAAGTTAGGTAAAATATAACATATCTACAAGCTAAGAGAATCTTAGAAGAAAAATACATCAAGGTGAGCTTGACATTCAGTGACATTTTCCCTCCTAGGCATGAGTCAACTTTTAAAAGGCACAGCCAAGAAGCCAAGTAGAGAGCAGTGGCTGAAAACGGTAGAGCAAAGATGAACTTTCACAGTCTTATGGGCCTACAGAGACAAAATTTAAAGTTTGGGAGGCTAAAGGCAGCCAGGACTGGAGAATCCTAGACTATAGGAAAAAGGAAGTACACTGTCCTTGAGGAGTTTGCTTAATTATTACCAGCATGAAGTCAAGCAGAAATGTTCTCATAATGGACTCATAGTTGTCTCACAGGGTTCAGGAGGCAAAAATTGAAGTTCAGGACACAGTAAGGAAAAGAGCCTATAGTGAGCATGTGTGAATTCCATTTTGGTTTCCAGAGGGACTCAACTCAACAGTAAAGATTGACTAGAAATAGTTGAACTCTCACATTGACTGAACACCAGTTGTAAACCTGCTCAATTCCAAATTGGTTTAAAGTAGTAATCTATTATCCCTTGACTTCCTTCTCTAAAGCAAAAGTAAAGCCTGAGGAAAATAAGATTAGCAAGAGTCTCAAATTATCTCTAAAATTTTTTCACACATTTTATTAAAATTATTAGCCATGTCAGGAAATTGGACTAAAGAATCAGAAACAAGAAAAAAATTTGACAATAGAAATGTGTATGTTGTAAAATTTGAAATTATTGGGTCCAGATTTTAAAATATCAATAATCTCACCAAAGAACTCAACTCTACTTTAAAAAATGAAACTCTAGAATGTAAAGTATAATAATTAAAACATTAACTCAACAGATGGGTTTTACAGTAGATTAGAAGAAAAGGATGAGTGAAATAGAAGATTAAAAAAACAGAGAGGATAATGAGGATAAAAATTGTTAAAGAGCATAAGGGTGAGATAGAAACATGAAAATGATACAATTTGAATTCCTCCAAAACAGAGAAAGGCAAGACTAACCTTATAGTACTGACTGAGAATTTTCAAAACCATTAAAAGTCATCAATTTACATATTCATCAAGCACTTTAAAACTAAAGCAAGATAAATACAAAGAAAACTATAGCAGATTTGTAAATAACCCCAGGAAAAACATTAAATTAATAGGGAAAAAAGTCATTGCTTCATAGCAGCAATGACCTACCTGATACTGACATCGCAACAATGACGAAAGCTGAAAACAATGGAAGACATCTTTAATTTGCTGGAAGAAAACAAACAAGAAATGAAAAAGTATGTATCTACAAAAGTAAAAATAATTTTCAAAAATGAAGGTAAAACAAAAGCACTTCGGATAAACAGAACATAAGAGAATATGTCAGACCCATGCTAAAGGAAAACTTAAAGGAAATCTTAAAGCAGCAGGAAAGGGGTTTCAGAGAGAAGGATGGATAAAGAAAAATAGACAAAATTTATCCCTCACTGTTATCCACCTACTCCTATCTCCCATTGCTTGAAGGGCGTCCTTTGGGGCATTAACTCTTGGAAATTCACTTGTTCAAGGCTGAGTTTAAGAGAATGTCTAATCTTACAGCCATACACAACCGACTGTTGCAAAACAGCTGAGATCAGTGATGGCCCAAAGAAATGGAATGCAAGGCACAAAAGTCCCTGCAACACTACTACACATGAAACCGTGACACTCAACCAACTAAAATGGGATCATTCTTAGGCCTTTGAGATGAAATCTATATAGCTCTTCCTCAATACAGGAAAGCATCACTGGTTCTTCCATTTTCTCTCCTTTGTTCTCTGCTCCTAAAGGCCATAGAATGTATTCATAACTAACATAAAACCAATGTCACTTTAATGACCACATGTTGACTTGTCCAATATATTGAATGATAAATATTATTATGGAATTTGTTATTTCTTCTTAAGAGATTTCAGAGTTTGCAACTCAGGTCTTTTCTTCCTAAAGAAGTTAAGAAACTTCATGGTCCTACAAATCAGTGATAATAATGTATTTCTATTTTAATTTAAGAAAAAAACATGTAATGAACTACAAAGATTTTAGAATAAACTATACACTGGAGGCCTAAGGATCAGAACCCCTATTTCTTGGCTTCAGAAAAAGAAGTGCTGTGTACTACAGTGCTACTGCTGGAGGAGTTTCCATGGTTGTAGGGTATCTGCTCATTTAGGATTTCCTTCTGAAATTTGCCTGGATGCTGTTTGCATGACAACAGAACTTCCTACATAGACAAGAGGTAGTGAAAGGCATGTGCATTACTGAGAGAAAGCAGAGCATACCTCCCTCCATCCACTTTGCTCAAGAGAGTGCCAAGAGAAATGTTTACTCCATAACATAATCTCTAGACAGTAGAGGATGCCAGAATGAATCCAAGTCTGCCACACAGACCAGAGACAGATGTCACAATTCCCATAAAATGGAAATTAATATTTGCTTCAGTCAGAAGTACATTAAAAAAAAGAACTGTCTAAATATTTCAGATAAAAAGTTTGAGAAGTTTCCCCTGATGTAGCTAAAATGCATACTATATCCAAATTTTTCTTTCTTTTTTACCTTCAGGCATTGCTACATAAACCTGCCAGTATTATTAATGCATCTCACTCTATTATTCCTTGGCTTTACCAAATATGGGAAGATCATAGAAACAGGCCCTTAAAAGAAGGAAATGTTATTGCTCTTGAGGCATGCCTTTTTCTACTACTTAGGGTGCTGCAGGCATTCCATAAAGAAGTGTGAAAAAAAAAAAACTAGCTCCACTAAAGGCTCAGAAAATGAACAATAGAACAAAAATGCACCTTCTCAAAATCTTAAGAAATATTTTTCCCAAATATGGGACCAACAGGTGGTGTAGTGGTTAAGGTGCAGGACTGTGGTTTGAGTCCTAGACCTGGTGGCTTGAAACTCATGCCAGGTGTGTCTATGTGGGTGTGCGTGCCCAAAATCTCAACAGGAGAATGGAGGAGAAGGGGTTGCAGCATGGCCATCCCCCCAGGGGGTGAGTTCTCACTTTCTCTCTCTCCATCTCTCTCTGACTCTCTGGTGAGTGCACACATGCTGTAGCAAAAAATCTCTCCAAAAAAGAAAGAAAAAAATATTTTTCTACCCTAATGAAGAACTCCCAGAGTATGTGCTGACGGTAAGCTGAAATTTTCAGTGTTCAACAGTGACCATTATTTTGCCTCCCTAAAATATTTTTCAAAAAGAAACACCTAAATCTAACTTAAGTTTTTCATGCATCATTATTTTTCATGCTGGAAAGTCAATACAGAAACTGAAAATGATGAGTGTAGATGGATTCAGAAGTTTTACATGTGTCATTGTCACATAGATTATCATCCCGCCTGTAGATCCAGGGCTATTTGTGCACCCCTCCCATCCCATCACCCTGCAGGCTACCCTCACCCATGCTCATGTTCCACAGGGCTCTACAGCAAGTGAGACTGTTTGTCCCTATTTTTTTCATAATGGATAGCCTTTATTCACTCCTTTTATGCTTATATCACTTTGCCACGTTAATAGCACTTGAATTTATTTCTTCTTAAATTTCTTCCTTCTATTTTATTCTCCTTTCGTTTTTTTAATCAGTTTTTAAATCTATGTTAGCAAAGCTGCAGAGTCTAATATTACACAGGATTAACAAGGTGGAAAGAATATGCAGCATCCTGTAGATGAATCACCATTTTAGGGGAAATATGATGTATTAATGCTTATTTTCTTTGATGCAACAACTCCAAGTCCAAGAATTTGTAAGACTGGTGTAATTACAGGTAAGTAGCAAAATAAATAAGTAACGAAAACAACAAAAGAAAAAAAAAAACTCCATATTTTTCAAAGGAACACTAAGTTAGGGTACACCCATATAACTGAATTTTACGTAGCCATTAAAATGTGAAGATATGGGACCAGCAGGTGGTGTGGTGGTTAAAGGCGTTGAATTCCCACATGGATGATAGCAATTCGAGTCCCAAAACCAGGGGTTTGCTTTCTCACTTTCCCTTTCTCTCTGTCTCTGCCCGGTCAAATTAAAAAATAATAATAACAAATGGAATTAAATAAAAAATAATTCTTTTTTTGGAGGGGGGAAGGTTTTTGCTATAGGGCATGTGCGCTCGCCAGATAGAGAGAGACAGAGAGACAGAAAGAGAGAAATCACCCCCCACGGGGGATGGTCACGCCGAAATCCCTTCTCCTCCATTCTCCTCTCAGGATCTTGGGCATGCACGCACACGCGCCCAGCGTGAGTTTCAAGCCACCAGGTCCAGGACGTGAAACGCAGTCGACTGCATGCAACATAGCCATTACGTTAACTGCTGGTCCCTAAATAAATAATTCTTAAAAAATAAAATAAAATAAAAAGTGAAGATGGGGTAGAAGGTGGCATGGTGATTAAGGTACTAGATTCTCACAGGACTGACGATCATTTAAGTCCCAGACCTAGTGGCTTGAAAATCAGGCCAGACATGCATGCAAATGTGACCACAATCCCATGGGGAGAACAGAGGAGAAGTGATTGCAGTGAGACCATACCACTTATGGGGTAATTTCTCACTTTTCCTCTCTCTGTCTCTGTCTCTCTCTCTCTCTCTTTGGTGAGTGCACACACCCTATGGCAAACAACAACAACAAAATAAATAAGATCTATTGTGAAAACATAAAGAGACATACATACATACATAAATAAATAAATAAATAAATAAAGAAAGAAAGAAAGAAAGTGCAGAACTAAGTGCTCACTGTGTGTGCACTGCCAGGGTGCAGGTATGGACATCACACCCTGGGCTCCAGCCCCCTAGGTGGGAACTAGTGTGAATCAACTCTAATTGAAATCAATATATATAAAACCACTCTTAGATCCCACATCTACTGAAGGAACATCAGCATCTTATCCCATCTTGGATTTCCAAGTCGTCATTGGGACCTCCTGTTAGCTCATTTTCTTCAACACCTGGGGATCAAAGTATAGTTGATTTTACTGGTATAAATGTGTCCTGTGGCTTTCGACTTTCTCTGCCTTAGTGGACCTGGGTCTTTGTCAGCCCTCACCAAGATCACTGGACAGTTTCCTAGTTGTCACTGTGATTCAGTTTTCTCTCCCATAGATGAAGTTGACTGTGATCTTCCTGTTTCAGCCCTTTCAGGTCACTGGACTCCAACTTCACAGCACCATGCTTGGCCTTCAGGGTGAACAAGGATTTGAACCTGAGCTTCCCATGTAGTCTTTGTAGCACATATGCTGCCACAGTTGGACCTAAAACACCAGGTAGTGTTCCTCTGGATTGCTCTTCCACTCTCTTTTGTCCTCTGCCTTCTACCACGTCAGGCCACAAGAAGGCCCTCAGTAGATGCTGGCACCTTTCTCTTGGACTTCCCAGCCTCCAGAACTTCCCACATGGCTCATTCTATACAAGCCATTTCCCTGGTATGGTAGCTTCAAGATAATGATTATGGCAGCTGAGAAGTCCTGCCACAGGCTGACTGTAAGCTAGAAATTCTAGGATACCAGTAGTATCAGTCAGTTCAAGTCCAAAGGACTCTGAGGCAGGAAAACTGATGATGTAACTCACAGTTGGAGGCTGAAAGTCTGAGAACTTGTGGATGGCAAGGGTGCTGTTGCTGGTATAAACCCTAAAGTGCGAAGGCAGGTGAGTTCTGATGTCCAAGGCAACAGAAATGTCTACTTTGCTTTGTCTCTCCTTTTTTTAACCCAGTCACTGAGTAACTACTTTTCCTCTAGACTCTGTGCTGAGTTTTTGTGTAGTTTTTTTCTCTTTTGTCAGTCTCTCAACATTGATTTTCAAAATCCACCAAAATAAAGATAAGCAATGAAATCAGAAACACGGCAAGGTTGTTCAGTGATCTACCTATTGCTGCAATATATAACTACCTAAAATATTTTAATTCTAATATATATATATACCTTCTCCTCCATTCTCCTCTCGGGATCCTGGGCATGCATGCACATGCATGCATGCACCCAGTGTGAGTTTTAAGCCACCGGGTCCGGGACGAGAACCTGTCGACTATGTGGGAGTCCAGCGACATAGCCATTACGCTAACTACTGGTTCCCTATTCTATTATATTTTTAAGAGAGATTTTTGCCATAGGGTGTGTACACTCACTAGAGATACCGAGAGACAGAAAGTAAGAAATCACCCCCAAGCGGAGATGGCTACACCACAATTCATTTTCCTCCATTCTCCTCTCAGGATTTTGGGTATACATACACATATGCCTGGGGTGAGTTTTATGACACCAGGTCCAGGATCGAACCATGGTCAAGTGACATAATCATTATACCATCTGCTGGTCCCTATTTTAAATAAAAAATACAATCAACTCAAACACATTACATTAGAATTAAAAGGTATTTTCTTAATAGAAAGCTACAAGTAGAAATAGAAGCTCTGAAATACTGAACAATAATATGCTGATAGGTTGGAAGATTTTACTATTAAAAGCCAAAGACATGGGGCCAGCAATGTGGCATAGCGGTTAAGGCGCTGGACTCCCACATGGCTGATTGTGGTTCGAGTCCCAGACCTGGCAGCTTGCTTTCTCACTCTCTGTCTCTGTAGTGAGAACATGTGTCCTATAGCAAATTAATAATAATAAGGATAACTGAAATTAAACAATAATTCTTAAATAAAAAAGCCAATGACCCCAATGTGAAAATCAACTGAAAACCTCAAATTGACTTTTAAAAGGATTTTTTTAGTTTGTTTTATGTTTATAGAAGACAAAAGTTCTATGCATTGAATTTATAAATTAAGAAAAGGAGCATAAAGTTAGTAAAATAGAACAAAAATATAGTACCATTAAGTTATAATTGAATTACAAAGATGGAGATATAGGAAGAAAATTACAAGAAAGAGAAGAAAGGAAAGCTAATAGAGAAAGACACAAAACAGAGGCAGGACAGGTTAGGAAAAGGGGCGGAAGGATATGCTGAGCGCAGTTTATACCAGGCAATCTACCGGTGCTTATTTATATACCAAATTCCCCTAAAATCCTGAAAAATAGCATTAATTATCAATTTAGTAGATGGAGATTATCTTATAGGTAAAACCGAGAGCGGAAACTGGATACCCTATCTCCCTCTTCCCCTCGCTCTGCCTTTGGTATCGGCCTGTCATATATAGCCATTCTGCTCTCCTCCTGTTTAAGCACCTGGGTGGCAAATCTGCTATAATGAGTCTGGAGGGCTTTGTGTGTTCAGGGCTCAGCATTATGAAGTCAGTGTTCAACACACCTAAGCTTTGTCTTCCAAAACGCTATTACAACAATGCAGCATTGAAAAGAACCACAAAATCTCAGTGGCAAACACAATAAATACTTATTTCACTTCTTGATCTGTAGACTAGATGAATGGTTGTGGTCCATATGTGTTCATTCTTGGAAAAAAAAGAATCATCAGCTACACAAAGGAAGTTTTCCCCATAATAAGAGCAGATGAGCAGAGATGGAGTAAGGAAAGCCCTCCTCCTCCTCAAGTATATTCCAAGTTCCTGTCTGCCTTATATACACTCACATCCCCTTGGCCCGTGTAAAGGAGCTGGGATAGACACTGCTTTAGAGACAGGAAAAATCCAGTTAAATGGCAAAGGGGTGGATACAGGGAAAAATAAAGAATAGGATCAATAATTGAATCTACCATACTCTAAAACTCCCAACAATTATAATCAAGAAAAATAGAGAAATGCAGGCAGCTAAGTAGGCATTCAATGTGTCCTTGCTATTCTTCCCACATCTGCTACACAGCTCTGTACTTTTGGTTCTCTTAATTAAACATGCTGTGCTATACTTCCGTATTTTGCATAAAATGTGTTTCTCCACTCTTTTATAAAACACTGTTCATCTCCCATGATTCAGTTCAAGGGATAATCCTAATTTTATGTCTTCCATGGCTTCCTACCTTGGTATAATTGTGTCATTACAAATCTACTTACCTTCCTACATTTGTAGTTCCTCAAAGGCAAGGCTGCACATTATAAATCCTATTGTTTATTTCTAATAGTTCTCATAAAAACAATAACAGGGACCAGCAGATGGCATAATGTTTATATTGCTGGATTCCCACATTACCCACCACAGTTTGAGTCCCGGACCCAGTGGCTAGAAACTTATGATGGGCGTGGATGCATGTATGCCCCAAATCCTAAGGTGAGAATGGAGGAGGGATTGTGGGGTGGCCATCCCTGTTGGAGGGTGATTTCTTGTTTTCTGTCCCTCTGTCTCTCTATTGAGCGTATGCACCTTATAGCAAAAAATCTCTCTTAAAAAAATTACAAAAATGTTTTTCAGAGATTTTGAAATAATTAAATGTCTATCATATCCTGTTTACTTGTTTTGGCTCTGGGTTTCAAAGTCAGTCAGTCCTGAAACTACTGAATTTTAAAACTTTTTTTTTTTTCATTTATGTCACAAATATTTGAGATCTCAAAATGCCTAGGTCAAATGGGAGAAATAGGTATTAGGATATTGCATGTACTTTCAAAGAACGATGAGGAAAATGCTGCCTGAGCCCAGGGCAGAGAAGATCCGATGTCTTTAGCAGGTTAGGGGAGGAGGAGGAGGAGTACAAACAACCATTACAAAACAAAATATTCTTCCTTTGTTCCCTTTTTCACTCTATCTACTTTACTACTACCATCCACAAAAATGTCATACATCTTTCTTTCTCTCTTTCCGAAACTGATTCAATGCTCAAGTAACTGAGAGATAGGCTGTAGACATCCAGGTTGAGGTACACAGAAATTAGCAGTTTAAACAACCCCAAACTCTGGAAGGCAAGGAGCACCCTTTTTGAAACAGAATGTGTGGCCTGGCCTACCCACATCTCTCCAGGCTTGAGTTAATTAGTCATAATGCTGGAAAAGAAACTTCCAGCTTGCAAGGTGTTTTTACATACATTTTCCCACTGACCTTTATACTGCTGTGGAAGATTGGGACATAAAAAGGGTCACCAAGATGCCAATACCAGAGAGTGCTCTCATTTCACTCAGTGAATCCAGTATGAAAATTTATCCAGTGACTTATCTACATTGCCTTACCCTGTAAAATACTTACATTTTAAACCTCTCCTCTGTGTGATGTACAAATGTGCAAGCATGCATGTGCGCATGCACGCACACGCTAGAGAGAACTTGAATCACCACTGTTTGCTCTTCAAAAGCTGTCTGATTGCTTTGGAAGTTAACACTAAGCCAGCAGTTATTATGTTACTTTGAATCTATCTTAGAATATATTCACGTTTATCTATGTACTTTGCTTATATTATGATAAATATGTAGTAGACTTCTTTTTCTTTTTTAGATTTTGCCATAGGGCATGTACGCTTGCCAAAGAGAGACAAAAAGAGAGGGGAAGTGAGACATCACCTCGGGAGTTAGATCATCCCACAATTCCTTCTCCTCCAATCTCCTTTTGGGACTTTGGGAATGCATGCACCTGTCCCCAGCATGATTTTCAGGTTTGGGACTCAAACCAAGAGTCAGTCATGTGGGATCTGATAGTTTAACCTCCACTCCACCTGCTGACCCTATAGTAGACACTTTTTAAAAAATGGTCATTTAAATAATAAACTATTTAAAACACTGTATTAAAAATTTTCATAGTCTTTCAATTGCCTCATACTTCCTAGTCTAAACAGAACCACTGTCTGTTGATCAGGAATACGCTGTTCCCTAGTGTGTATATAGCTCATCTACCTGAATTTTTTGTGAACATTTGATACCAAGATGACAGCTAGAAGTTCTCTTTTATCCTAAATTGATTATTAGAACAGCCTAGAGCAGAACTGTAGAATGTTACCGCCATAAAATAATTGGGATTCTAGGTGTTGCATAATTTTGTTACACAAAGAGATATTTTGCAGGCTCTTGATGTTTGACACTGACCAAATGACTTCTGCCTATTCTGAATATTGTGCCACTTTCTTCCACTACCTTTTTGCAGGAACTTTTGCATTTACTTTCTCATAATTATGGCAAGCAAAAACAAAACAAAACAAAACAAAAAAACCTGATACCTCCCTTCCTTGCTTTTTCCCCCTTTATAGTGCTTGCTGCTGTCTTTACAGAGGGACAGATCTTCCTATAATGTTAGAATGAGATGAGAAAACAGTGCACACAAATACATCTTTTAGAATTAAAAAAAATTCAAAATAAGTTATCTTCTTATTGATTTGGATAAATACTAATGTGCTTCAAAATGTTTGAGTTACTGGTATGATTCATCGAAATTTAAATAATTTGACAGAAAAAAATGATAGCAGAGTACCAGTTTCAAGTTAGAAGACTAAGTCAGTGTTTTGATTGTCTGAGAGACAGAGACAGGTAGAGGGAAAATGAGAAATCAACCCCCAGGGGTAATGGCCACACCACAATCCTAGGCACATGTGCCTGCTGTGATGTTCAAGCTTCCAGTTCCAGAACATGAACTGTGGTTAGCCATGTCAGAGTCCAGTGCCTTAACCACTATGCCACCTGCTGGCCACCAAAGTGACTAAACAAAGAAAAGGCTGGGTGCATTAGGGCACAAAACAACTATAGCTAGGGCAACAGTTTCTATTTGCTCACTACAATCTAACAAAAATACAGATTAACATAGTCTACAGACCCCACAAAAAGAGTACTAAATCACCCAGACTACCACATAACTCTTCAGAAGCCCACTTCCTTATCAGAGAGCTCAGACTACTAGATACAAATCCCTAATGAGATTCCCAAGTCAGCAACCCACTTTTTGGGACCCCTCTCTTCAGGAGATTGTTTTCTCTGTCTTAATAAACTTCACTTTGCTGTACCTTCCTGTTGTCTGTACTTCTACTTCTTGTGATCACAGGACATAGACTTGGCTGACTCAAAAATCCTGCAAAAAAATTGTTGTCTTTGAGCTACAAGTTTTCATAAAACTCACTACAAAGCATAGTGGGGAAAATTGTATTAAAAGAAAGATTTTTTTTTTCCTTCTCCTCCACCTCCCCCCCCCCTCTTTTTTTTTTTTTTTTTCTTCTCCCCCCCCCCCCCCCCCCCCTTTTTTTTTTTTTTTTTTTTGTAGAGGTTTTTACTATAGGACGCATGTACTTGCCAGAAAGACAGAGAGACAGAGAGACAGAAAACAAGAAATCACTCCCCCCCCGGGGGGGGGCGGATGGCCACGCCGCCATCCCGTCTCCATTCTCCTCTTGGGATCTTGGACACGCACCTACAAGTGCCCGGCATGAATTTAAGCCACTTGGTACAGGACTGGAATCACGGTCAACTACATGGGTGTCCAGTGACATAGCCATTACATCAACTGCTGGTCCCTCCCACCTCCCTTTTTAAGAATGAAAAAGTAGTGGGACCAGCAGATGGCATAATGTTTACATTGCTAAACTCCCTCATAGTCAACCACAGTCTTGAGTCCCGAATCTGGTGGTTTAAAACTCACACCAAGAGCATATGCATGTGTGCCCAAAACCCCGAGAAAGGAGAATGGAGGAGAAAGGATTGCTGCGTGGTTATCCCCCCAGGGGGTGAGTTTTCTCTTTCTCTCTCTCTGTCTCTCTGACAAGCAAGTGTATGTGCCCTATAGGAAAAATCTCTTTTTAAAAAAATCACCCTGTGGCAAAGAATGAC
Organism: Tupaia belangeri chinensis; assembly: GCF_000334495.1. Taxonomy (NCBI): domain Eukaryota; kingdom Metazoa; phylum Chordata; class Mammalia; order Scandentia; family Tupaiidae; genus Tupaia; species Tupaia belangeri. The sequence continues at coordinate 32,242 of NW_006159583.1, read as the reverse complement.
ATGATTAACAAGATCAGCCTTAGCATCTGCCCAAGGAGAGGTTGTAAAAAGAGTGAAAAAGTAAAAAAGAAGGAAAATTCCTGAAAAGCATATTGCATGGTGCCTGGATTATAAACCAACAGACCAGAAATAGAATACATGAAGATAAAGCTGAGTTATAATAAACCAACAAACAGACAAAACAATTAGTATGGTCATATACCAAAGTAGTACCCAAATATTTAAGTATGTAAATAAGCATGGGCAACCTTTGTTCAGAATGAGGAGATATACGAGGCATAAAAGTTATTATTAAACATTGTTTCTCAGTGTTTGACTTGAAGACTGCTTGCTCAGAATCAAATATCTGGATATGGAGCCTTGAATTTGCATGTTTATCTAATGTGACTATGTATCCGCTGATGCTTGAGAACCTCAGTGCTTGGCAAAGAAAGGAATTCGTAAATATGGTAACAATGTACAGGCTCTCCTTCAACCTAAAATGCCAACTCTGGACATTATGTCAAACATGCTTTGATTTCTCACACACACCATATAGCAATAAATAAATAAGTAAATAAATGAATATTTTTTAAAAATGAAAGTTTGAAGTAGACACATACAACAATGCATAGTTTAAAATATAGGATTGAACTGGACCTGTAACTAGTGGTTAAGGAAGCTGGATCCCACATGACTGACAGAGGTTAGAATTCTACTCCTGGTGGCATAAAAAAATATTCCATGTCCATGTGTGTGCATGCTCCAAATCCTAATGGAATAGAGAAATAATTTAAAAATGATTTTGGAGTGATCATTCCCATTGGGTGTGCTTTCTTTCTCTCCCTCTCTTACTCTCTCTGGCAAGTGCCACATTCTTTGACAGTTATAAAATAATAAAGAGCTCAGTCTAACGTCTTTAAATATGATTCAGGACACTAAATGCAACTTTGAAAAATAGTTGGTGAAAATGAATAATGCAGAAACCAAATTTTAAATCTAAATGAGGTCTAAAATACCATATTATCCAAGAAATACTGAAGAAAAGATGAAATAAAATTAAAAACAATAAGTTCCTCACTTTTATAAAGAAGTAAATAAAAAATGGTATTTTTTTATCAGAGATTCTTGGAAAGTATAAGTAGTCATTATAGAATTAAAATCAGAATGTCTAATTTCCAAAGTGTTGAAAGAGACAAAAGTATATGAAATAATTCACACAAAAAACTGTAACTCAGAGGCCAGCAGGTGGCTTGATGGTTAAGGTGCTGGACTCCCATTTGGATGACTGCTCTTCAAGGTCAACCTGGTGTCCTAAAAAGCACTGTGGTGAGAGTGAAAGGAGAGCGGAGGAGAAAACACTGACTTGGTCATCTGCTCTGCGGGATGGTTTCCCACTTTCCCTCTCACTCTGTCCAGCAGGCACACATGCCTATGGCAAAAAAAATCTAAAAGATTAAAAAAAAAAAAGTGAGAGGGCTAACACACTTAAGGAATTTAGAGCAGAAAATCTTGGCAACTGATGGAAAATTCAGGGAAGGTGGCACAAAAAAATATGCATTTTCTGTACTGTTACTGTGTAGTATGCTTGAAAATCATGAAAGGCACGGGTGCATGAGTACCCGAAATCTCAAGAGGAGAATGGATTATGACAAGGCCATTCCTCTGGGGAGTGATTTCTCACTCTAGCAAGTACATATACTTTATGACAAAAACTTAAAAACAAATGAAAATCCCCTCCAATTCAGAGAAATACATATGCACATGTACACCTCACAGAGGAAACACAAAGAAGCATACCTGTCAGATATAAATTTCAAGTCATAAACTTGAGTATACACAGATTTAATTTTTTTATTTGGCTCAACCTAGTTTCCATTCCATTGTTGTCTCAGTCCTGCCTGTATAGTTGACAATTTTAATTTTAGATTTTAATTCTTTTAAAAATATCTGGGAGTAAACCAATAATGTTTCTTACTATGTAGGAAGTAAAAAAGGGTCAGAAAGAAAGGCTGAGGGAAGGGGTAGGAAGATAGGTTGGAAGGAAGAGCAGAAAAATCACTAAGTAACAAGTTGTAAACACTTGATGCATTTAATATTTGATAAAAATAGCCACTTTAGCCTCTCAGTTGGATTTTTTTTTTCCTGGATTCATGATATATAAGTGTCAAGTTGGGTCAAAATACTTTTTAAGGTTTACAAGGTCTTTTTATTAAATTATTTTATTTAACTTTCTTTCTTTTTCTTTCTCTCTCTCTCCCTCTCCCTTCCCTCCTTCCCTCCCTCCCTCCCTTCTTCCTTCCTTCCTTCCTTCCTTCCTTCCTTCCTTCCTTTCTTCCTTCCTTCCTTCCTTCCTTTCTATTTCTCCCGAGAGAGAAGGAAAGGGAGAGGGTAAATGAGAAAGCAAGCCGCTAGGTCCAAGACTCGAACCACAGTCAGCCATGAGGGAGTCCAGCATCCTTAACCACCACACCACCTGCCAGCCCCAAGTTCACAAAGTCTTTTGAAAGCATTACAAAAATGCGGAAAAATGTAAATGTAAGAAGGAAAGACAACTTTATATGGTTCAAAATGAAAAGCTATCCCTTAAACCAATCTCTCAAGAATGGCTATCAAAAAGTTCTGACTGCAGAACGTGATATGGATTAACAGACAGGAGAGCAGTTTAACAGTAAGTTAACTGGAGGAGGAGGAAAATAATTATACTTGGATCTATATTTTGTGAAAAAACAAATAAATAAATGGCCATCCAATATTTGAAGTACCAGTTAAAAGGTGACTATTGGGACCAGCAGTTAGCATAATGGCTACGTCGCTGGACTCCCATGTAGTCGACCGAGGTTCACGTCCTGGACCTGGTGGCTTAAAACTCATGCCGGGCGCGTGTGCGGGTGTACCCAAGATCCCGAGAAGAGAATGGAAGAGAAGCAAATGCGGTGTGGCCATCCCCCCGGGGAGTGATTTCTCACTTTCTGTCTCTCTGTCTCTCTCTGTCTGTCTGGCGAGCGCATGCTCCCTATAGCAAAAACCTCTCAAAATTAAAAAAAAAAAAAAAAAAAAAAAAGTGGATTTTGGGTGGGGGGCATCTTTTTTAACCAAGC
>NW_006159583.1:17850-28424 GCF_000334495.1 Tupaia belangeri chinensis | reverse complement strand
AAAAAAGTGACTATTGGCTGCTGACCATCTTTTGAACCAGAGCAATGAGGACTGCGGGTGGGAGCGGGCCAACCTCATCACAATGACCAGTGTGGTTAAGACAGTGTACAGCCAACAAACCCCTTCTGTGCCGACTGGCGTTCTGCTCACAGACACACAAACTCGCACCAATTCTAAGAAGTCGATGTGCCCAGACATTTTCATTCAGGAGGCTCTGAGAATGATGTTACAAAAACAGCCAAACCAAGACAAGAGAATGGGCCAGTGAAAGCTGCAGACACAGCCAACAGGAGTAACGTGAAGAAGAGCTACAAACCATTGAGAAAGCAAAAGTCAGAGGAAGAAATCAAGGATAAGAACCAGCTCTTCGAGGCTGTCAACAAACAGTTGCACCAGAAGTTGACTGAAATGCAGGGAGAGCTGAAGGACCGGACCCAGAAAGCGGAGCTGCTGGAGAAGTTCCAGAACAATTGTTTGGCGATTCTAGAGAGTAAGGGACTCAACCCAGTTTTAGGCAGTGAATCTTGGACATCACAGCAAGAATCCACTATGGATCACACGAGCTCTATGTTGCTGTAAGAAACTTTGCAAGAAGAGCTGAAGTTTTTCAATGAAACAGCCCAAAAGCAGAGGCTCACAAGATGGGGAGCTGGCAGCTTGGATTGCCTTCCTAAGCAACGAAGAAACCCACCAATAGAATCAGGAGATTGAACCAGCCCCAGCCAGAGGATCTAAAAGACCACATTCAGATTTGCAGAAAGAAAACCTTCATTAGAGTGGAGTGTGGATGCTTCATGGGAGACAGGATGGAGGAGCCACGCGATGCCCTCCTAGCCTGGAACATGTTCTGTCCCATCCTGGCTGGGCTTCTGTACCTCACTGTAACTTTGTGACCTTGGACGTTACTAAAAGAGTTGTTGGCTTAGGAAATGGGGTAAAGTTATAGATGGTAATGACACCTACCTAAAACATTAAAAAACAAACAAACAAACAAAAAAAGGTGATTATTAACATGCTAATACTGCAGAGCAGTAATCTTTAGTTTGTAGTTTAGTATAAATATTCTCGCAGTAAAAGGTAGTTGTATACTAGGTTGCAAGTACAGGTATATTGGAATGCTATACATGTAGGTGAGCAATCAGAATACGACTGGAGGAAAGAGGAAAATGAGGAAAAGTAGGTCTTGCCATAGCCAACTTCCAGTCTTTCTACAAGGTACGATAAGTACATACCAAATATCTTGGTCTCAGCTCTTCCAGCGCCTACCTTTCTGTCTTCTTGGGACACTTAAAAGTTTTTTTTTTGAGACCAGTAGATGACATAATGGTTATGTCTCTGGACTTCCACGTAGTCAACTGTAGTTTGAGCCCAGACTCAGGGGGCTTAAATTTCATGCCAGGTGCATGTGCATGCATGTACGTGCCTAAAATTCTGAGAGGAGAATGGAGGAGAAGGGATTGAGGCATGCTCAGCCCCTCTGAGGGGTGATTTCTTGCTTTCTGTCTCTCTGGTGAACTCAAGTGCCCTACAGAAAAAAAACTCTCTCAAAAAACGAAGGTGTTATTTATTTATTTGTAGCTTACTCTTAAAGTCCAAACTTAGCCCAATTTATCAGGGCTAACTACTAACATACACATATAGATATGAGGAGGGACAGAATAAAAACGAGTACTAGCATTCATTATTTTAGTCCACTTCTGAACACATTTCATTGTAGATCTGCCTCCAACCATACACCCACAGGCACTAATTAAATGGGAATAGAAAAAAAAACTACTTTACTTCTTAATGTACTACATACTCACAGTATTGAAAATGCATGTCTTTTTTTTTGTGTGTGTGTGTGTGTGCAAGCTTCTTTGAATTTTTCATTTGCCAAGATTTTCCCCTCTGAATTCCTATTGTGCCCAAATATCCCTTCCTAAAGTCCTAATGTGCTTCAGTTTTCTCTCAAACTTTTTTTCTCTTAGATTTTTTGCCATATGACGTGTGTTCTTGCCAGATACAGATAGAGGGAAAGTGAGAAATTACCCTCCCCCCGGAGGCTGACCATGTCACAATATCTTCTCCTACCTTCTCCTCTTGGGGTCCTGGGCATTCACGCACATGCTCCCAGAATGATTTTTGGGCCATCAGGTCTGGAACTTGAACTGCGGAGTTGGCCATGTGGGATCCAGCACCTTAACCACCATGCCATCTGCTAGCCCTCCATATTTTTATATAATTTTTTACACACTGCATTTTCTCATCTGGTTAGTAAATTCTTTGAGAACTGGAAAGGAACTAAATATTTGGGGAAAATATATGGCATGAGGTAGTAGTGTCATCCTCAAATGACACACTGTGTTGATTACATAAACAGGATACTATCAGGGAGTTATGCAAAACTGTCAAAAGGTCAAACCTTTTAACCACAGCTGCTAACCTCGGAAGTCTATAGTACCACATACCCATCCACAAGCTTACAACACAAATAACACATGTAGTCACCTCTGCTCACACTGCAAACTGAAGGATTGATTCTTCCAAATCTTCAATTCACAAGTACCTTTCCTGTTCAACAGAGTGTAATGGCTTGTTTCCCATTTTACAATAGATCCAAATTGAGTATTTCTAATAATGATGGGTTCCTATAGGTCCCACTTCTTCTTCTTCTTCTTTTTTTTTGTGTGTGTGAGAGGTTTTTGCTATAGGGCGCGTGCGCTTGCCAGACAGAGAGAGACAGAGAGACAGAAAGTGAGAACTCATCCCCCAGGGGTGATGGCCACGCCACAATCCCTTCTCCATTCTCCTCTCTGGATCTTGGGCACACATGCACATGCACCCGGAGTGAGTTTTAAGCCACCGGGTCCAGGACACGAACCATGGTCCACTACATGGGAGTCCAGCGACATAGCCATTACACTAACTGCTGGTCCCTAGGTCCCACTTCTTGTCTATTATACACGTCATATACCCTAAACTTGGTTATCATCCCTGATTCAGTGACTGGGCACATTCTGTTTCTCTTGCTAGAATATTCCATTTACTTATTCAGACCTTATCGATGACAACTTCTGAACTCTGGGAAAGTGACAACTCTAGCCAAACCCTGCACTAGGAGACTTGAGTAAACTGTAGCACAGCTTCTCAAAACTGTGGCCATGTTTGTAGGATGATGTAGGATGATCCCAGTCACCGTTAAAGTGGCTGCCTAGGAAAGGCCAAAAAACTCTTTGCTCTACCCAACACAGGCTATTTGCCTTTGTATTTTTTTCACTTTGCTGATTGTACTTAGTAACCTGCACTCTGTCAGGCTCCCTTTGAATTTCCCAATCACCTCTGCACAATGAGTTGGAATAGAGCTCAGTTCTCCCCACCCCCCATCAGTAGTTACTCAATAAAATCTATTTTGACTACTTTAATGTTTGGCTGTGTTTATCTTTGTCTTTGACCTACTAAGAGCAACCTATAGTTCCTAGTCTTGACACAATGATCCAAATTCTGAAGCAAAGACAGGCTCCTCTCTTGGCTGCCTGCCTAACAACTCCCTGTCTGTACCATTTAATGGGTATTGACACACAATTTTAAGCTAATTGAACTTTACAAAGGCCATGTCACAGTCAGAACATATGCTGCATATTCAGTTAAAAACAAATTGACAAATTATCCGCCTCCAGATCCCATGACTCAGATATCTAAAAAGGGACGGCCTTCAGTACTTTTCTCTCATTTCCCTACTTCTATTACCCCAAATTTGCTTCCTTTCCTCCACCTTGTCCCACACTTACAGTGAAGCATGAAAAGAAACAGGGTTCGGAGGTCTCTTCACTACTCCAAACCAGGTGTCACAGAACTGAGCATTTGAAGCAAGGAACACAGGGAAACTAATGAAAACCATTACCAAACAAACAGTAGGATGACAAGGACAATGTAATGGCAAGATAAGGAGAGACTCACTGGAGATAAGGACACAAATAAGGTCCTGAGTCAATCTAAAACCTTTCACCATACTTTCAACAGGACAGGCTGAGCACAAGTCATATGACTCGAACACAAGCAACTGCCTTTTAAGGGCCATTCAAAACCAGTAACAACCAAGATGAAGCATGGAGGTTAACCTAGAGATAAAGTATATCTCATTTCCCTGCTAAAAATTACACCTGCAGGTAGAGATTTATAATACTAATGGTACATACAATATGAGAAGAGAAAAGCCCTCCAATATAGTACTCCAATATAAACCCTGGACCCAGCTAGAGTGGGCAGTGACTCTGTTCTCCGTCAGCTCACACTCTTCACTATGGAGTGTACAACTGTCTTCAAAAAAAAAAAAAAAAAAGAAAACCTCTTCTGTTTTTCTTAATTCTATCTTGATCTTGAATTCTTTCCTGTATGAAGTCAAGAACCTGTTGTTCTTAGAAGGGTCCTGCAGCCCCTTCCTGGTGATATCCTTTTGATGACTGCTGGGACCTGTGGAAGACTCTCCAACCAAGACCCTGAGCTGAATCTGCATTATACCAATTGACCAAAACAGACAGGTGACTCTCCTGGAGGGTTTTTTTTTTTTTTTCCCTGCTTCTTCCTCTTTCTATCCACTGGCTAACCTGTCCTACATCAGCCCATGGGCTGATGTCAGGCAGGGTTTAATGCCCCAATACACCACATCACCAATGCCAATCAGGAAAAACTGCCTCTGAGAACCCTGATCAGGAGATGTAGGGTGAGCCACGCCCCTTCCACTTGACTTAGATAAACACTGAGTCAAGGCCCTGGGTCACACCCTGATTGCATCATATACTCTGTGTCAGCAGTTTTGCAGACTGCCAATCTGGTTTTTTGTTCAGTTTTACATCTTGAGACATTTATTCCCCACATTTTGTAGAAAAGTCTTTTGACCTTCCTGCCACTAATTTGCTGCTTCTCTAAGTGTCACTGTGGGAACAGAGAGGACTTCTGTTGTTTACGCCACTTGTCTTCCCGAGCCTCTTGGGTAAGGGACCTTCACTCTAAAAGTCCACCTCTCCTCCTTTTAGTCTGCTTGCTAAATCACTGCATCAGATGCTAAAGTTAGGAAAGAATTCGGCTTCCAGCCTAAGGTAGGAAACCTCTGTAGTTTTTTGAAATTTGGGCACCTAAATAAGCACTACCACCGCTGGGAAAGTCATGATGTTATTTTTCTATTCAAAAATGTGTCATAACTTTCACCATGACCCAATACTTTCCACTTACTTCCTTGGTTGCTCATAACTGCAGAGAAACAGAATGGGACAAAGAAAGGTACAACTCCCACATCCAGGAGCAGAGCCTGGGGTTCACCCATCAATACAGAATTTATTTACTGGCCACAAAGTTTATCATGGGACCCACCACTAGCATGTTAAGGGACTCATCCTTGGGTTGCCTTATGATTAACTGGGATCTTTTTAAAATGAGTGGTTTAGAGAAAAATGAACTCTGAGCTAGGCCATGGCCTGGTGTTTAGGGTGGCTGGATCCCACATGGTCTACTGCAGAGACCATTGGAGTTGCAGACCGAATAGCTTGAAAAACATGCAGGACTAATGGGCATGCATGCCCCAAATGCCAAATAAAGGGAGAAATAAAGTAGAAGGGATTGCTGAGTCACCATGCTCCATGGGGTGATGCAGGAAAGTGGGGGACACAGGGGTAGTCAAGCCCACACTTGGAGTGAGACATGGGTTCTTGTCCCACACTCAGGAAGAATTAGAGTCTCAGACACAGAGAGTGTGTAGAGCAAAGTGGGGAGTTTATTAGCAAAATGGAGAATTTATTATCAAAGTGGAGAGTTTACTAAAGGAGAGGGAAGGAAAAACAGAGCTCCCAAGAAGGGAGGGGTCCCAGAAAATGGGTTGCCAAGGAAGAACTGTGGCAAGGCAGGCCTGGAAAAAGTCTTTGTTTTAAGTCTAGGTCATCCTGCCTAGGTCAATCACTGAGCCACCACTGCCTATTGACCAAAACAGACAGATGACTCTCCTGGAGGGTTTTTTTTTTTCCCTGCTTCTTCCTCTTTCTATCCACTGGCTAACCTGTCCTACATCAGCCCAGGGGCTGATGTCAGGCAGGGTTTAACGCCCCAATACACCACATCACCAATGCCAATCAGGAAAAACTGCCTCTGAGAACCCTGATCAGGAGATGTAGGGTGAGCCACGCCCCTTCCACTTGACTTAGATAAACACTGAGTCAAGGCCCTGGGTCACACCCTGATTGCATCATATACTCTGTGTCAGCAGTTTTGCAGACTGCCAATCTGGACTTTGCTCTACATACTCTCTGTGTCTGAGACTCTAATTCTTCCTGAGTGTGGGACAAGAACCCATGTCTCACTCCAAGTGTGGGCTTGACTACCCCTGTGTCCCCCACATTCCTGCATCACAAAACTTAGTCATTTTGTGATTCCATTTTGGGTTCATACTCTAACTATATTTTTAGGGTCCCCGTCTCCTACCTCATTCCCCCCTCTGCAAAAGAATCCCTAACTGCTATTAGGGGCACAAGGGCCGAAGACCATTCTGACTACTTCCTGGGTGATGATTCCGGAGGGGCAGCAGTTAAGGATCCTCTACCAGGGGTCTATCTAGAGACCCACGCTAGAAGTCATGATGGGCGTTCACTGGAGACTTGGTCCCGCCCACTATTTGTAACTTGATGGATTGTGAAAGAGAAGAGCAGTTCATTACAATAATGATGTAATAGGCAAATAAATTTAGCTATTTCTATTATCTATAGGACTTAAAGTTAATATCCAAAATTTTGATTGACAGCAAAATATTAGTACAATCATTTTATACAATTTTTTAGCTCTAAGACTGAATATGACTGAAATCTTCAACAACATGCTGTAGACTTGCAGCTTCTGTCCTTTTTCTTTGCCTTAGCCATTTTCCTGAAGATAAAAGCTTTACCATACAAAATACTTTCTATGTTAAAACCTTTCCTTTTAACCTCTTTACTAAAATTATACTTTCATCACTGTAACCTTCCTTTTATAGCACTTTTTTTTTGCTTACTATTATTTTCCCTTATGAGTATACTTTTGGAAATAATCTTAACCTCTGATTTAGACAAAAACTTAATAAACCGTAATTCTTATTTGTCACTGTAAGGGTTATCTGAGGCTTGTCCAGTGAGATTTGCAGATGTCCAAGGGGAGCCACTGGGGTCTCAGGCCCCATTAATCCTCCATTTCAGAGGCCAGCATGAACTTGGAAGTCCTCAACTCCCTTTGGAGCTCAGGCCATTGCCGTCTCTAGTGACCAACTCTGCACTGCAGACAAGGCCCCATTGGGTAACATGAGGATGTCAGTCATGGGCATTGTCCAGTGCCCAGACTGCCCACATTGGAGATAGTCTCTACTGAGACGGAGGCTCTCATCTGGGCTTTTTCCAGATCCTGCCCTTAGAGGAAGTTCTCAGCCTTCAGGATTACCAAATGACTCTTGGGTGCTCTTTAAGCCAAAGTTCAATCAAAGGTTCAGACAAATTGCCAACTTGTTACCTTTTCCTGAGTTACCTAAGAATTTCCCTAGGTCTGTTCCAATCTGTGAGAGATCCTGAACTGAGAAGAGCATCTAAGCTCCAATAGATCCTGAAAAGAGCAGTTGAGTACTGCCCGAAGAGTGAAGCCTGATTTGCAGGTTTTACAAAGTATTTGCCTTCTTGACTATATAAAACCTCTAGCTGGAGAATGCAATGGTAACTTAAACTTTCATTTTTATGGTTACATTTCCTTATCATTTAACTTATATTTGTGGTAGATCTCTCCCAGTCTGAAAGTGTAGGTAAGGGGAGAGTTCTAAGGGGAAGAAGTTCAACTGAAGAGAAAACAGGAAGAGTACTGAAAGGCAGGAAGGGAGAAGGCAGCCAGGAGCTCTAGCCTTAATCCATCTCATCTTGTACCTTGAGAATCCCACTCTACCAGGTTTCTGGACAAGAGGTTCCCTAGCCTTCATCTCTGATACAGAGGCCCATCCAAAGCCAGTTCTTTTTTTTTTTTTTTTTTTTGGAGAGATTTTTGCTATAGGGCACGTGCACTGCCCAGAAAGAGAGAGACAGAGAGACAAGACAGAAATCATCCCCTGGGGGATGGCCACGTCGCAATCCCTTCTCCTCCATTCTCCTCTCGGGATCTTGGGCACACATGCACATGTGCCTGGTGTGAGTTTAAGCCACCGGGTCCAGGACTCAAACCGTCGTCGACTACATGGGAGTTCAGTGACATAGCCGTTAGGCCAACTTCTGGTCCCACCAAAGCCAGTTCTGGTATCTTCATTATAGGGCTGACTGTCTGTCTGTCCTATGTGGAGATGACTATCCAGACTGAATTGATTTTTTTTTGCTGCTTGGTAAGCAAGCATGCCAAGGAGGAAACTGGAGCACTTTAGCCTGGAGGTAGGTGGGTCAGAACTGGGTTTTTCTAAGAGAATTTTCAATGGAAGTGCCTTTGCAAGTAAATTTTTACTAACTACCCATGCTTATCTTTTCTCCCCCACCCTGGGAATTTTGATATCTCCTGGAAGAGATATTAAGCTTGTAAACTTGCATACATTAATAGAATTACAGATATACACATTGACCAGAATTTTCCATTTTTAGCAGTCATAACTTTAAGCATTATTAGTAAATTATGAACATGTACAAATAATAGTAACAAAAACCTGTTTAATAAATTTTCCAATGCAGAACTGGACAGTCTTATTAGACCAACCCAATATTTCATTCCTATAAAATCTAGAAAGCCAACAATAGGAATAATTAAAGCATGTCAAATTAATAATGAGAGCTATAAGGAAGACTCAGGAAGAACCAGGTAGCCATGCTTAACATGCTTAAAAGGATTTACATCCTTTTAACAGTTTTGATATTGGCTACCTAGCATGCCAATTCTGTCAACTATTGCCTTGCTTTTGGTTAATTCTGGTTCTGCTTAATGGTTGGCTTAGCAGCATAGAAAATAGATTAGTTTCTCCAGAGAAAATGGAAATTTTACCCAGTTAAATGATTAGATTATACACACCTGTACTTGTAAGAGTACACCCTCTTTCTATCCTCTTTGTGAATTTCCTTAAAGACACAACATGTTAGGATTATAGCCATTTGCAAAAAGATTTTAGAAAGGGATCAAACAAAGCAACTACCCATGGATAATAAGACTTGAACCAACCATCCTTAATACTCTGACAAGAATTTGCAACTGACAAAGAAATTTGGCTATATCTGTAACATATACCAGTTTAACATAATAACTGATAACATAACTGATAAATATCCTAGCATAGATTCCTGGGAATTTCAAGTTATTTTGGAATACAATGAATATATAAGTAGAGACATACATACACATATTTAAACATGACTCAAATAGAATGTAGAGAAAATGAAAATTATACAATTTGACAATACTCCCCATTGTCATTTAACATATAAAAATAAGCCTGATTGCTTTAATACTTCTCTCTTTTGGATGTTTCAGGGGCTCTCTGTACATCCAAAAGTTATTCAGAGATCAAATAACTTAATTTAGAATTTGATTTTAGGGAAATCTTGTTAAAGACAGCAAAAACTTAAATATTTGACTTAGCTGTCAGTAGAAAATGAAAGTTAGATGTTCCAACCACCTTAGGGTTGAAAAAGGGTTAACTCAGTGTTCATTGGCACCAAAGCTAAGGCCAGAAAAAGCTAGTCATGAATCCATTTCTCTATTGGATAGTCACCATGTAAAATACAACACATAACTACTAGTTGCTTCATTAAACTAAGCATGTTAAAATAACTATGATGTTACCTTATCAATAAAACCCTGGACAAACTCTATGTAGGAAACTGAAAATCTGCGTTTATTAAACTGTTTCTTTCACCATATTCGAAGCCAGCTTATTTAAGTCACATGAACTTGAAGAGCATTGAAATTAATTTGTATGAGTACTCTTTTTGAAGTTGAATGGAATTCCTTAAGGCCTTTTATCATATAGAAATACAACATATAGTAGGTAATAAATTACATGTGTAAATGCACCCTTACACGTGTAAAAGATTTCTAAGCAATCTCCCAAGTCGGTTTTAAGAGAAAGTGTTTGTGATATAGAGTAAGAATAGGTAGGGCAGGTGGGGCAGTCTCAGAGGAACTAACGGGGCTAAGAGTCTTTCTAGACCTTCTATTAGTCTGAGGAGCCTGGCAGACTTGGAGCCAGAGAAGCATGAAAAACATTGCTGAATAGTATTATCTGCCAGTCTGTATTGACCAAGCACGGTGCAAAAGATGAGGTGCTTTATCTTTAGAGACCAAGGGTCAGGAGTCCCAGTTGTGTCTGGAGGCATTGCAAAGGGGTGCTGGTACCTGATGGGCAGTTTCCCATCCAGAGACAAAAGAAGAGGGCTTAGAAAACGTCTTTTCCAATCTTCTTGAAACGAAATTTTGGAAATGTGTTCCCACTGTCCAGAAAGTGTTCTTTCCATGTGAACTGGGTACCCCCATGAATTACATCCAGCATGTAACTCAAGACATGGAGGGCTTCTGGCAGGATTGTCTGGGCTTACCTGCACTGGGGCAGTTGTCCCCTGCTTGTGTTTTGT
>NW_006159583.1:12864-17663 GCF_000334495.1 Tupaia belangeri chinensis | reverse complement strand
TCCCTGTGAGCCAGCAAGTTGTTGGGACCTCCTCTGAATCTGGGACTTAATATCATTCAGGGATGAACTGTCTCAAGGTGGAATAGATAAGCTCCATAGACCTAAGTAAAGCCTCACTAAAATTTGAAGTATTCGACAATTTGGGTGCCAACCAAGAGGGAGAGTCAGCTTACATCAAAAGCAGGGAGAAGATGCCTTTTGGAAAGCTCTCACTAAGCCTAGTCTTAAAGAGGTTGGGCAGCATAACACAAGTAGTAGGAGAAAACTCCAAGTAACATCCTAACTGCCTGTCTATAATTGATCAAACCACTGAAAAAGTGCACCCAGCATTATGCTCCTAGTGCAAATTGACCTGAGAGAAGTCTCGGTATGGTTAGGCAGGGTCTGTAGGACAAACAGCGGAGAATAATTAACTTGTCTATACTCATCTTTATGAAGACCAAGAGGATTATGTTGTTACCTGACATGGGAAAAGAATTTAAAAAGAAACCTTTCACAGAGTCATCAGTCAGTGGACAGAGACTTGTTTGAAACAGAGATGGGGGGAGGGGGCTGTTAGTTAAGAAGGTTCAAGGATGAGAAAATCCCTGCTGTGTACTGGGAGCAGAGTCTAGAGAGGAATGTGGCAGCACAGGTTGAGAAGACAGACAGATGCAGGCTGAGGGTGTCTTTCTATTAACAAGGACAATAGGAAGGATCTCTCTGACATTTAGTACATAGAAACAAATTGTCAGAGAGCCCAAAAGGTTTGAATATAAGAGTTCTCACCATCTTTCATGCGAGTCTATCCAGTGTGCTATATGGTTTGGGGCACATATTCTCATCCATTGTCCCATCTACTCTAAGGGGAATATTTAAACTCTAGTAAGACTAAGAAGAAAAATGTTTCAAAGAAGGCAATTATTCTCTACCAATCGGGTCCTCCTCTAAATATTTCCTGAGACACTAGTTGAACTTGGAAGTGAACATTATCAAGACCTGTACCGAGGTGGAGTAACTGGGAAAATAATTCAAGTGGGAGTGGCTCATGGCAGTCACAGAGAGAACTGAGAGCTCAGTTCAGGGCATCTAGAGGGGAGGTGGCCTGGTTACCATAGATAAGATTAGTGGCCAAGACTTGAGGACCAGTTTCCATCCATTGATTTGGGATATTTGAGGAACAAATGGGAAAGGAAAAATTCTTAAGTTCTTTTACATGGAGTTTATTCTCCATTTGGAATGGACTAAGGTATGACCTGTGGACATCCTTACCCAGTTATAAAACTGCTGTAAGTGAAATTGTAAATTTTCAGCAAAAAAGGGCTGTCATTTTCCTAAGAGAGATTAGAGTCAGAGAGGGGACAGGGAGGGTTTCTAGGATGCCAGGTAATCTTTCCTGTTTGACCCAATAGCTGTTGCTGGTGAACATATTTGCTAAACTCATAATCTGATGTCTTATATTTTTGGTGGCCACATTTACCATTAACCCTATATGCACCTTTTCCCTAATTCCTACACTATACTACAATTTAGGACCTAACTCAAGAGAGACTTGCTAACTTAGAACCTGCTTAGAATGCACCCTGAATTCACTGAGAATTTCATAGGTGATATAGAACAGTGTAGCATGGGGACCAAGAAAAAGAGTGATTAAGCAGGTGTCCCCAAGGGCCAACAAACAACTTTTTATTTCTATCAGAGGAATGAAGAAGAAAACCAGCCTGGCAAGGGCAATATATGATCCTCTCAACAATGCCAATCTAATTTATAGCACATGCATACTGAAGGTGGAGGAGTCCTAATTATCTTACCTAAAGCATATTTTGCTCTTTCTGTGTACTGGTTGATCATTATGAGGGGATAAAGGAGGACTGTTCAACAGAGACTTTAGAACACATAGAGAAAGAGGATCTCCTGCTCAGTTTTGATTAGACCCATACGAAGGAGAAGAAAGACTCTGTGGGCTTGAGGGTGAGAGAGCAGGGAAACTCCTTCTGACACTCAGTTGAGCAGTGGAGAAGAACTTTCAACCTCACAGCCTTCCAATTCTGGAAGGAAGTGGCCTGTGCAGATGCCTTCAATTGCTCAGAGACATTCAGTTTCTCCCATTCAACAGTTGGCATCCCTAGTTCTAGGGCCCTGCAGGTTGGCAGAGCAAAGTGCAGCTTAACTTTCTTTAATGAATGATGGCAAGTTCCTACATATATATCACTTTCTTGCTGGTGGGTAAGAGAAAAAGTATGAAGGAAAGGAAAGAAAGGAATTTGCCCCATTAACCAGCTGGGCTATGGGGGGATGGCTTTAAATTCTCAGGGCCTTCAGAATACACCAGAGAGTAACCCTGATCAGCATGCACCATCAATTGCCCCAGGAACATTCACCTTTCCTGCGATTGTTAAGATTCTCAAAATGGAAACTGAGTCACAAAACAGCCAACATTCTCAACATTTTGATAATGCTGAAGCTTTCCCAGCCAGCCTCACATCGGAGTCTTGTAGACTGTCATTCACCCTAATTGTTTTTACATGACGGTTCAATGTCAGGTAATTTTGTCTGATAGAGCTAGTTTCTAGGGACAAGAGTGTCCTAAAATAAAGAATGGAAAGTCCACCTTACTTACCATTCTGATGTGAAGAAGAGGAGTCTAGATGTTTCCCAGCCAATACATGATGCAGGGACACAGGGGCGATCAAGCCCATATTTGCAGTGAGACACAGGTTCTTGTCCCACACTCAGGAAGAATTAAGAGTTGGAGACACAAAGATAGGTATAGCAAAGCAGGGAGTTAATTAGCAAAGCAGGGAATTTATTAACAAAGTGAAGAGTTTATGAAAGGAGAGGGAAGGAAAAACAGATCTCCTGAGGAGGGAGGAGTCCCAGAAAATGGGTTGCCAAAGAAGAACTGTGGCAAGAGGTTTTAATTTGGGTCAGGAAGGGCTTTGTCCAACCTTGGGTTCTAGGTGGGGCTTGTGCATTTCCCTCCTGGTAGGGAGGAGTACAGGTTGGATAGGTCCAATTATTTTCCTAATCTTGAAGCCAGTACCAAGGTCAGGAGATTCTGTGTCTTTGGGTCAAGAAACTATTATCTTCTTCCTGGAAGGTGGTAGGGCTGGAAAAAGCCTCTGTTTTAGGTCTAGGTAATGCTGTCTAAGTCAATCATTGAGCCACCACTGCTTCCATCTCAAAACTTAGCCGTTTTATTCCATTTTGTGTCCATACTATATTTTTAGGGTCCCTCTTTCCTACCTCAGAGGGATGGGAGAGAGTTGCTTCCTCATTTTTTCTTTCTCTCTCAGGGGAGAACACACACACTCTATGGCACAGTAAAACAAAACAAAACAGGGACCAGCAGTTAGCATAATGGCTATGTCGCTGGACTCTCATGTAGTTGATCACTGTTCGAGTCCTGGAACCGGTGGCTTAAACTCACGCTGGGTGTGTGTGCGCGTGTGCCCAAGATACCGAGAGGAGATGGGATTTTGTCATGGCCATCTCCCCTGGGGCATGATTTCTTGCTTTCTGTCTCTCTGTCTTTCTGGAGAGCGCACGCGCCCTATAGCAAAAACCTCCTCTCTAAAAAAGCAAAACCTCATATTTTTTTTCCTGTAACACAGCATGGCCACAATTTAATTCAGTAGACTACAATCAATGACCAGAACAGGAATCTCTAAAGTATAATACAATTTTACAGTTTAACTTATTTTGCAAAAGAGGGCAAGCAGGCACAAAGTCAGTAAGCATCCGCCTTTATAAATTTATACCAGATCTCCTAAAATGAAAAATCAAAGGAGACTGTATCTGGCTCATGCGAGCCCTAACGGTCTAGCACCAGAAACCCTCACCTATACACACCTTAACCTCAGGATCCCCATCCTAGTGGCCCAAGGTAAACCCCTGACCCAGAGGGGACCTGGACTCCGCGGTCCAGCCAGTCCACCCTCTGACGTGGACAGTGCAACTGTCCTGCAAACTGTTCGGTTTTGCTTCTAACTTGCTCTTGAACTCTTTCCTGCAGAAATCAAAAACCCTTCACCAGAGGAAGGGTCCGAACCACTCCCTGGTGACATAAACACAACAGGAAACGACTTTCCCACCCTCGCTCGGAACCCTGGGGAGGGCAAAGACAGGAAGACCGCTACTTGGCCCCAGGAGATGGGCATCTGGAGGAGGGAGGGACTTCCGGTCTCGGCAGCCCGTAGGGAAACAGAATAGGGCGCCGGGGAAAGGAAGGGGACCTGGGCGAGGTGAGGGCGGGAGTCCAGGAGCTGAAAAGTAAACACGGCAAAAGCCGAGGTTGGGGTGTAGGGAGGTACGAAAGTGTCGGTAACACCAGAAAGAACACACGAAAAGCGGAAGTGGGGGGAAATGCAAGGGAACGGGAAAGGGTTGCGAGACAGCCAAAGAGGAAGAGAGGAAGTCACTGTCTGGAAGGCCTAGGGGTTGGCGCTTGCGTCTACGGTTTTGTCATCTAAGAGTCCTAGGATGTTGCAGTGGAATGGACTGTAGCACCTCTGCAAGCGAATCTCAGACGCAGCGGGTGTAGCCGGTTTTCTGCGAAGCCGCCGCGCGTGCCTATCGCCCCCTGCTGGGCGCGGAGAAGCAGTACTGCAGCGCCGCCGACCAACGTGGCCAGGTGAAGGAGGGCTAGGAAAAAAGATAAGTGAAACTTTCTGGAGAACTGGGCGAATAGCAGTGTTAACATTTTCAAAAGAACGAGGAGTCTTGCTCTCAATGCATTAATTTAATTTCTGAGTATTTTCAAGACCCTGTGCTAGGTCAGGGTCTTGATAATATTCCCTGGATTTCTGTAATTGTCTCTT
>NW_006159583.1:0-12833 GCF_000334495.1 Tupaia belangeri chinensis | reverse complement strand
TTAAGTTATCTTGTTTACCTGAAACTTCTTATACGGTTTGTTTCTTGCACCCAGCTTTTCAACAACAACAAAATGCAAACCAGTTTTCGTATGGGTTCTTTAGTTCTAGAATATTTTTGAGCCACAATAATGCTTTTGACGCTATACATTGCAAGGAACATCAATGTAGGGGATTAAAACTGTAGATGTTACTAACGACAAGGTTCTGTGTTGATGAGTCCCAACCCTTATGTGGGTTCTTGTTCCACGCACTTGAGAAATTAGAAACACAAACAGGTTAGTAAGCAAAGTGTTAAGAAAGAGTAAAAGCTTCCAGCGAAGTGAAAGGGGGAACCCGCATAGGGTCACTCCTTCACCCAGGGGTTGGAGTGGCCCAGTTATACCGTCCTGGACAAAAAGGAAAAAAAAAAAAAAAACTATATGAAAACTACTTTTTATCCAAAGAGAGAGCAGGGAAAAAAACCAACCAACCAACAACTTTCTTATAAGAGATGCCAGTGCAGGTGTGTTTTGCCGCTAGGGAGTTTTAAGTTAATCATGGTCCTTGAGTTGGACAGTTTTCTCAGGACTGGTTAATTCGTCTATTTTTAGCCTCGTCGATAGATGGCCCTACATTTTAGAAAGGTGGAAGAACGTGGAAGAAGAACATATTGTTCAAGGTCCTTCCTCGGGGTTACACCCTGGGTTTGGAATGTTGGCTTTAGCTTTCATTATCTTAAGCAGGCTGCAAGCGACTTTCTGTGTAAGCAAGTAGTGGGAACTAATAACTGATTTTTAGCGAGAGCAGCAAATGAATTTCTATTAAAGTGACTCCATCTTGTCTCATATTCTCCATTCCATGGATTCCTTAGCCTATCTACCTAGCCAGAAATCTCACTTCTGTCTCATTGAACCTCTTATTGGAGGTTGAAAGGGTTAAGAGGACCTCGAAATCATCACTTTTTCCTTTCTTTCTTCCCTTTCGCATCTGAGAGCCAACTCCGCTGTAGTTCTAGGAGTTAGAGATGCAAACTGGATATAAACAGCCCCTAGCTGGGATAACAGAGGACTCATTTATTTGAGACCTTACATCATCTTGGGGAAGAAGCAAAATTGTGAAATCTGCTGGGGGTGGAGCTGGGGGAGCATAGTTATAAGTACCAATCCTTTCTGGAGATCTTACTGGCCAACCTTGTGAACAAGCACAGGAAGTAATTCATATTCATTAAGCCCGATCAGCTTCTGAGGAGGAATGGAGCTGAAGCAGGGTGAGTTGTGAGACTAATAAACAGGGTAGCTGGAGTTTCTGGCCAGATTATTTTAAATTGCTGTATGGAATTTACTCTAAGAAAATTATGGCACTACAAATGCCCTATTGCAGATAGTCTAGGCGGAAGATTTGGTTAAAGAGATTACAGCAAAGCATCAGAGAGGGCTATCAAGGGAGAGCAGACAGTAAGGAGTCTTTATGTAGTCTTGATAGTTAGAGGAGGTGACTTAGAATTAACTTAGGAGTAAAGTGTAATAGGTAAAGGGATTGTGTGTGCAAAGTTGGAACCGTCAGAAAACATGGAGGATTTGAGAAACTGCAAGTCTTATCTGCGTTTCTTTTATTTTGTGTGTGGAAGAGGTGTTGGTGACATGTAATGAGATTTGAAAGGTAGTTTATATGATGACAGCCTAAACCAAATCAAAACTTGGGAAGTAAGCTATACATTGACTATCTAAAGTAAAATACTTCTGATTTTCCCTTTTTATACATAACTACCTTAAGCTGATCGTTTTCTTATTAAATATAGATTCATGTTCACTTTCTGGGACTAAGTGATTCTAACAGATGATAAAATAAGTAAGGGCTTTTAAGAGATCTTATTATTATTCCCTGTGCATGGAGGGGATTGTATTTGACCGCCTCTGCAGAACTTGAAAAAATGTGGAGAGTGAGACTTTTGATCTCAGATAGCAGATTGCAGGGGTGGGAGGAGATCTTAGATTCTGGGAGAGTCTAATATCTGATCTTTCCAGTGACTTGGCTGTGAGCTCACTCAACTGAGCTGAGTCTGCTTTGTGGGCAACAGCAAGGCATTCTGTATAAAAGTTTAAATATAATGTTTGCCCTGAAGAAAGTTTATGAAACTTTGAATGCCCAAAAACCTCTTCATTGTCTTGTGAGTCTGGAAGAAAAACAAAATACCGATTGTTTAACCATATGCTTATACAAGATCTGAATGTTATGCATTTTTCCTTTGTTCACTTGTACTTTCATATACCATAGTGTTTTGTTGTTTTTTTTTTTAAGACTTATGGTATGTGGGCTTGTGGGTGTGGGGGATAGTGAGAGGGAAAGTGAGGAATCACTCCCCAGGGGTTTGGCCATGAAGCAATCCCTTCTCCTCCATTCCTCTGGGGATCTTGGGCAAACAGGCAAGCACAAGTGCCCCATGTGATTTGATTTTGAAGCCACTGGGCCCAGGACTTGAACCACAGTCACCCAGTACTGGTGGAATCAAATTCCTTTTGTTGCCTCTGGTAGGAAGCAACAGTATTTTAGCTGAATTATTTGTCTTTAGCTCAAAACTGATATCTTTCTCTGGAAAAAAAAAATCATGAAGAAGAGTATATAGCAGATCAGGTCTGGGGGTCCTCATTTAATTTGTTAATAATTATTACTAAGTACAAGGAGACTTTAAAAAGTTCTAGAAAAATGGAATTAAAACATAGGTTTATTTTGGCACACACACACACACAAAAGGAAACCATCTTAGTTTTTTCATAGTACACATTTTCCATGACCTTTTGAAGACCTTCTTATATTCACTTTAGTACCTACTGGATAAATTGCCTCTCATTTTGAGAAAGTTACAGAGACGCTATTAGGCTATCCTTAACCTATAAAAACCAATATCCTTGTGAGGGAGATCTGGTCAAATAGTTGGAAGAGTTAGAATATTACCAATCAGACCCTTATAAAATATGTATTATAGATATTACACTTAGAAAATGTAATTGTCAATTACTTAATAGCCTCATTTAAAAAAGCATATATATAATATGTATTAAAAAGTATATATTTATTTATTTATTTTTAAAAGATTTCTGCCTTAGGGCACATGTGCTCACTGCAGATAGAGAGACAGAGACAGTGAGAGGGAAAGTAAGAAATCACCTCCCAGGATGAATGGCTACATTGCAGTCCCTTTTCCTCTATTCTTTTTCCAAGATTTTGGGGGTGCTCACACACGCACCCAATGTGAGTTTTGAGCCACTGGATATGGGACTTGGGTTGTGGTTGTTCATGTGGGAGTCTAGTGACATAACTGCTACACCATCTGCTGGCTGCAAAAGTATTAATGTTTTGACTAATGATACACTAGAGATTATGTTGTAATACAAACCCATTTTATAAAAAAAAACAAATAAAACCAGACAAGCAACTCTTGCCAAATAGACCAGAGATTTCTTAGCTGGGACTGATGGAGTAATGGTGGCCCTGTGGCAGTCTTATCAGAGGCTAGTGGAAAGAAATTTTACTTCTCTGGCCAACTGTAATATCCTCACTCTGTTGCTACATAGCAATAAAATATATTTTTTCTGTTTTGTAAAGATAGACCTTAGCTTTAGGAAATGATTGTTAGGTACTGTAATACCTAAGCAGTAATAACCACATTAGGAGCCAGCAAGTGTTGTGGTTGGGGACACTGGATTCCCACATGGCTGACCGTTCTGGTCCCAGACCTGGTGGCTTGTTTTCTTGGTTTCCCTTTTTCTCTCTCTCTCTGTCTGGTCAAATTAAATAATAATAATAACAAATGGAATTAAATAAATAAATAGTTCTTTTTAAAAAAACCCCAGTAATGACTACATTATGTATCACATGGTTCTACTAGTATTTTATGTAAAACCCTGTGTTTTAAGGGTTGTGAATAAGATGCAGTCTCTGTCCCTAAGAATTTTCTAAATTAGTGGAAGCAGATTATCCCGAAAGTGCTACCATTTATCTCATACCTAATTCTCTGCTGTTTTCTGGTTATGCATCAATTTTTAAGAAATACCATTATTTTTAAGAAGGTCTCTTAGTTACCAGACCTGTCTGAGACTTCAAACACTGATAGGCTATATTATCATCAGTGTCTCCCAATGCAGTATTTGTCAAATGGACCAGAGATTTGTTAGCTGGGACTGATGGAGTAATAGTGGTCCAGTAGCAGTCTGATCAGAGGCCAGTTTAAAGAAATTTCATACAGTTAAATTTTTGTTTGTAAAGAAATAAAGTACTTAAGAAACTTTTGAAATTACAGTTTTGAAGCTTAGAGAGATTACTTGATAATCAAAATTGGAATGATAATATTCAGTTAAAAAAAAAATTAGGGGCCAGCAGATGGCATGGAGGTTAAGACACTGGACTCCCACATGGCTGACTGTGGTTCAAATCTCGGAACAGCTTGAAAATCACACCAGACCCATGTGCATGCATGCCCAAAGTCAGAAGAGACTGGAGGAAAAAGGATTATGGCATGGCCATTCCCCCTTGGGGGTGATTTTTCACTTTCTCTCTCTTTGTCTCAGTTTTCAGCGACCACACATGCCCTGTGGCAAAAACCTTAAAAACAACAACAACAAACATTTTATTGAGAAGTAAATGTGGCATGCATACATAGAATATACAATATATAAGAATTTAAAGAACACAAAAAATAACCTGTTATCTGTTACCTAAGTTAAGAAATAGGACACAGCCATATTCTGAAACTTACCCTTTTTATTTTTAAAAAAGAATTATTTTATTTAACCATATTTATTTCAATTTAACCAGAGAAAGACAGAGTGAGAGAGAGGGAGAGAAAGTGAGAAAGCAAGCTACCAGGTCCGGAGCTTGAACCTCAGTTGGCCATGTGGGAGTCCAGTGCCCTTAACCTGAACTATGTATTTTTCACCACGCCACCTAGTCCCAAAACTTAAACTTAAAAAACATGAATTAGGTGATTCAGTCAATATTATCCTTCATTCTTCACACCTTTAATTGTCTTCTTTTTTGACCAAATATAATAAATTGAATTAAAGTATAAATAAATTAGTGAACTGAGGTTCTATCTTTCATAGAAGTAATATATGAAAACGAGTATTGCATAGTTTTATAACCATAAATAGATCTGCATTGTAAGTACTTTATATACACTTTACATTCAGATGACCCGTTTATAAAGTATGCTCTTATCCATTCAAAAGACTTATAATTCTAGGCAACTATAAAGTGACCTGACAGAGTATCTCAGGTTTTAAAGAGTTTTAATATATTGGTAATTCATTTTTAAAAATGTACATATTTGGAAGAAAAGCTGAGAGTGAGAATTTTGATTGAGAGCTTTTGTATTTTTTCTAAATTTGACAGTAAGCAGGTCTTTAGAGGGAAGCTGCATACAAAGGTAAACTTTAATTAATTGTTAAATAGAAATGTAGGTCTGTCTTAGTTTATTTAGCACTGTTATAATAAAATACCTGAGAGTGGGTAATTTATAAAAAACAGAAACTTAATTCTCACAGTTCTGGAAGCTGGCAGGTTCTAGATCAAGCCACCAGTATCTCTACTTCCAAGATGGTGTCTTGAACACATTATCTTTTATAGAAGAAGAATCCGTACATACGAGTCCTCACATGGCAGAAAACAGAAAGGCAAGAAAGACCAATTCCCTTTGAAATCCTTTAAAAAGATATCTAATCCCATTGTGAGGATAGAGCCCTTATGGCCTCCAAAAGACCTCATCTGTCAATATTGCACTGCAGATGGTTTCAATATTAATTTTAAAGGGAATGAAAACATTCAAATTGTAGCAGGTACTTATTACTGTTAATTTTCTAAATTTGCTTTGGTAAGGGGAGTGGAACTATGTATTTTTCATGCTGTAATAGATTAGCTCTAACATAATCTTTGAAAAAACTATACCTGACAATATATGACTCAAAGAATAGCTTAAGTGTATGTCCTTCAGCCAATAGCTTGTTCAGAAGGGACTACAAAAACAAAAAAACATATCTGAATTTCTTTTCCTTTAATTACTCCCAGCAGAGATGGTATGTTACTCGATTTTTTTGTGGTATTACAGTTAGAATTTTAAAAATTGGAAAGAATGAAGGGAAACAGTATCATAATCCTATGCACTGATTTAATGTCTTCAGATTCACTTGTTCCTATAGAAATCCTTTAATACAAGTTTTACTGGTTAAAAAGAAAGATATCCTTTTATGAAATAAGACTACATTTTATTAATGCAGATCTCTAATAGAGTTTAATAAAAGAAGAGACTGGGGACCAGCAGTTAGCATAATGGCTATGTCGCTGGACTCCCATGTAGTCGACCGCGGTTTGCATCTCGGACCCGGTGGCTTAAAACTCACGCCGGGCGTGTGTGTGTGCGTGCCCAAGATCTCGAGAGGAGAATGGAGGAGAAGGGATTATGGCCTGACCATCCCCCCTGGGTGGTGATTTCTCGCTTTCTGTCTCTCTCTCTCTCTCTCTCTCTGTCTGTCTGGTGAGCGCATGCTCCCTATAGTAAAAACCTCTCAAAAAATAAAAAAATAAATAAATAAAATTAAAAAAAAATAATATATATTCAAATAGATATTTGAAGTACTTTAGCTTTATGTGTGTGTATTTTGTTTCTCTGGTGAATCTGAAAACTTTTTGAGCATAACAGTGCTTTCTCTATGCGACTTAGCAAAGAGGAAATCACTAGTAGGAATTCAGTTAGTGCTCTTGAATTGCTACAAAATAATCTCACGACAAATATTTTACCATATTCATGTGCTGTCTGTGCACTTGAATCCTTCCTATGAATTTCTTATTCATAAAATCCTATAGTAAGTCTAATTTACTTAATGGCCCATAAGCCAAGAACCTAGACAGCTTTTTCTTTACTTCTTCTTAGAATACAGCCAAACTTCTATTTTCTGTGTAAAACAATCCAGTAAAAAATATTGTCCTGTTGTAAAAAATGGGCCTTAGTTGATAATGTACTTTTTAGGTGTGTTTTTCCAAAACGTTTTTAGAATTGTTTTATTTATTATTATTGTTTTTTAAATTTGACCAGAGAGAGACAGAGAGATACAGAGAGAGAAATTAAGAAAGCAAGGTGCCAGGTCTGGGACTCAAACTGCAGTTGGCCCTGTGGGAGTCCAGCACCTTTTCCACCATGCCACCTGCCAGCCCCTCAAAAAAATTTTTTTTTCTAAAAATGGGATGTGTTCCATATTACTCAAGTGAAGGACCAAATGTACCAGATCTATGAAAGTATCATTTTTATTTGGAGAAATTTTCACTATAGGGTGCGTGCGCTCGCCAGACAGACAGAGACATAGAGACAGAAAGCGAGAAATCATCCCCCAGCGGGGATGGTCACGCTGCAGTCCCTTCTCCTCCATTCTCCTCTCGGGATCTTGGGCACACACGCACATGTGCGTGAGTTTTAAGCCACCGGGTCTGGGATGTGAACCGCGGTCGACTACGTGTGAGTCCAGCGACATAGCCATTAGGCTAACTGCTGGTTCCCTCAAAACTGTTTTTAAGAAAGCAAAGTTTTCAGAATTCATTTTGAATGATATATTTTGGTGTATTTCCCTATTTTTCCTATATACATTGACCACTGGGATCTAAAAATGATGAAAGGGGAATTGAAAAAGAAAGAGTAGTGGTTAAGGATGGGAGAGTCATGAACATGAAGGAAGCTTATAACAATTATGCCAGCTTTATATTATTTTGATGTAGTGTGCTTTGTTGCTTTCTGGCTTTTATCTAATGTATGCTTTTTGTATGGATCGAATGATATTATCCTATTGTGGTGTCATGTGATGTCTCTTGAAAAAGATATACCCACACCCTGTAGTGCCAAGACACATGAGAAGCTCTTCATTTAACTAATTCGCTTAATGACCTAGTGAGGAGTGCCTGGACTAAGAATCAAAATGAACAGCGACGTTTTTTTCTAAATTTTCCTAGTGTATTTATTGGATCTCCGTAAATTCACTGAATTATGTCATCTCTCAACCACTTACTAAATAACACACATTGTGAATTATTTGATTTGAGAAGGAAAACAAAGAAAAGGAATTCCATACTGACTGTCTCCTGAATGAGAGCTTTTAGAAAAGACTCCTTATTCAACAGAGAGGCACATCAGCAGAGCCAGTTAACACATAATATTAGAAAAGTGTCTGTTTATCTGGATAATTATATATTTATATTTCTTCTCCAGAAATGGCAAATAGTCTGCTGAAGACATCTGTAAGGACAAATTTGCTACATCAAACAGGGTTGTCACTTTATAGTATATCGCATGGCTTCCATGAAGAAGAAGTAAAAAAGAAACTTCATCAGTTTCCTGGTGGATCCGTTGACCTTCAGAAGGAAGACAATGGCATTGGCATTCTTACTC
Source organism: Tupaia belangeri chinensis (assembly GCF_000334495.1). Classification (NCBI taxonomy): domain Eukaryota; kingdom Metazoa; phylum Chordata; class Mammalia; order Scandentia; family Tupaiidae; genus Tupaia; species Tupaia belangeri. The sequence goes on along the minus strand of NW_006159583.1, from coordinate 4,428 downwards.
TGAACAATCCAAGTAAAATGAATGCCTTTTCAGGTATTGGAGAGCTTTCTTTTCTAAAATAAAGAATGACATTAAAACTAACTTGCTATCATATTTTTTCTCTTTGCTCTGGTGACAGAAATTTTGAAAGTCCTGGTAATTGTTATAGAACAATAACAACCAAAAGAAGTCCAGAAAAACTCTGTAACATGAACCAGAAGCATTTTTACTAACCATGAATATTTGAATATTTTTATATTTATGAGTATTTTTTCACTGAAATTTATTAAACACTTAATGACTATTTGTTTTCAGCTGTTGCCACTGGAAAAAAATGGGAAGGTTTCAAATATTTTCTAAAAGTAAAGAGAAAAGCCTAAAAATGAGAATTCCTTAGCTTAAATTTTTTTTCCTGTGAATTAAGACTGTCATTGTAAAGTTTTAACCACGTAATTCTGTGAATCATGGATGTCTTATAACAACTAAGGTCTAAGTGGGGACCTTACAGTTGGTCATCTCTTGACCTTTTGTAACTCTTGGATAGAGTAAATACCTTCTATTTGCTAATCAACACTTGTAGCTTATAAGGATTTTTATAATTTAAGAGACATGTAGATTCAAGACAAGTGTTGATTTGTAATTTTTACAAATCAACTTTAATTTGAATTATGCTATCACGATGTTATGTAAGAGTTAATGAGTAACCTTGCTGACACCCACTACCCACATTTCAAGGTGATTTTGATAACATCTTCCTGTCAGTTATGTATTTCATAGGAATTAAATTATAGTCATTAGTAACATATGAAATGTCAGACTTAAAACCATCTCAATAAATTTTCATGCATCTACTTTATATACAACCATACCTATAGACATAATTCAATAGAATGTAAATTTTGTAAATTACTGGTAATGGGTTTTTGTTTCATTATTACTATAATTTTAAAAAATTTTTTTTCCAGCATGTGTGTTCACTGGAGACAGAAAAAGAGAAAAAGAGAGATGGAGAGTGAGAAAGCATACTTTCTGGAGAATGGTCATGCTATAATCCCTTCTCCATTTCTTCCCTCATTTGAGATTTTAGGCTTGCATACACATGCACCTGGTGTATTTCTTAAGTCACAGGGTCCAGGACTCAAACTATGCAGTTAGCCATATAGAACCCAGCAACCGTAACTACCATACTACAGGCTCTCCTGGTCATGAATCTTTACACCCAAGATGACTTCCTGTCCATTTACCAGAATTGAGAGATGTTTCTGTGTACCCGTGTTGACCATAGAAATACAATGCAAGAGGAGCTGGTAGGTGGCATGGTGGTGAAGGGTGCTTGGACTCCCACATGGTTAACCGCAGTTTGAGTCCTGGACCTTTCTTACTTACAACTCTCTCGCTCTGTCTCTCTCTGGTCAAATTAAAATAAATAAAGTTTAATATAACTCTTTAAAAAATATATATAATGCAAGACACAAATGTGAGTCACACATGCAGTTTTCAGTATTCTAGTCGTCATAATTAAAGAAGAAAAAGGAGGACCAGGCAGTGGGACAGCAATAACATAACCACATGGGAAATGTCTTGGGTTTGCATCCTGAGTCTTCCCTGAGCATTCCAGGCACTCATACATGCCTGTGTTCTGGGCAGGTTGACTGGGATTGGATTTGCAGCATGAGGGTCCTATTAGAGATGCCTTTCTCTTTCTGTCTGTCTCTCTCTCTTTTTATTTTTTCGGAAAATTTTTTGCTATAGGGTGCGTGCGCTCACCAGAGAGACAGAAAGTGAGAAATCACCCCTCAGGGGGGATGGCCATGCCGCAATTCCTTCTCCTCCATTATCCTCTCAGGATCTTGGGCATGAATGCACTTGCGCCCGGCATGAGTTTAAGACACCAGGTCTGGGACTTGAACCATGGTTGACTACATGGAGTCCAGTGATATAGCCATCACACCAACTGCTGATGCTCTGTCTCTTACAGAAGAAGGAAATAAACTTTTTTTCAAAAAGTAAGAAGAAATGGGTAAAAGTCATTGTAATTATGCATTTTATTTTAACTCAGCATATCAAAATACTATTTTAACATGTAACTGATATTAAACAATGGAAGTTTTCCTTTATATTTTCAAATTAAATCTTAAAAATATGGTGTTTATTTTACAGTCACTACATGTCTCAATTTGGACTACCATATTTCAAGTTCTCAAGGGCTACATGTGGCTAGTTTATTAGAGAGGATAGTTCTATACCATCAATTGATTTAGAGAATAAAAATTAATTTTAATATTAGCTCAGGAAAAATAAGAAAGGTAAGAATTTTTAAGAAGTTAAACTAGATCAGTTGTTTCAATTTGTTTACTCGGGGAATGGCCATGCCGCAATCCCTTCTCCTCTCAGGATCTTGGGCATGCACACACACATGCCCGGCGTGAGTTTTAAACCACCGGGTCTGGGACTCAAACCGTGGTCGACTACATGGGAGTCCAGTGACATAGCCATTATGCTAACTGCTGGTCCCTGTTAGAAGCTCTTTAAAGTCTTTTCCATAATCTTCTTTTTTGGATATGCCATAATACCAGAGTAATAGGTACTTGATAGGTATTCAGTAAATGTGTGTAAAATACAGACCCTACTTGACAATTTATGATTTCTAGATTATTTCTATTTTTCCAATTTTTATGTATGTTTGTAATTTATCCCTCTGCTCTCTGGCAGGTGTTATGATGCTCCAACTTCTGGACAAAGTGATAGAATTGGAAAATTGGACAGAGGGGAAAGGCCTCATTGTCCGTGGGGCAAAGAATACTTTCTCTTCAGGATCTGACTTGAATGCTGTGAAAGCATTAGCAACTCCAGAGGCAAGTGTTTGAATTATGCATTAGGTTCTACATATTTCTTAGATATTTGTGGCTGAAATATTTATGTTTTACTTCTATAATTATTATAATAACTTATTTTTAATAGTTCTTAAACAGAGGATTTTTTTTTGGTTTGCTTTATTTTTGGTGGGATTATAGGGAGATCTAGGCAAATGATATATGGGAAACAAATTATTCCTTTTTTTTTGTAGAGAAGCTTTTGCTATAGGGCACATGTGCTAGCCAGAGAGACAGAGAGACCAAAAATGAGAATTCACCCCCCCCCCCCGGGGGGGCGGGCACACAACCCCCCCCCCAGGGGAGATGGCCACACTACAGTCCTTTCTCTTCTAGTCTCCTCTTGAGATTTTAGGCATGCACGCTCATGCACCCATTGTGAGTTTCAAACCTCCAGGTATGTGACTCTAATTGTGGTCAGCCATGTGGGAGTCCAGCAATGTAATCACTAACCATATGCTGGTCTCAAACAAATTATTCTTAAGATTTTACTAGTAATATGTCTACAAAGGGCACTTTGGTTAATACTTTGAAATTACTATTCTTTGTGATTTAGCAGAACACTGTCAGTTTCAAGTTTTTTTGAAGTTTCTCTTTTCTCGCCCTCAGTTTTTCTCTCGATTCTTCTCTCTTGCCCCTACTTTGTCTATTTTCTAGGTCTGTTTATTCTTTTTTAAAACATTTCTTAACATTTCAGAATAATTTTGGGCTAATAGATGGCGTGGAAGTTAAGGCATTGGATCACACATGGGCAGTTTCTTGGTTTTAGTCCTGAATCCAGCAGCTTGAGAATCATGCCAGGTGTGTCTGTCTGTGTATGCCAAAAAATCCTGAGAAGACAATGGAAGAGAAGGGATTGCAGGGTGGCCAGCCCCCGAGGGGAGATTTTTCACTTTCCCTCTTTCTCTTTCTCTGCATCTCTCTGGGAAGCCCTGATACCGAAAACTAATAAATAAATAAATAATTAAAAATAATTTTAGATGTATAGAAATGTTACAGTCATAGGGACCAGCAGTTAGCGTAATGGCTGTGTTGCTGGATTCCCACGAAGTCAACCGCGGTTTAAGTCCCAGACAGTGGCTTAAACTCACACCAGGAGCGTGTGCATGTGTGCCCAAGATCCCGAGAGAATGGAGGAGAAGGGATTGTGGTGTGACCATTCCCCCTGGGGAGTGATTTCTCGCTTTCTGTCTCTCTGTCTCTCTTTGTCTTTCTGGTGAACGCACATGCCCTATAGCAAAAACCTCTGCAAGAAAAGAAAAAGAAAAGTTACAGTCATAGATGTATTGTTTACATCTTATATTACTATGTTACATAGGTTTGTAACACTAATGAATCAACTAATATCACAACTAATGAATCAACATCAGTATCTGGAGTAATGAAACTCCACGGTATGATCTCATTTATATTTTAAAATGTGTATATATATATGTACATACTTGATGGCATTGATGATTTTGACAGTATAAGTTTTAAAAAACTCTTAATGAAAATAACCAAATATAAATAGAAGCACACTTACTGTAGTAAAAACCTCATGTACCCATAACAGCATGAATTAATTTCAACATTT
>NW_006159582.1:452138-496322 GCF_000334495.1 Tupaia belangeri chinensis | reverse complement strand
AAAGTGAGAAAGCAAGCCACCAGGTCTGGGACTCAGACCATAGTCAGCCACATGGGATTCCAGTGTCTTAATTGCCATGCCACCTTCCGGCCTTCTACTTTTCATCTAAGTGTAACTGATTTCTTAAGATGTTGGTTTCATTTTACTATCTTTTGTTTAATGAGCAGGAAATGAGTTCCCAAGACTCTATTAGTCAGTTAATTCTTGATTGAAAAGGTAGTGGCTAGGAGATGGGCCAGCGTAAGGATTAGCCTTGAAAAGTTATGGGAGGAGGAAAGAATAAAGTTTAAAACAATCTTATGTAAATATTAACCTCATAATACAATTTGGATTTGATGCTGCAGATGTTTTATAGATGAAAAAGATATCTCTTTTTAAAGGAAAGACGTAATTAAAGTCCAAATATATATGTCAGGATGTGGAGAAATAAAAACCTGCTTACTCTGCAATAAATGGGTATAATTCCTAAAGGAAAAAATCTCACATTTTAGAGGCCCTTATATTCTTAATCTAGCTTAAAAGTAATATCCTCCTTTGCCCCCCGATCATACTACTTTTCTGCCAATCTAATGTTGCTTTGTTGTCTGCTGCTTAAATTTCTAGTGACCCTAAAATTCATTCTTGTGTGACTTTTCTGTTTGTTACTACTACTGCTACTATACAGTTCCATTTGATAAAAATTTTATTTTTTCTATAAACCCTTCCATGTATTTTGAGGAAATGAATAAACCCATATAACAAAAGTCTTCTTAATGACTCTAGGATAAGATATTTTAACAGGCTGGGTATTTTGTATGTTAGAGCAAGTATATGATGTTTATAGTTCCTTTTGGCACTCTGACTAGACATTGTGCTTCTTACATTTGCTTTAAAGGGACAAGCACAGTTGGCGCTCAGGGCATCATCCAGATAGGATGAAAATATTACTGTCTGCAGCACCTTTCATTTAGAACTTCACAGCCTCCTTTTTTTTTTTTTAAGATTGCTATAAGCCCATAATCCTGTCTCCATTCTCCTCTTTGGATTCTGGACACATACATATATATGCAGTGTGTCTGTTTGCCTTCCTTCCTTCCTTCCTTCCTTCCTTCCTTCCTTCCTTCCTTCCTTCCTTCCTTCCTTCTTTCTTCTTTCTCTCTTCTCTCCTCTCCACTTCTCTCCTCTTGTCTTCTCTTTTTTTCTTCCTGAGAGATTTTTGCCATAGGGTGCTTGTGCTTGCCAGAGAGACAGAGAAAAAGAGAGAAATCACCCCCCGGGGGATAGCCATGCTGGAATCCCTTCTTCTCTATTCTCCTCTAGAGATTTTGGGCATGCATGCACATGCACCCGGTGTTATTTCAAGCTGCTGGGTCCAAGACTTGAACTGCAGTTGCCATTTTGGTCCAGTGCCTGAACTACTACACCACCTGCTGGCCCTACGCAGTATATTTTTCAAGCTGCCAGATCTGGGACTGGAACTGGACAATGGGCCATGGGGATCCAGCTGCTTTAATTTCTGCAACATCTTCTGGCCCTGCCTCAAACTTTCATACTTAAGAGCAGAGCTAACTTTTCGGTTATCCCCTACCCTCAACTTTATCACAGGTAAAAGTTTATTTTTTATTGACTTATTTTCTTTCTTTAGCCCAGTGAGGAGACTGACCATTTAACCAATGTTGACTCATTAGCTTTGGGTGACAAATTTAATTCTTATTTTATTTCCAGGTCATATTTGCCAATAGTATGAAATCTCTTTTATGCTATGTTTAAAACCAAAACATCCTTACTATCTCACTACCAATACTATTAGTGACATTAATAATGATGATAGATAACTTTTTTGTTCTCTTACTATGTTACCAGGCACTGTTCTAAGCTTTTTATAATGGATCATAACTTATTTAATCATTAATAACACCCCTAATGAAATAGGTCCTATTAGAATATTAACATAATATTAAATAATGATTATCATTATTAATCATTATTTAGTCAAAAATATCAATAGAACTAATTTTAAGATTTTTAAGAAATTTGTAATTTGTGGAATTAACAATATACAAATCTGAGAAGTACAAGGAAACCAAAACTTAACAGAATTTCTCTGTTCCTCTCTTCCTTCTTTTATTTGTTTATCTTCTTGGAGACAATAGATTGATTTATGCCTCTTTTCCCTATATTCCCTATGTAGAATTCCATACTATTCTAGGGTATGTTATCGATTCTCACAATAGAATTCCATACTGTTCTAGGGCTTATTAACTGATTCTCACAACTACATGTGTATGTGCTAATACTCATGCAGAGCTGAGCTCAAAGAGTCCTAGGATATCCACAGAGTCAAATAATAGCATAGCATGGATTTCAGACAGCAACGTAGAGTTTAAATAGAGCTTTATTTTTTTTTAAATATATATTTTGGGCTTCATTTTTTGAAACCTGAATTAAAAATTCTAATGTAATACATTTCTATTATACCTTTGCTTTTATGCTTATTTTTATTTAAAGGATGGAATGGCCTTAAGTATGTTCATGCAGAACACCTTAACAAGATTTACGAGGTAATGTATCTTTTTTGAAAATATGATTTCTAAAAGACTGAAATAGTTCTTTATTTCTTCATTATTTGCACCAGTTCAAATAAAAAACTAGCTGATTTTCTAATTATACTTATTCTAAAGATTAACTATTTCTTTGAGCCATTGTGGGCTATTATTTAAATAAATGTTAGTGGAATACATACATGTATTTTAAAAATAAGACAAATAGGGATTTAAAAAAAAAAACATAAGATCCAGCCTTTTTTTTTAAAAGAGCTTAGATGACTACCTATATTAAGGAATAGACGTGGAGAAAGTTAAGTACAGATAAGAGAACAGGATAAGGTCACTGATCAAGAGATGACACATAAAGATTACTTAATATTCAAAATTCATAGAATGTAGTAAATAAAGTAGTCTTCACCCAGAGGAGAGAGGGAAAGAACCCTATAGTTTGAAGAAGGCTTTTGCAGCTTTCTGAGGAAAATGAATTCACTTTACATAGATAAAGAACAAAAGGGAAAAAATTCTTCTTGGCCCATCACTATGCATTTGGGGTTACAAACTGTGACATGTTTTGGCTATTAGTTTTTTAGTTTCATGTTTCTAAATGTATAATTTAAAAATTATAAAAACTAAGGAAGATGATATTTATTTAAGCATACTTAGTAACTGGATATTCCCATCTTTTGAGTACCATTCTATCTGAGTCTAGACAGAGTAATACAATCATAACATTACTATTTAAAGATTTCTTTCATTGTCTTAGTTCTTTTTTCAGATTCTTCTTCCATATTGCATTTAACTTTTTCTTGAGTAATCTGAAAAGTTACTCTTTTTTTTTTTTCCTCTCTGGGAATAGTGCATATTAAGAAATTTTCGATTACTTTATACCTGCAGCTTTGCAGTATGGTTAGAACTTAAAAAACATTTGATATTTTTAAAACATTTTAGATTTATCTTGTAGTATTCACACATTTCTGCAAAGTGAGTCTTTGTAAACAGGAAAGGTAAGATTTATTTTTACCACAGTATTATGCTTTTATATACAATTAGTCTATAGATCATTTCCTAGAGGAAGAAAGCAACCCTGAACAGGGTGTGGTCATGCTGCAATCCCTTTTCCTGCATTTCTCCATCTCGTTGGAATCTGAGCACTCATCCACATGTGCCCAGCATGTTTTCAAGCCGCTGGGCCTAGGACTCTAACCATGTTGGGCCATGGGGAGCTAGCTTCCTTGACCACTATGGAGCTGGCCTGAGAAAATTTTTGGTAGAAATATTCATAACACAGTTTTGAAGCTCTGTCTTCTGTATTACATTTTCTCCCTTTGAATGCAACCTTAATTTTCTTACCCTTTAATATCAATAAAAATGAACTAAGACAATGTCATTTTCAATTATTCCCCATTGTTAGTTACTGAGAAGTTCTAGGAACTATAAATTACTGAAAAACATCCATTTATTTGAGAGTTATAATATGGCTGTAGTTCAAAAATATGCAGTGATTCTGGGAGGTATTTTGATAAACTTACATGACAGATAGTATGAATTATTCATATTATACCATTTTTCTTCTCATGGTATGCACTTTATTATAAAAAAAGTGTAGTAATTTTGTTGCCACTGCATTGTAAGATTTTAAAAAATAATGCTTATAAACTAATATTGAAATAAAAATATTAATATCCATATATCCTTCAACATACAGGCTTCCTTTAATAAGCGTTGCACTGATTCAAGGTCGAGCCCTGGGTGGAGGAGCAGAATTAACTACAGCATGTGATTTCAGGTAAGATAAAAATTGTATTACTTTTCCACAAATATAATTAACATATGCTCAAGTTTATTTTTTATCTTAAGATCAATATTTTACATATTCTTAGGATAACCAGTTTGTGAATATTTTATTTCTGTGAGTTATTAGAGTAGTTTTAGTCTAGTATAATAACTCTATTATTTTATTACTATGCATTTCAAAAACTTAACAAGGTAGTAAAGGATCAATCCATAGTAGCAAAACCCATGGGAGGAAAGCTAAGGAAATATATCAAACTTTAAAATCCAAAAGAATTATACAAAGAAAAGTAAACAACTAAAAAAAAAAATAAAGAAGAACGGAGAAAGAGATAATGCTATAGCTATCTTCAACAATTAAAGGAGGTTTTCTGGGATGCGGAGTTGATGAAGTGATTAAGGTGCTAAACTCTCACATGGCCGATCATGGTTGGAGTTCTGGACCTGGTGGCTTGAAAATTATGCCTGGTGTGTGTGAGACATATTCAAAGAATTCTAAACTATATACAAGTGAACATTACTACACTTAAAAATCCTCTAATAAAAGTAAGTGCAACTTAAGACTTTTTTAGTTTATTTCTTAGGGACTCACAAAGGTTATATTGCTGGACTCCCACATAGTTGGCTGCGGTTTGAGTCCCAGAATCCCAGGAGGAGAACGGATAAGGGATTGTGGCATGGTGTGGCCATTTCTCCTGGGGTGGTGGTGGTGGTGTGATTTCTCACTTTCTCTCTCACAGGTTTTTTTGTCTCTCTCTGGTGAGTGCCAGTGCCCTATGGCAAAAACCTAAAAAAAAAAAAAAAAAAAAAGAGGTTTTCTGAGATCCATTTCATAGCTTCAGTTTACTATGATTTATTGCAGCTTTGTTGGGCTTTGAGGAAGACCAGAGAATAAGGTTAGAGAAAGTTGTTTGGAACCAATAGTTCTTCAATCCCTAGAATTATTTTTCATATTTGATAGCTATACTTTTGGGTTGTTGGAAATGTCATGATGTATTTTTTCTATGTTTTTCTGTGCAAAAGTGCATCATGACATTTTCAACAACCTGATATGTAGGAATGACATTTTGTAGACTTTACATGTGCTTGAAACTGCTTTTATGAATTATTATCAATTTATTTAAATTATGTCACTTGTAGTTGCATAAACAGCTATTTTGTCACTTGTAGTTTCATAAACAGCTATTTAAAAACAGTTTTGGTGTATAAGAATTTGCAGAGATTCTACCCCTTTGGAAACTAGTACTTCCTAAATGAATGAGATTCTGGTACATGATGAAGAATGGTCAATTCTTAGGACAGTGCCCTCTGCTGTCGTCAGTGTAGACTGCATGAGGATGCTGCTACATTTCATTGTGTGAAGAGGAAGCAGTGATTGGCCTTATGGGTAATGTGAAACCAAATAGGAAGTGTTCAGTGTGTGAAAGGATTAACTCCTTTCCTCACTTTACCTTGAAGTATATATTCTTAGGAAATATATCATTTAAATATATATAAGTATATATATATTATAATTATACATATAATTTATACATTCTATAGGGCATATAAGTATAAAAATATATTTTATAATGTGTATTTAAAATATATATGTGTTTAGAGATAGTCAGAGAATTCTAAGCTATATACAAGTGAACATTACTACACTTAAAAATCCTCTAGTAAAAGTAAGTGCAACTTAAGACTTTTTTTAGTTTATTTCTTAGGGACTCACAAAGGTTATATTGCTGGACTCCCACATAGTTTGAGTTTGCGGTTTGAGTTCCAGGCTTAGAATTCATGCCAGGCGTGTGTGTGTGTGTGCGCGCGTGCGTGCCCAGGGTCCAGAGAAGAGAATAGAGAAGAGACTGCAGCGTGACCATCCTCCCCACCACGGAGGGTGATTTCTTGCTTCCTCTCTCTTTGTCTCTCTCTCTCTCCAGTGAGCACACATGCCCTATAGCAAAAATCTCTCTAAAAAAATAAAAAAACCTTATTTCTTCTATGAGTGAGAGCGAGAGAGATAGACAGAGAGACAACACCGCTAACAGTGTCTTGATATCATGATTCACCCCCAGTGTCAGCCAGCTCCAGATCATGGGTACACGAATGTCCTCCATATTCAGGGAGGGCTCCAGGCTTAAACCATGAAATCTGCCACAGGAGATTGCCTCAGTATTTGATAGCTATACTGTTGGGTTATCAGAAATGTCATGATGTGTTTTTTTCTATGCAAAAATGCATCATAACTTTTCCAACAACCTATAGGAATGACATTTTGTAGACTCTACAGGTAGACTCTACAGAGCTTTGTGTTTTACTGCTGTCTAACCATTTGACCTTGCAAATAAAGACTAGTTGTTTTTTCAAGAAAGCGAAAATTTTCTAACATAAAATCTCCTGTTAGTCTTTAAGCTAGCATACACTCTTTATGCTAACAATGTAACCTTAATTATACCTGCAAAGTGTCTTTTACCATATAAACTAATGTATGTATAGATTCTAGGGATTAGGGCATGGACATTCTTTGGGGACTGTTCTACCTACACAGGTGAGCTTGGCATAGAGCAAATATATTGTGGGGAAGGGGTTCTTCAAAAAGTTCATGAGAAATGTACATTATGAGTAAATTAGGCGTGGATTTAAAAATGTTTTGCACCAAAATAAAATTTAATTCAATTTTCCACCAACTTTAAAGTTTACTCATGTATTTAACTTATAAAGGGTTCAGTGACGCAGAGATGATTTTAAATGTAGTTATAGTTGGGACCAGCAGTTGGCATAATGACTGTGTCGCTGGACTCCCATGTAGTCGACCGTGGTTTGAGTCCCAGACCTGGGGGTTTAAACTCATGCCAGGCGCATGAGCATGCGTGCCCAAGATCCTGAGAGAAGAATGGAGGAGAAGGGATTGTCATGTGGTCACCCCCCCGGGGGGGGGGTGATTTCTCACTTTCTGTCTCTCTGTCTCTCTCTGCCTTTCTGGCAAACGCCCGTGCCCTATAGCCAAAACCTCTCCATGCCCCTCCCAAAAGAAACCTCTCTTAGGAAAAAGAAAAAAAAAAGAGCACTGGACTCCCACATGGCCAACTGTGGTTCAAGTCCTGGACCTGGTAGCTTATTTCTTACTTTTTCTCTCTCTCTGTCTCTCTCTGGTCAAATTAAAAATAAATAAATAAAGTTAAATAAAATAATTCCTTAAAAAAAAGGCTTTCTATAAACCCAGGGAATAGAGGAATTCACTCATGTTTCTTCTAGTACTTGTTTAGTTTTATATTTTACATTTTAAAATATCTAATCCATTTTTATCTTATTTTTATTTTATGTATGCTGTGAGTAATGAATTTTATTTTATCTTTTTTTCAGATGGCTATTTGTCCCAAATATTTATTGTAAAAGGCCTTCTGTATTCTAGGATTTGAGTTACCACTTATTAAATTTTCACTTGCAGTTGAGTCTATTGATAGACTTTTTATTCTGTTCCATTGTTTCCAATATTTCTCTACCACAATAATACTACAATAACTATTTTATACATAAAGTTTTTTTCACAGTTCAGATTATTTCTTGAAAATGAGTCCTGTAAGCAAGTAAAGTACTTAATCAAAGGATATAAAAATGTTCAAGGCTTTTGATATATATTGCCAAGTGTCCTCTAAGAAATATTTGTCCAATTTATACTGCTACCAGCAGAGAGAGAGAATATCCTTTCTTAAAATGATTATAAAAGATCTTTTCTCATTTTGATCATCAAAAATTAAATTTCAATTTAATATTTATATTTAGAGATTTTTGTTGAAGTATAAGTTTTGAATTGTATGTATATCTGTGTGTGAATTATTTGCATTTTATTTTCCCATTTTTCTTTTGGGATATTGAGCTATTTGTACATGAGATGAAAATCACATTTTTATTCTTTTATCTCCCTAGTGAAATAAAGTTTTCAACTATGCAATTTAGAACCTGCCAATCTAATTTGTTTCCAACCTCTAACATTGTTTTCATGAATACAAATAATCCTCAGCCCCAGGTATTACAATTTCCAGCTGCTACCCAGTAGTTCAAAGATATAATAGAAGGAAGAGGAGCTGTAAACATGTTTTTCTCAAGGGAGCTTACTAAAGGTAACCCTTTGGTAGAAAATATGTATATAATATATACACTTAGACATACACAAATGTGTGCATACCCCCTCCACAGCCACAACCCCAAAAGGACTAATTCCATTTTTTCACTAGATATTGCCAATATTCTCAATATGACATTTCCGTCTCAGGAAGCAGTCACATTGCCTATGTTGCTTTGTTTTGTAGTTACCACCACATTACTAGAAATTCTTACCCTACAGCATGTGATATTAAGAAAATCTACCTTTGATCATGCTAAAATTACTAACTGGGTATTAAAACCAGACTTGAATATCAGAAAACATGTTTGTATCTATTCCTCCCCTGCTCCATCACCACCATGTACACACACACATTTTCACTCATTCAGTCCTATACATTATTACTCAGTCCCTTGCTATAAATAGAATAGAGCTTCATGAGACCAATCAAGTGAGAGCTAGAAATTAGAAAAGTGAGGTTTAGGGAGAATCTTTGGTTTCTTCTATTTTCCATGGTTTGTCTTAGGAGGTGATGGCAGGTAGTAAGCAAAAGGTAAAAGGTGCCTGGAAAGCATGTGTGCAAATGGGGTCTTGCTTTTGAGGTCCTGTTGGTGGTCAGGGATGCAGTGGCTAATTCTGCAGTTCTCTATACCGTATTTCCCCATGTCAACTTAGTTTGCTTTGTCATCTTTGACTTTTTAGATGTAGTGTAAAGGTACAAGCAGTTTCTGTCTCTAAACTAAAGGTTATTTAAGCCAATGATTCTAAACTTAAATTTATGACATCATGTTAAATTTGTAACATCAGTGGGACAGCACGTGGTGTGGAGGTTTAAGGCGGTTGGATCCCACATGGTGGCCAACTCTGATTCAAGTCCCAGACCTGAGGGGCACATTTGCTTGAGTGCCCCAAATACCAAGAGAATGGAGAATGGATTTCTGTGTGTCCGTCCTCCCTGGGAGGGTAATCTCTCTCTCTCTCTCTCTTTTTCTGTCTCTCTCCAGCAAGTGTACATGCCCTGTAGCAGAAAATAAATAAATAAAATTGTAACATCAATGCTTGCTTGCTTTAAAAACTTTAAGTATACAGTTATGCTGTTACTTATGTTGCACAATTCTTAAAGAGTCTTCATGGAATAAGTGTTTTCTTTTTTTTTTTTTTTTAATCAGTTTGAAATATTTTGCTTTAGCCTTATCTGTAGTAAAACACAGCATTATTTTTGCCTTTATAATTATGTACCTCATAAGGACAATTTCGGTCATTGATGAACTACATATATGATAGATATAAGATTATAATGGAGCTAGGGAACCAGCAGTTAGTGTAATGGCTATGCCGCTGGACTCCCACGTAGTCGACCGCGGTTTGTGTCCCGGACCCGGTGGCTTAAACCTCACGCCGGGCGCGTGTGCGTGCGTGCCCAAGATCCCGAGAGGAGAATGGAGGAGAAGAGATTGCAGCGTGATAATCCCCCCTGGGGGGTGATTTCTCGCTTTCTGTCTCTATGTCTCTCTCTGTCTGTCTGGCGAGCGCACGCGCCCTACAGTGAAAATCTCTCCAAAAAAAAAAAAAAAAAGATTATAATGGAGCTAGTAAACTCCTATTGCCTATTCATATCATAGCCCTCATATTATTGGAGCACAAAGCATTACTCACGTGTTTGTGGTGAGGCTGGTACAAACAAACCTATTGCACTGCCAGTCATACAAAAGTATGGCACATGCAGTTATGTACAGTACATAATACTTGATAATTAAGAGCTATATTATTTGTTTATATGATATTTACCGTATTATACTTTTTAATCATTATTTTAGAGTGTACTCCATGTACTTATATATTAAAAAAAAATATTGGAAAACAGCACACCATTATGCTAGCAGCAGCCTCATACATCTTGAGTTTATGGCATCTCTTACTTGTGTCATTTTCCATTGTACTTGTTTTCATCTTCACTGTTCATTGTGGCCCTTGCAGTGGGACAAGATAGAAGGAAAATACAGTGATGTTGATACTCAACCTGTGTGTAGGCCTAGGTTAATATATGTGCTTGTGTCTTACTTTTAAAAATAAAGCTTAAGAAGATATATATATATATATATACACACACACACACACACACACATATATATACATACACACACATACATATACATATATATACACACAAACACACACATACACATGCATACATAATGTTAAAAATGGAAAAAAGCTTACAGAATTAGGATACAAAGAGAAAAAACTTTGAAGAGCTATACAGTGTGTTTTAAGCTAGATGTTACTACAGAAGATTAAAAAAGTTTAAGAGATTAAAAGGTTTACATAGTAAAGAAAGCTAGAGTAAGCTACAGTTAATTTGTCATTGAAGAAGAATATTTTTTAAAAAATTTGTGCGGCCTAAGTATATAGTTGTTATTTTTTGGATAGGTTTTCTGGTGAGAGACAGAGAGATAGAAAGTGAGAAATCACCCCCCAGGGGGGGATGGCCACACCGCAATCCCTTCTCCTCCATTCTCCTCTCGGGATCTTGGGCACGCACGCACATGCGCCTGGCGTGAGTTTACGCCACGGGGCTGGGATTCGAACCTCGGTCGGCTACATGGGAGTTCAGTGACATAGCCATTATGCTAACTGCTGTTCCCTAAGTATATAGTTTTATAAAGCATATAGTAGTGTACAGTATTGTCCTAGGCCTTCACATTTACTCACTACTCACTCACTTGACTCACCTAGGGCAATGTCAGTGCAGCAAGCTCTGTTCATAGTAAGTACCCTATAAAGGTGCACCATTTATCTTTTTCTCTGTATTTTTACTGTATCTTCTCTGTGTTGAGATACACAAATACCATGGTGCTCTAATTGCCTACAGTTCCAGTACAGTAACATGCTGTACAGGTTTGTAGCCCAGGAGCAATAAGCTATACCTTATAGCTTATGTGTATGGTAGGCTATTCCAACTAGGTTTGTGGAAGTTCACTCTATTACCCTTACATTATAATCAGATCACATAATGATGCATCTTAGAATGTATCCCTATACATGACTATATTTGGAAACACAAAAATTGTATTTGCTTTGTCGTCTCCATTTATATAATCAACATTTAAGATGGACAGTATACCATAATTTGCTGTGTTTAATACTGCGAATATAGCCGTCTACTTGTAATACTTTAGAGATTGAATATTAGTCCAGGAAACAAATTATACTCTCTCTCCAACAGAAACACTACTGTTCTATGTACTGATTAACTTAATCATAAACTTATCAATAATATCAACTTAATAAAAGCTAGAAAAATATTTTAATATGTGTCAGGATATAAAGTATGCACAACTTTATCTTTCCAAATAAAAGTATAAATAATGCTTTGTGCTCTATAGATGTGGTTGAGGCAGACACAGTTTTATGCTGATTCTTTTAAATATACAGGCACAGTCCCTCTAAGATTATCTGTAAAACAGCTGTGGAGTATATATGTTCAAAGTACCTGTCACTTATTTTAGCATTTTTGACTCATGATGATCCTAATACTGTTATTGTATTTATTTTATAGACAAGCAAACTGAAACTCAGAGATATTAATAACATCCTAAGATCTAGGGTTGAATTCCTATCCTCTCTGTATTGTTTTCCTTTGCTGTGGTTTTCATGGTATAGTGTGAGTCTAGTCTAGTGGTCATGCAAGGATTTAAAGCCAAGTAGTCTGGATCCTGAGTCCACTATGCTCTTCACATCAAAGGCATATATTTCACCGTAATAAAGAATAAAACGGAACTGTTAGAGATGAAAGCTGTAATATAGGAAATCAAAACCTCCGTTGAAAGTATTAAAAGTAGATTAGATCATGCAGAAGATTGCATCTCAGATGTAGAAGACAGAACCTCTGCTCTAGAAACATCACCAAAAAGACTGAGATAATAACCCTCAAAATGAGAATAATATACGAGTAATACTAGATAGCATTAAATTCCCAACTATCCAGATAATCAGTATCTCAGAAGGTGAAGAAATTAATAAGGGCATTGATAATCTATTCTAAGAAATCCTGGAAGAAAACTTTCAAAACCTAGAGAGACTTTCAAATATCCAGACCCAAGATATACAAAGGACTCACATAGAATCAACCCAAGAAGATCTTCTCCAAAGCACATCATAGCCAGATTGACCAAAACCATGGACAGAGACAAGATACAAAATTGGCAAGAAAGAGATGTCAAGTTACTTTCAAAGGATATCCCATAAGTCTAACATTGGACCTCTCATTGGAAATGATACAAGCAAGGAAAGAATGGGAAAATATATTCAAAGTGTTAAGTGGAAAACAGTTTCAAACAAGAATAGTATACTCAGCAAGATTATCCTTCATTTGGGAAGAAAGACAAAAACATTCCCAGATAAACAAAACCTTAAAGAATTTACCAACACCAGATCAGCTCTCCAAGAAATTCTGAAGGGAGTGCTATACCAGGAAAACTAAAGTGAGACACAAAGAAATAAGAGTATAAAACCACCCAAGAGAATGGCCAACTTAATGGTAGGGACAAGCCCGGAAAGGTCAATAATAACATTGAATGTTAACTTCCAGAATGCAAACAGAAAGATCGGATGACAGTAACAATGCAAATTCAACAGAAGAGAGATTAATTACATGAGACTCAACTGGTGAAATAGAATTTTTTAACTTTTGGCTAAAACATTACTGATTTTCTTCTATGCTTTGTTTTCCAGGTTAAAGGATTTTTGTCTTCTCTTGAGCTGTTGATAGGTTCATCTAACTACTATTTGAACTGAATCCTAACCTTTCTCCTAGCTTTTAAGTCTTAAGAAAATTTCTCTTAACATTTTTTGATTTTGATTAAAGCTAACACTGCTTTTCTTGAAATTAAAAATTGTATAGAAAATATATATTTAATGACTGCAGTAAGCTACATAGCCTCAGCTAGATGCTACTTTATGGTATGTTCATTCTATTCACTGAGTTTTATGCCTAAAGTTTATGTGTTCATAAACATGTATATATCTGCTCCACTTGCTATTGAAACTATTTTGAGTATTTAGATTAAGATCTTTTGTGAATCAATAAAATGTGAAAAAAAGGATGGGAATCATAGTGACCTATCTACCTTCTGGAATGTAAAAATTGAAAGAGGTAATGCATATATTCAGAAGAGAGTCCGATGAACAATTGCATGCTAAATGGCATAAATCTCTGACAGGCAATTTGACTTCCATATAAAGTGATAATTGTAGAAAGGGTTATAATAAAGTCTCAGATAACTTTTACCAAAAAAGGCGTATCTCTCTCGATTACATTATTTATGCATTTCCATCTTTTTTCAGAGTTTACTAGAGGTACCTTTAATAATAAACATTTTTTAAAACTATTTCTTACATAATTTTTACTAAAAACTATTAGTAAAACAGGTCATTTATTTTGTTAAGTTTTGCCAGAGAGCATGTGTGTTCACTGAGGACAAAGTGAGAAAACACTCCCCATCCTTTCACCCCCACCCTCACTCCCACCTCACTCCCAGGGAATGACCACAATCCCTTCTCCTCCATTTCTCCATCCTTTTGGGATTTTGGGCACACACACATATGTACCCCACATGTTTTGAAGTCACTAGGTCTGGGCCTCAAACCATGTAGTCTATCAAATGAAATTCAGCCAACTTAACCAATATGCCATGGGCTAGCCCAGTAATTTATTTTTTAAACTGTATTTCTAAAATACATTTGTTCAAAGACCTGAGTCTTTACTTTTTCTTTTTTTTAACAACAAAGTCTTGCAGTGTCATGCTCCTCTTGTCTCAGCCTCCAAGCTGAGACTACAGGTATAGACTCTTTTTCATAGATAGGTCTCACTATGTTGCCCAGGCCAGGCTTGAGCTTGAAGTCCTTCTGCCTCAACTTTTCTTAGTCACTGAGACCAGATAGGAGACCTAGTTTTGATTCTCAGTCCAACCTAAATGTTGGGTGTGGTGGGATCCACCAGTGGTCCCAATTGGAAGGTTGAAGGAGAAGGTTTACAACATGGTAAGTGAGATCTTATCTTTTTTTTTTTTAAATAATTATTTACTTTTACTTATTATAATACTTCAGTTTGACCAGAGAGATAGAGAGGAAGAGTGAGAAAGTAAGCCTCCAGGTCTGGGACTCAAACCGCAGACAACCATGTGGGAGTCCAGTGCCTTGACCACATACCACTTGCTGGACCCATGATTTTATTTTTTTTTAAAGAGATTTTTGCTGTAGAGCCTGAGTTCTCATTGGAGAGACAGAAACAGAGAGATAGAAAGCAAGAAATCATCCCCCCCCCGGGGGGGGGGTTGGCCATGCCACACTCCCTTCTCTATTCTCCTCTTGGGATTTTGGGCATGCCCACACGCTTGTCATGAATTTCAAACTGCTGGGTCCAGGACTCAAATCTCAGTCTACTACATGGAAGTCTAGCACCTTAACCACTACACCACCTCCTGGTTCCTAGAGATCCTGTCTTTAAAAAAAAAGGATGTTAGTGCTTGAGTTCAACAGGAATTCTTACAAAGATTACCTATTAATTGTTAGAGTTGTGAAATGGGATTTGAAAAGGTATCCATTATCTTATAAACAGAGCAAAGGGGGAAGAAACATGATACAAAGATGATAAAAACTTTTAGAAGCAAAGGATTCCATATTTAATTCTTAAGTGGAACAAGCCAGTCTATGAATGTATCTGTTCAACATATACTCAATGTCTGTGCTTTGTAGCAGTAACTGAAAGATTGGAAGATATCATTGCAGGGAGGACAACTATAGATACTAGAGACAGTGAGAGGGGGTAATGGGGTAGGAGAGAGGGGATCAGGGTTAAAACAAAGCACATTTAATAGACACAAAAGTGGAAAGTTACCTGCTGATGATAATGTAGATGATATTGTATTTGACTTGACTAATATGCACTGTATTCATGCTGGGAAAAACCATGTTGTACGCTGTAAAGATACACAGTGATTAAATGTAAATTAAAAACAATCATTTTTTTAAAATATAAATGTGCTTATGTAACAGGTAATAAATTTTGTTGTCATTAGCTTATCTACAGTATTGCAACAGCTAAGACTTTAAGCAGTTTTTATGTTGATCCTGAATTAACTTATTCCTGATATTTTTCTTCATTGTAGGTAGCATACTTTGAGCCAACTTAAGTGTCATTTTCAGGACTTAATTTAGAACAGTGATATATTTCACTCATTCTGTGAAAAGCTTTGGAGGATTAGATTCAATATTAATATTCCTATCTCCAAGGCTATTAGATATTGTATCTGTGATTTCTATTCCTTTTTAACATTATTTCCTGTTTATCATAACAAGGAAGTATCACCCTCATTAATTGTTGGGCTAGATGCAGATTCTTATGAGACTGGTATTTTCTTTCTCCCTATTTAAAAACTGGTTATTGAAAACTATTTTCGTAACAGAGGTAATCAAAAAGTTCATGGAAAATGCATATTATGAAAAAGTTGTGCATGGATTTCAAAATTTTTTACATCAACATAAACTCAGTATTTTGATTCCATTTTCCCACAAACTTTCTGAAGTTTCCTCATAACTGAGGCATATTTCCCTGTGTAGAAATTCACAGCTATGAAGTTCCCCAGTGGGTTAATAAATAGGCTTTTGTGACAGTTTTTCACTGTAATATTTCTCTTGATTAAACAAAGACTGAATTTGTTTTCTTGGTCTTAATAGAATGAAACAACCTGCACTTGAATATTTAACTTTGGAATGCCAATAACTTAAGGTCTTTTTTTTTTTATAATGAATAGTACGAAAGCAGTAATTTTCTTGAAAAAAAAAATTTAGACATGACATTTGGTCCAAACTCAGTCCTAAAGCTTCTTTTGAAGTATACTGTCAAAATAACTCACAGGCAGCATTTTCTAAAACGTATATTGCTTTCTTGGTCTGTTGCTAATATACAAATATTTAACTAGAAAATGTGAAGCGTTTTGCTATATCATCTCTTTCTGTGTTAACTCCCTTTTACTGTTTCACCTTGTTAATCACCCCATTCATAAAAATCCCACAATTTGCAGAAAATTAGCCCCTATGTAAAGTCACTGCTATCAGTCTAACCCAAACCACTATCAGTTTACTGGTATCCCTGCTTCTAGTCTTGGTTAGCTTACTAGTGTGAACCGTGAAATGAAGAGCACATATACTGAAGCCAAGCTACCTCAGTTTAAGTACTGGCTATTTCATAACTTACTTTAAGCAAACTCTTTAACTTGTTGCTTTAGCTTCCCCATCTGAAAAAATGAGGCTAATATTGTACCTTAAATGGGTGGTTCTGAGGGTTAAGTTCTTTAAAGAATTGGTTTAAGTTCTATTTAATTGCTAAATGAAGTCTTCATACAGGAACCAGAGCAACCCTTACAAAATAAGGCATATGCTTGTCCCTTGGTTGACCAACTAAGTATCTTACAAAATCTTAACTTCTTACTAAGGCCTATAAGACTTCTCTTCATCCCATTATTCTCTTTGCCTTCTTGATTCATTATATTAGCCCGGTCCTCAGAGATCCTAAACATTTCTACTTCAAAGCCTTTGTACTTAAAATTCTTTTTCCTGGGACAACTTTTTCAATTTTTGCATTGTTCATTCTTTTTTGTAACTGCTTAAATATTCCAAACCTTCTCCTCTAAAAGAGCACCTCTCTAATAAATACACATTCATTTGTTTCTTGCTTTATTTATTTACTTTTATAGCATTTGTCTCTGCTGGAGTTTTTTAGTGTCTTTTCCTCCATGCTAGAATGTAAGCTCCTGAGCACAAAAAAAATTTTTTTTTTTAAATCTGTTGTCTCAGCACCTAGAATGCAACCTGGTATTAGTCATGCTTAGTATTTGCTGGGTAGATGCTGGGTTGAAAACAAAACTTCTTTTTCTGAAGATTAATGAAGATAGTCTTACTATGCTTTTTGTTGGGTTGTCAGAAAAGTCATGACATGTTTTTCTATGCAAAAATGCAGCATGACATTTCTGACAACCCGTCATTTTTTTTTTCATGGTATGCACTTGACATTTCCTATTCCCATACTGTTACTTAATCCAGTTTGTCTCATTACTCCACCATTCACTTTAGATAAAACTTTGGACTTAATGGCTATGTCACTGGACTCCCACGTAGTCGACGCGGTTTGAGTCCTGAACCAGGTGGATTAAAACTCATGTTGGGCATGTGTGCGTGTGTGCCCAAGATCCCAAGAGGAGAATGGAGGAGAAGGGATTGCTGCGTGGCCATCCCCCCCTGGGGGGTGATTTCTCGCTTTCTATCTGCCTCTCTCTGTCTGGCGAGCACACATGCCCTATAGCAAAAACCTCTCCAAAAAACAAGAAACAAAAAAAATCTTTGGACTTTTAAGAAAAAAATACAGACTCAGTTTGCAGAGTAAAGGATAAGCAAGCACAAAAAGAAATGCTGAGATTGTTTTCAAAGGGAAGTGTTAGTGTTAAGTACTGTGTAGTAAATCAAATTTTAGATAGAAAGCATGTCTAAAATTCAATTTTTACTATATCTGCCTATGAAGATGTCTTATAAGATCATGAATAGGTTAATGCTTTATAAATGTAGCATATATATGTAGTTACAATTAAGGTTTTTTTTCTTCTTTTGCAGACTAATGACTCCAGAGAGTGAGATCAGATTTGTCCACAAGGAAATGGGTATAATACCAAGTTGGGGTGGCACTACCCGGCTGGTTGAAATAATTGGCAGTAGACAAGCTCTCAAAGTGTTAAGTGGGGCCCTCAAACTGAATTCACAAAGAGCTTTAAGCATAGGAATGGTGGAAGAGGTCTTGCAGTCTTCAGATGAAACTAAATCTCTAGAAGAGGCACAAGAGTGGCTAAAACAGTTTGTCAACGGACCTTCAAAAGTAATTAGAACTTTGAAAAAATCTGTTATTTCAGGCAAAGAGCTGTGTATGGAGGAGGCATTACAGAATGAAAGAGATCTTTTAGGAACAGTTTGGGGTGGACCTGCAAATTTAGAGGCTATTGCTAGGAAAGGGAAATTTAACAAGTAACTTTTAAAATGTGAATGTACTGTTAAGCTCTGATTAATATGTATAAAGGCTAAATATTAAGATATGAGCATCAGAATTAAAGGATATGACTACTATTCAGATTGAAAGAATTTTGACTACCTGAACTCATTGGCCTCTTAGCTTTGTTTACCAAATACTCAGTGGGGTATTGCTCAAATAATCTGCAACATTTGGCTAGAATATGCCACTTCTGGCTTAAAAATTATTGCTTCATAGTGCAGTCGTTAAGCCCCGTGCACAGGGAGTAGGACCCCATGTGTCTATACCATGGTTCAAATTCCAGCCACTTCCAGCTTGAAGAACATGCTGAGCACATGTACATGCATGCCTCAAATCCTGATGGGGTGGAGAAATGGAGGAGAAAGGATTTTGGCATGACCACACCCTATTGGGAGGTGCTTTCTCTTTGGCAAGCACATGTACACTTTAGCAATAAAAGCAAAGGGAACCCTCCCACCCCCCGAAACTATTGATATTAATTTCTATATTCCCACACTTCTTAGATTATAATCAAAGATCAGTTTTTAGAAGTCAAAGTTTCTGGGGAAAGGAGGTGGTATGGTGGTTAAGGCATTGGACTCCCACATGGCCAACTGTGGTTTGAGTCCTGGACCTGGTAGCTTGCTTTCTCACTCTCCCTCCCACTTTCCCTTTCTCTCTGGTGAGTTCATATGCCCTTTAGAACATTTAAAAATAATTCTCTTTAAAAGGTAAAAAGCTTCTACACAAAATCTTTTCCTGGGGTATTTTTTATAACATTTTTGTTGTTACCTTGAAATAATCTTCAAAAATAACTAGAGGAACCCTGCAGTTAAAGAACAAAAGTATGAAAGGATCAGGGGACAAGAAAATAAGAAAAGTTATGATCAATTATCTTCTGCTTCAAGCAGCTGGAATTGTCATGGAAATGGGCATTTAAAAAAAATTGTACCCTGCTAACTCCTACAAATTTTGAGCCTTAATTCATCTTTTACATCTTTTTTTTAATTACTAGGATGCATGTGATAGACAGAGTAAGAGGGGAGGGAAAGGAAGAAAGCACCCCTCAGTGGGGCGTGGTCACATGCCAATCTCTTTTCCATCCTGTTGGGATTTGGGGCATGTATGCACCCACATGTGCATGGCGTGTTTTTCATGGTGCTGGGACCAGGATTCTAACTGCAGTTGGGCATGTGGGATCTAGCTCCTTTAACCACTGTTACAAGGCTGACTGAAAATCATTAGTTTTTGAAAACAAAACAAAATTAGTTTTCTGTGTTATTAGCAAACAGTGAAAGCCATGATATGGAAACTCAGTTGACTGTATGTAAACTAGCTGTTCAATTTTGACCTCTTGAGATTTTCAAACTTGTTTGTATTATTGTTAAGTTTGAAAGCTGAATCTATACAAAGGGTCTCCTGAAATAAATTTACATTTTACATCAGCTATTTTTTTCTGTAAAACAGAAAACTACCTTTTAACTTTTAGCTATCTTTTACAACTAAATAAAAATGCACGTTTATCATCATTACAGTAGTACACTCTTTAAAACATATTTATCAGTTAAATCCCAATTCTAACCAATCAGAAGAGGTGAAAGAGAATTTTAAGTAGTGAGTGTGTTTAATATTTTAACACTCCATTTCTTTAAGAACCATAGTAAAAATAACCTGTATATGCTTTATCAACATGATACTACTGTTTTAAGTTAGGAAAATACACTAAGAAACACTCATACTCCTTTTTTCATGGACAAATTCTAGATTAGCATGTTAACCCAATACTTCTTCCTTGCAAAGAAAGAAAATTTGCCTAATAAAAGTGGATTTTCTGGCCCACCACATTTTGTGTAAAATTAATGTGTTTACTATGGCTGTTTATAAGTCTACTACTTAATCCAGAGTGTTAGACCACTGATGAAAACTAACTGGTAAAGAAATACAAAATATTTATGGTATTAGTTATTTGAGAGATTAAAAGTCTTACAGGCTTTAAGTTTATGTACACACATTTATTCATACATACTGCTTGCAGATTTTGTTTAAATGGTCTTCATGGGGGGACCAGCAGTTAGCGTAATGGCTATGTCGCTGGACTCCCACGTAGTCGACTGCGGTTCGAGTCCCAGACCCGGTGGCTTAAAACTCACGCCGGGCGCATGTGCGTGCGTGCCCAAGATCCCAAGAGAATGGAGAAGAGATTGCAGCGTAGCCATCCCCCCTGGGGGGTGATTTCTCGCTTTCTGTCTCTCTGTCTGGCGAGCGCACGCACCCTATGGCGAAAAACCTCTCAAAAAAAAAAAAAAAAAAAAAGGTGTTCATGAAGAAAACCAAACATTTCTAAGTTGAATGTTTGATAAAGCTGAATGCAACCAATTCAAACCATTACCTCATTAGTTACCCTTTGACAGCAAGTATCAGAATATATCGACCCTTTTCCAGACTGAAAGAAGAGACAAATGCTTCTTGATAAACTCTAGTATTTATTAAATTATAAATTTTGTAATCAAAAGGAAAAATGCGGACCAAGGGAAACCTCAAACTACAAGGACTAGACAGCAAAGCCTATGGTAACGCCATGAAGTGTTACAAAGAGTTTGAAATACAAGTTATTAGCTATTTTCTTTATATTCCCGTCCAATAACTTTACTATAAAATAGTTGTTATACATCAATTTTAAAATCCCAAATTCATGTATATTCTCACATTAAATTAAGCTTCCTGCTCATAATGATATCAAACATCTAAGTGTCAATTTTAGTAATGGTTTTATGCCAATCCATGCAGAAAAAGACGACACAATGCAAGAGTCAGATGAGGACCTTTAATGTACAGATAATACACACACACAGACTGAAGAAACTAAGAAAATAATAAAAAGAAAAAAAAACTATAAACAAAATCTCAAGAAAATTGGGTTATTACTAAACAGCTCTCAACTATTAACACCCAAGTTCCATACATTAAATAAATTTCTCAACAGAGACATGTTAGACATTTTAATTACAGATCTATCCTTCCCATATCCCATCCCACCCCAACTCCCAAAATGCACTATTAGGGATGAGTGTAATGTTATGTGGGCAGAAATTTACAGATAACCATTTCAACTTGAGCACAGAGGTGAAGACTTCTATTTTAAACTTCAGTTACTGTGCACTGTCCATCGGGCCTTCTAGATCTGACACTGACGCTCACTGTTCCACCCTCTGCTACTGAATGATCAGTTCCTGATCGATCTGATCGATCAGCTACTGTCTGATTTGCAGTAGGTACCAAAAGTCTCTGTTGGGTCAAGGACCGCTGTGCAACAACTGCAGACACATCCTCACTATCACTACTGGCATCTGATTCAGTTTCTTCAGTGGAGGTGTCTGGTGCGGGTACCCTGCTTGATGACGGTGATTCATGATCCTCTTCTCCTTCCCCTCTATGACTCCTTTCAGCTATGTTGTCTCCACCGAGTTGTAAATGAGCAAAAGAGTCTTCCAGTGAAGTGCTTGCATCAGGGGATGGTGTTGCAGGACTTGTTAACTGACCATCTACTGAAGTCAGGGGCCTTACAGAAGATGGCACTAGAGGCTGAACAGAAGCTCCACTCTGTGCTGATATACTGTCCGCTCCATCAGCAGAGCTCTCTCTTGCTAAGTTTACGGAATTAGCATCACAGTCCAGCCTAAGTCCAGCTACTCCTTTCTTTGGTATATCTATTATATCTCGCTTAATCTTCCTGCGACGTCCATGTTCATTTCTCCTATATTGAACCATATTCTCAAGATCAGCAACATACAGAAATCCAGCAATTAACATTTCAGTGTTCTTTTTACCTTTGGAAAAAGCATCTTCCAGCTCTCTACTAGTGCGCTCATCATACTGCCACCAACCATTTCTTCCTTCATAATACCATGCATATTCACCGTTTCCTCTACTTGCTGCCTTGAGTTCTTCTGGTGACAACAAGGTTGGTTTATCAAGGAAATCTTCAGGAATTTCTTGTCGACAAAGGGCACATCGCTTTCCAAGCCATGAAGCTCCCTTTACACAAAGATAGCAGAAAACATGCTTACAGGGCAGACTAACTGGGTGAACACATGTTTGCAGACAAATGGCACATTCAGGGACTGTTAGAGAAGGTGTGGTATTAGAACAGGATTCATTCGCTTTCCTATTCGTAGGAAGCATGTTTATCGAATGATCAATTTCTCCACAGCCAGCCATTCTATGAAAAAAAAAAAAAGTATTAAAATTATGTTTAACCTTTCCCCTCTCTTAATTCAATAATACAGGAAACACTTATTAAGCACTTATTAAGCACTTATTAATCATATTATACATAAGCTACATACTAAACAATAGGGATATGCAAAAAATAAAAAAATTGTGTAGAAGAGCTTTACTTGGGTTTGTGTATCATTAGTTTTTAACTGCAGGAGGCAGTGTTAACACAAATGTTAAACCAAGAAAGAAAAGAAAATACAGCCAAGGTATGTATTTTAAATAAATACAGTATATCATGTTTAAGATTTAAAAATGGACAATCCTGGGACCAGCAGATGGTGTAATGATTATGTTGCCGGACTCCCACACAGTTGACTTTGATTGGAGTCCCAGACCTGGCAGCTTAAAACTCATGATGGGCATTTTGTGTGTGCATGTCCAAAATCCCTAGAGGAGAATGGAATAGAAGGGACTGTGGCATGGCTAGCCGCTCTGAGGGGTGATTTCTGGCTTTCTATCTCTCTTTGTCTCTCCGCCAAGCACATGCACTCTATAGTAAGAATCTCTCTTTAAAAAAAAAAAAAAAAGACAATTCATTCTAGACTGACTTTACAATCAGTCTAGAAACAGGAACAGAAAATAGCTAAATGTAATTAGGTCATAATTACAGAAAGCAATGATTTTGTAGCCTTTTAGGCTATTACAATGGCAATTTTGTAAATGTTATATATTAGTAAATGTTGCCATATAGTAATATACTTTTGGAAGTTGGCAAGTAGATCATATGAAATTAAGACTAAAGCTGAAATCCTGTAGGTTCTCTATTCCTGCTATATACCTAAAAACACTGGTTCAACCTGTTGTTTCTATTGCACTTCACCATTTTCTTTAATGGCTTTTATAGGCTGCCATTTTCTGTTTCTCTAAATCATATACTCTTCTTGCTGTACCCTTTCAAGATGATCTCATCTATAGTCATGGTTTCAATTATTATCTATATACACGGTACACAAATTGGTATTACTAAGCCCTAGCTCTCCTTTCAGCCATCAATCGATACTTCTAATTGCCTATTTTAGAATATTCTAGGATGTCTTAAAGGTATAAAAAACTGAACTCATGGTCATCTTCTCACTTGTTCTCTAAAAGCTCCTCTGGTGACACTGCTATCCACCTGCTAATTAAACCAGAAGCCCAACCTGGAAACTGCCCTTACCTCTGCTGTGCCCATCCAAAACATCAACAAGTCATGTAGTTTTCTCTCTCTAAATATCTCCTGAATTCATCTCTACCTGTCCCTAGCCATGAAAAAAATAATGTTTGTTAAATTACTGAACATGCCTTTTAATTGGTCCAGCCATACTCCTTGCTTTAAAAATTGATTTCAGGGGAACGAGCAGTTAGCGTAATGGCTATGTCGCTGGACTCCCACGTAGTCGACCGCGGTTCGCGTCCCGGACCCGGTGGCTTAAAACTCAGGCCGGGCGTGTGTGCGTGCGTGCCCAGGATCCCGAGAGGAGAATGGAGGAGAAGGGATTGTGGCGTGACCATCCCCCCCGGGGGTGATTTCTCACTTTCTGTCTCTAATGTCTCTCTCTGTCTGTCTGGCGAGCGCATGCGCCCTATAGTGAAAATCTCTCCAAAAAAAAAAAAATTGATTTCAGGATATGGACCAAAATCTCTAAC
Organism: Tupaia belangeri chinensis; assembly: GCF_000334495.1. Classification (NCBI taxonomy): domain Eukaryota; kingdom Metazoa; phylum Chordata; class Mammalia; order Scandentia; family Tupaiidae; genus Tupaia; species Tupaia belangeri. The sequence goes on along the minus strand of NW_006159582.1, from coordinate 471,940 downwards.
AGGATCTGCATGTCCTGCATGGTCTGGCCTCACCTCCTATGGCAGTCTCATTTCACATTACACTTCATCTTGATTTGGCTTCTATCCATACTGTGTCCTGCATGGTCTGGCCTCACCTCCTATGGCAGTCTCATTTCACATTACACTTCATCTTGATTTGGCTTCTAGCCATACTGGCTACTCCCTCCATTAATAAACTTCTCTCTATTTGAAAGTCCAGTTTCAGTTTACCTCCTGCCTTCCACATGGACCAATGGGTAAACTATGACCGATCTTACACCCTCTTGAAAAAGCCTCCATTGACAAAATCAAATCACCCTGTTAACTTCTTACTATCATGTACTCATTCCTAATTCAAATTGCAATGTTATTTATTTATTTGTGCGATTATTTTGCCAATGTCAGTCTTCCCTACAAACTAGGGAAGGGAGTAGGTCACTTCTGGCTTTCCTCTGTATTTCTATTTAGTACCTAGCACATAGAGAACAAATATTTGCTCAAAACATTAAGAAAATTAATCTATTTTTTCCAAACAATAACATAAATACATCATGGTATTATAAAATATACATTTGAATTTTATTTTAAATAAACCCTTTGACTTACTAAAAACTTAAAAAGGATAATTTTAATTAAGCAGCTGTTACAAAATAAAATCAATGCTAGATAAAAAATCTAAAACCCGAGTATTAGTCTCCCTTTTTATATATGCATTCTTGTACTTCAACTTTTCAACCTGCACATCATAGATAGCATATATGCATTCTCATACTTTAACTTTTCTGACCTATAAATCATAGATAGCAAAGGTAAATTAAGAGCCAAAACATGCTTTGTAATCACTAAAGCTCCAGAAAGGGTATAGTCATATAAAATGAAATGGAAAATGATACATATATCAAGGTTGACCTGAAAGATGAGCAAAGAAAAAAAGATTTGCTGAATTGACGCTTAAATAGGCATAAAATTTGTAACTTCTTATTGATTCAGATAAACATTTACTAAATATCATGGTCTATATACAATGCTGAGTACCAACCGATGAATCTAAAGGTGAACAAGATGCACACCTGGTTTGTTAAATAAGGAAACATATGTGCAGATAATCACAAGATAGCCTGACTACCGCAGTAGTCAAAATGTGTTAAGACATCTACTAAAATAATGACAAAATAGAAATGAAAGGGGTAGACAAAGGTTACATAGTTTGGGATGCAGAAGGAGCTGGGGGAGATTCTAGGCAGAGACATATGCAAAGCAATGGAATAGCAGGAGATGAAGCTGGAGAGGAAATCTGTCAAATCATGTAAGTGTCTTTATGCCCTGCTTGAAAATATTTTATTTTCATCCTACAGTAGTAGGAAACCAGATATTTTAAGAGGGGAGAAAATGATAGAGGGAGTAGCTGAGAGGGTGAGTAAAAAGACTGAGAAATGGAGATGAAGATCTCAGAGATTGGAAACTATTACTTATTACTACAAATGAGTGACAACCTCTCTGTACCATTTAATTCTGCCATTTTAAATACAGAGTATTTAGAATTTAATCACCATAAGGCCCTTTGTTTTCATTCCAAGATCAAGTAATGGGATCCAATGGTTACAAAAGAGATAGTAAAAAAATGTTTACACTAATCAAAAGTGAAAAACAATAAAAAAGTTTAGTCACACTTTTTTCCCACTAGTCACAAAGTGGGAAACAGTATTCTCAAGCTTTCATCACAGCATTATCCACTCTTAGAACAATCCAGTCTTTTACTGCTTTTACTGTGCATTTGGTTTCCCCATAGGTAAACCCAAAATTATAGCATATTTTTAGAGACTATACAGATTTATCTAGAAAAGAAAGTAGCACAACCCCACATCTCTGTCTGGTGAATGCAGATCTCTGGCAATTAAAAAGCAGAGAAAAATAAAAATAAAGTAATTCAGGGGCCAGCTAGCGTTATGGTAGTGAAGGTGGCTGGATCCCATATGGCCAGCTCTGCACAGTTCAAGTCCTATTCTCAAGGGTTCAAAAATATACCAGGTTCATGCTCATGCATACTCCAAATCCCAAGAGTTCTGCAGGAGGAGGAATGGCAGCATAGCCATCCTCCCCGGAGGGTGTATTCTCATTTTCCCCTTTTCTCTCTTTCTGTCTGTCTCTTGGGTAAGTGCACACATCCTACAACAAAAACTAAAAAGTCATCCATATACATGCTTATAATAAGTAAAGGTTAGGTTATATTCATGATTCTACTCATAGGACAAATGGAAAAACAGGCTAATATTTATCACTATTTTGGAAACACAAAAGCAATCTTATATATAGGAAGTCTTCATCCTATCTATCTAGGCACCTTGTGAGCAAAGGATAATCTCCTAAATTTAAAGTTTACATAAGAAATATAAAACTCTGGTAAAATGTAAAAGAACTACCCTACATGTGACTTGGACCAAAACCACACATTTAAATACATAATTCCAAGTCTGTCATATTTAAGTAAAATTGACTCAGAAAGTTAGTTTTCCATCAGATGCCCCTGGCTTTTCTAAAGAAAAGAAAGTTTCATCCTAAAAAAACCTTCTTAACTTGCTTATAAGGATCAATATTTTGTATGACTCTTACTCTTGCAAGTGCAGTAAGATACAATTTCAAAATCAAAAAAGCAATTACAACTATTTCAGGGGAAGACATGAACTATAAAAACAACACAGCTAGAAAGGCAAAACAAAAAGGTTATTTTGAGTCCTTAATCAGAATGTAGTAAAGTTAGGTAATGTTCATCAGAAAACAAAGGGGGTTGGATTGGTGGTGCAGCAGTAATGTGCTGCTCAAGCAAAGCTAGATCTATATGGAAGACTACAGGTTCAGTTCCCTGGTCAACCTCTACATGAGAGACACATGTGCCTATTATCCTGGTTGGCTAAGAAGATTAGGAATCACAGCATGATATGCTATTCAGTGTGCTTGTCCTTTCCCCCTCTTCTTTCTCTATTATCAAAGAAATATACTTACACACAAACACACAGACATAAATAACAAAACACAAGACAAATAGTCACTATTTCAGCTGAAGCACTTTCAATTCTCAATTTACCATAGCAAAGTTTAAGTTGATTCTGTTTAGCCTACCAAGTATATTGTTCTGTCTACCAGCAAATGAGAAATGGAGGGAAAAAAATCTTAGTAATACTAATACAATCCTGGATGAGGAACAAGCAAGTGATACAGGTAAGATCTAAAATAAGATAAAGACAAAGTAATCCCAAACCATTAGCCTGCGTGTAAGACATATTTCAAGAGTATTATCATTTTCATCTAATCTCTGTTTTATATATTGGGACATCAGAAAAGTCATGACTCAGTTTTGTAAAGAAAATACATCATGACTTTTTAGACAACCCAATGGTTTCAATGATTTAAAATAGACAAGAGGCTAACGTTAGTAAACAGAGGATCATACCGATAAGTTAATACCTCCTCCCTTTAAAGTTCATTTATTTTTTTCTTCCATGAGTCAGAGATAAGCACCTCAACAGCATCTTTTTTTTTTTTTTTTTTGAGATGTTTTTGCTGTAGGGCACGTGTGCTCACCAAAAAGACAGAGAGACAGAGAGACAGAAAGCAAGAAATCACCCCCCAGGGAGGATGGCCACACTGCAATCCCTTCTCCTCCATTCTCCTCTCGGGATCTTGGGCATGTACGCACACACACCCGGCATGAGTTTAAGCCACCAGGTCCGGGACTTGAACCGCAGTCGACTACGTGGGAGTCCAGTGACATAGCCATTACACTAACTGCTGGCCCCTAGCATCGTCATACCATATTCCACTCCCAGTCTCAGATGGCGAAGATCATGGGCACACAGCATGCTCAAGAAGATAGAGATGCAGGACCTTTATGATATAGGTTCAATTGCTTTATTGCTATGCCACCACTTGGCCCTTCTTCCCACGTTTGCAGAGCAAGTATTTCATAAAGAATTAATGCAAAACAAAGTAAGGCAGTCCCAAGTCAGCGAGTGGCATAGTGGTTAATGTGACTGAATCCCTTATGGCTGACTATGCTCAAGTCCTGTACCCAGCAATTTGAAATACATGTAGAGCACATGCGTATCCAAAATCCCCAAAGGAGGGAGAAGTGGAGAGGAAGGGACTGTGATGTGACCATTACCTATGGGGTGGGGGAGAGTGCAACCTCACTTTCACCTCTCTTGTCTCTCTCCAGTGAATGCACATACCCTCTCCAATTGAGAAAAGAAAAAAAAAAAAAGAAAGGCATTCCCATTCTAGTAGTTTAGAAAGCTCCGGACACTTTCAAAAAGGCAATTTTATTTCTAGGTTACTAAATTAAGAGTAATTACATACACAGAAATTTGGAATGGGCTGGCCCCACAGACTAGTGGTTAAGGGACCTGGATTTCACATAGCTGACTATGGTCTGATTCCTGGCCACAGTGGCTTGAAAGACATGCCAAGTACACATGCATATGTGCCCCAAATCTTGACAAGATACAGAAGTGGAGAAGCAAATGTGGCGTGACCTCACCCCATTGGGAGGGTGCTTTTCTCCCTCTCTATGTGTCTCCATACGAATGTACACACCTCTAGTAATCAAAAGAAAGTTTAGACTGAAATCAGTCCAACTCTGCTAAAGAACACAATGTAGAAATCATTTTCAATGATTTTTTTTTTACTAAGTTCATGTTATATTTTAACTTTTATGCCTAACCCCCCCTTTTCTCCCCATAGATAAACCATGTAAAATATTTCTGTAAGATAAGTCAATGTTTGCTAATAAATACTAGTATGTGCTCTCCTTAAGAAGACAAAATACAGAGGACTACAGGCAGTTAGAAATATTCAAGAGCTCAAATTTTGCTTCTTGAATATATCTAGTCAATTCACTTACTTATTTCAAGTGACAATCTAGTAATTTTTCAAGACTACCTGAATAGCAGCTTAGAGCAAAGTTTGATAGAAAGGAGGGCAAAAAGAAACTAGAATGTATGTATGTCTAAGTAGTAATTCAAGAGTAAGACAGGAAGGGTGCAGATGAAAGGTTCCAACAGGAAAATATAAGCAATCCTACAGAAACAGGGACCAACAGATGGTGTAATGGTTACGTCGCTGAACTCCCATAGCCAACTGTGGTTCGAGTTCCAGACCTGGTAGCTTAAAACTCATACTGAGAGCAGTTGTGTGTACATGCCTAAAATCCCAAGAGGAGAATGGAGGAGAAGGGACTGTGGTGGTCATTCCCCTGCGGGGTGATTTCTCACTTTCTGTCTGTTTCTGTCTGTCTTCTGGCAAGTGCCCTATAGCAAAAAAAACCAAAACAAACAAAGAAAAGAAAAAACACCTCTCTTAAAAAGAAATGCTACAGAAACAGAAATGAAAGCATTTGGTTACTGATGGATGGGCAGTGCTGTTCACCAAGTTTGAGAATGTGAAGTCAACCTACTTGATCTCATTGCATTAAATGATATATTATTAATCATCTATTCATATTCTTAAACTTTGTACTCCTTCCCTTACCAATATTCCTCCTCACAAAGCTCTGTGAGTGGCAGGATTTCCATAGTATATTCTATGCTTAGACAATTTACTGAATATTTTAAATAATATACATACCTGCACAAATCCCAAAACCTAATATCTAAAACTCCTCTACCTTAACCCATTATTTCCAATTCTATATTCAAAAAGTCTACCTTGATATTTTCTAGGCATCTGAAATTAAACATAACTAAACAAAACTATGTTCTCCCTTAAACCTACATCATCCTCTTTTGTTCTCTATCTTAGATAAAACCTGGAACCATCCTTGGTGCTCCCCTATCCCTTTACCACTTCTCTTTCCTAAATGGAAACTTAGAATATGTGTGCCCTTCATTCCCAAAGCTTGTGACTAATTTCAACTCCTGTACCAAATACTAACTCTCCAACTGACCATTTTTTTCTCCCTCTGGCTGTTTCTCAATTCAGTCCTACCTAACTGGTCTTCTCTATCCTCAATACTTTCCTGCTGCCTACATTATGTAACTCAAATCCCTAAACACTGACTTCCAAAACTATTGCCATAATCATTAAACACTTAGTACTTTGAACTAAATCAGTATTTCCCAAACTTCCCTAAAGTTAAGAATAAGCTAATAGGCTCTCTCCTGGAAATATGAACCCAGGGGTACTGCTTAGGGTTTAGGAATCCACTTTTCTATTAACAAGTGTGCTCCAAAGGATTATTCTCAAAGAAACTTGGTAACAATGGCCTAGGCAAGTGACTTATCTCCCTAATCTTTTCTCCCCCCAACCATCCCTTTGCTTCTTTCAGCTTTTTCCTAAAAAGGGGCTTGGGGACAGAGCAAGAGAGCGAAAATGATTTAGAGAGAGAAAGAAACTCTTAACATGATCTTCAAACTGCATTCCACCCTATGGCCAGGATCACTGGCAAACCAGTGGGTATACTTAGCATGTTCAGATACACATGAAGCCTTCTAATATGGCCCCCAGTACTACAAAAAAGCACCCTTTAATGCCTGCGTCACTGCATCTGGGCCTAAATCTGTTTCTTTATCAGTAAATGAGGCTACTATTATCACATACAGCAAATAAATTCAATAATGCAAGTAAAACACCCAGAAACCACCAAGTAATATAGTAGGTACTAAATAAATATACATTTCCTTTACTTATTTTACTTTTATCCCAGTCTATTTTTCTATATAAGATTGTTCCCTTATTCCTCTAAAATGCCTTGATGTGTAGGCGGCTGTACCATTCTGATTCCCTTGGCCTAAAAATATTTCCTAATTTTCTATGATAAAATTCTACTTATTCTTTAAGCCCAAACTAAAGTTCTTCTGTTCATTCTGAACCTGTCAGATGAAATTAATCCCTTCTTCCATTCAATCTTATTGCATTTTATTGTTACCTCAAATGGCATGTGTCCCACTGTTCAACTGTTAATTATATGGGACTATAGACCACAGGTAAGTTCCTGATGATCGGCACATTATTTGACCTACCAGATTTAAAAAAACAAAGTATATACACAAATAGATAAATTAACAAGGTTACAAAAAAGATTTAATTGCTTCAATTTTGAAGTATAATTTTAAATTATACTTATTGGTATAATTTTTCCTATATCAAATTCTTAATATATACTAAGAATGACATAATCATACTTTTAACAGTGGTATATGATCAGTTATACTAGAAAAATAGATGACTAGGAGTTCTATGTAAAACTGGGAGAAAATGAAATAGTATCTAGAGGTCACTCTTTGAGCCAATTTAAACAATATAATCACCAAAACTTTAAAATTCAAAAAAATATTCATTTTGTTTTTCATGACTGACATCATGCTGGATAGTGTCCACATTAATTTGGAAGAGAGAAATACGTTCATCATAGAAAAATGTTTCATCAAAAATAGAATGAGTTCAATATGGGCATATTACACCAATACTAAATGATAGGAAAACAACTATTAAGATAGATAATCAGGGTGAAGTAATATGAATAAAAAGCAGTAACATACTACATCTTCAAAAGAAGAAATTCCTTTAACTCTTGTAGGAAAAAAAAAGACTTTAGAAACCAGTGTTTTTTATAGCCTAGAAATCTTGTTTGTAAAAGCTGATCCTGGAGCAGACAGAGGGCATAATGATAACATTGCTGGACTCTCACATGGTCAACCATTGTAAGCCCAGGATGAGAAAGGATTGTGATATGACTGTCCCCCAACTTGAGGGGTGATTTCTCACTTTTCCCTCTCACTGTCTCTGTCTCTCTCTGGCAAGCACACACACCTGAAGACAAAAGCTTCCTTAAAACAAAAAGCTAATACCATCTACTGAGGTTGGTTACTTAAGTAAAATGATTATGTAAAGAGAAGGTAGAATCTAGAAGACTTGAAAATCTCCCCAAGTTTCTTAGTCTTGTAAGAGCAAATTGTTCTGTTTTCAATTTCACTTTTTAAATTTATTTCTTCCATGAGAAAGAGACACACACACAAATAAACACACACAGACACAAGCACCTCCAACAGATACCCATGCCACAAACCATCTTCAGTCTCAATCAGTCTGAAATACAGGTACATGTACACCTAGAAATCTCAGGGAAATCAGGGGACTCAACCAAGAACCTTTCCCATATGGGTACAGTTATGTTACCACTAGCCACCACCTGGCCCTCAGTTTCTCTTTTTACAGACACTTTCACTATGAGGAGACTTTTGGAAATCTGTATTAATAATAATTTAACATGAATGAAGTTAACTCAGTAAAGTATCTATAAGTCAATACAAAATAGTCATACTGTATAACTAAAATAAAATGTAACATATATTTACTTACTGTTTCTTTATACCAATATATCTACTTCACTGCAGCTCTAGAAAAATCATGATCTAGGGAACCAGCAGTTAGCGTAATGGCTATGTCGCTGGCCTCCCACGTAGTCGACCGCGGTTCGTGTCCCGGACCCGGTGGCTTAAAACTCGCGCCGGGTGCGTGTGCATGCGTGCCCAAGATCCCGAGAGGAGAATGGCGGAGAAGGGACTGTGGCGTGACCATCCCCCCGGGGGGTGATTTCTCGCTTTCTGTCTCTATGTCTCTCTCTGTCTGTCTGGCGAGCGCACGCGCCCTACAGTGAAAATCTCTCAAAAAAAAAAAATCATGATCTATACTTACATTTCTATTACAGATCCCACAGATGTCTGCCACAAAAATAAAACATCTTCACCAGCAGTCAGGCAGCTTCCAGAATTTTCTCTTCCATTGCTGGTTCATTCTTTGTGCTGGGGAAAAAAATAAAAAATTCAACATCAACTTCTCTACAGACTAATTAAGATCAACAGAATTAGTCAATTAAATATAATCCTTTAACAAAATTCAAAGGCAATTTTTATCTTTTTTTAAGCTCATTTACTTATTCCATGAGCAAGAAATACAGATACACAGACAGACATACACCTCCAACAAGATTTTCATACCACAATCCACTCCCAGTCATCCCAAGGTCATGGGTACATAAACACCCAGAATGTTCAGGGAGGTCCTAGACAAGAACTCAAAACATTCTCACATGGGTCAGCTTCACAAAATGGTGTGTTACTACTTGCCACTGTCCAGCCCCTGGCTCCTTTTTTATTTATTTTTTTCTTTTTTAAGAGAGATTTTTGTTATAGGACACGTGCACATGCCAGAAAGAAAAAAAAGCAAGAAATCACCCCCCCGGAGGGGACAGCCACACCACAATCTCTTATCCTCCATTCTCCTCTCAGGATTTTGGGCATGCACACACACGTACCCTGTGTGAGTTTTAAGCCTCTGGATACAGGACTTAAACCATTATCAACTATATGGGAGTCCAGTGATGTAGTCATTACGCCAGTTACTGATACTCCAGGCCAAATTTTAAAAATGAAAAATATTCAAGATAAAGATATCTTCTTTAACCACGGTTATTCAATGCTACGGAAAGTTCTGGCAGAGCAATTAGATGAGAAGCAGCAGAAGGCAGAAGGCATTCAAACTGGTAAGGAAGAAGTAAAACTATTCTGTACACACAGAAAATTCAAAAGAAAACTAATAAATTCAGCAAGGTTGCAGGTTATAAGCACACACACACAATCAGTTGTTTCTATAAACTAGCTATTGATAATCGGAAAACAAAATTAAGAAAGCAATTCCATTTATAATAGCATCCAAAGGAATAAAATAACTAGGAATCAACTAAACCAAGGAAGTAAGAGACTTACACATGGAAAATTATAAAACATTACTGAAATAAATTAAATACGATCTAAGTAAATGGAAAGACAACCAGTGCTCTTGGATTGGAACACTTATATGTTAAAATTACCCAAAGTGATCTACAGATTCAACATAACTATCAAAATCCCAATAGTGTTTTTTGCAGAAAAGGAAAAATTACTACTCAAATTCATATGGAATTGGAGGGGGTCTTAAGTAACCAAACTGATCTTGAAACAAAAAAAATGCTGAAGAATTTATACTTAGCAAAATCAACACTTATTATGAAGTTACAGTACAGTGTAGCACTGGCCTAAGTATAGACAAATACATCGAGGAAACAGAATTGAGAGTCCCCAAATAAACCCATACATTTATAGCTAACAGAGTTTCAAAGAGATGATCAAGTCCAGATACTTGCATCACACCATATACAAAAACTAAAATCAAAACAGACCAGTAACTTAAATATAAGAAATAAAATTCTTAGAAGAAATATAGAGATAAATCTTCACGACCTTGGATTTGGCAACGGAATCTAAGATATGACATCAAAGGTACAGCAACAAAAGAAATGAATAAGACTTTATCAAAATTAAAAGTTTTTGTGTGCATCAAAAGAAACTGTCAAGAAAAGTAGAAAGACAACCTACAGAATAGGTAAATATCTTTGTAAATGACATGTATGACAAAGGTTTAACATCTAGAATATGTAAGAATATCAACAACTCAAAAACAAAGACAACCAAATCTAAAAGTGAGTGAAGGACCTAAGTAAACATTTCTCCAAAGAAATACAAAAAGCCAATAAGCACACACACACACACACACACACACACACACACAAATGCTTAAACTTCTAGAAAACAGAGAAATGCAGATCAAAAGCACAACAATATCCCCACTTAATATATACCGAGTGTCTGCACTCTAAATGTATATATGTATAAATCTGAAAACATACTGCTTCTGTTGTTATAGAGTTATAAAATTATACAAAATTATAAGACATATTTTGAACATTATCTTTAAAATTCAGTATTTTGAAACTTTGAAAGTTGTTTGTAAACTGTCAAGAATTATGGAGTATGAGCTAAAATTCTTTGCTATGTAAAGTAAATGTTTGTGGAAAAATGTAAAATAAAAACAAGTTGTAATAAAAAAAAAAGAAGTGAAAAGAAGAAAAATACCATCATGAAAACAAGCCAGATATACAATCACATGAATAAGAAAGAGAAAGGAATCAATCCTTATCACTAAATCAAAAAAACACAAAGATAAGCAAAAGAAAGCACACAAAACAACCAGAAACTAATTAACACAGTAATAGGAGTAAATATGTACCTATCAGTAATAACTTTGAATGTATATGGTTAAATTCCCCCTCAAAAAAGATATAGACTGGTTGAACAAAACAAAAAATAAAACCCCAATATATTCTGCAAAAAAAACCCCAAAAAACAAAAAACAAACACAACAATAAAATCTATTTAGGATGGCTACAATTTTAAAAGGGAGGGCTAAGTACTGCCAAGGATATTGACAAATTGGACACTCAAACACTGCTTGTGGTAATGTAAAATGATAAAACTGCTGTTGATTTTACCACATAACTCAGCAATTCTTGTTCCAGGTATATGCCTAAAGAACTGAAAACGAACTCAGATACTCTTGTCAATTTTTACTGAAGAATAACTAGTCAAAAAGTGGATACAACCTAAGTGTCACTCAATAGATAAATAAACAGTAGGTGGTATATTAACTAAACAGGAATGAAATTTTAGTATGTGCTACAATATGGATAAACCTTGAAAACATGTTGCTAAATAAAATAAACAGTAAGGGACAAATGTTGAGTGATTCCACATATATGAAATATCAAAACAGGCTAATTTATTGAGACAGAAAGTAGGTTAAAAGTTACCAGGGGCTGAGAGGAAGGAAAGAATGAGGAGTTACTACCTAATGTTTAGAGTTCCTGTTTGTAATGATGAAAATGTAGAACTGTATCATGGTGATGGCTGTACAACGCTGTAAATCAAAATAACCACACTGATTTGTAAACTTAAAAATGGTTTAAATATGTGGCCAGATGGCAGTCTGGTGGTTAAGACACCTGGGTCCCACATGGCTGGCTGCGTGCTTCAAGCCCCAGACTCAGCAGCTTTAAAATAAACCTGCTGGGCATGTGTACACATGCACCCAAAATCTCAAGAGAAGAATGGAGAACGGGCTGTAGCATGGCCATGCCCCCCATGGGAGCTGTTTTCTCACTTTCCTTCCCTCTCTCTTCAGCAAGTGCACATGCCCCATGGTAAAACTAAAGAAATTTATAAATAATAAATTGTGTTACTCACATTTCACTACAGTTAAAAATAAAATCATTTCAAGTGAACAATTGTCTATATGGATAATGCAGCAACAAAAAAGTAAAGCAGCCCGTCTTTAGGCCAAGGGGGAACCAGCAGTTAGCGTTAATGGCTATGTCACTGGACTCCCACGTAGTCGACCGCGGTTCGTGTCCCGGACCTGGTGGCTTAAAACTCACGCCGGGCGCGTGTGCATGCGTGCCCAAGATCCTGAGAGGAGAATGGAGGAGAAGGGATTGCGGTGTGACCATCCCCCCTGGGGGATGATTTCTCGCTTTCTGTCTCTATGTCTCTGTCTGGCGAGCACACGCGCCCTATAGCGAAAATCTCTCCAAAAAAAAAAGGTGGTGTGGGCAAAGGTATTGTCACATTAACTAGAACTTCTTGCTATTTATATCAGTATGTATGGTCAAGTTTATAACCTTAAAGCCAGCCTTCTTCACAAAATGCCTCTTTTCCAAGGAATCCCGAGGAACCTTCCAGAACACTTGTTTCAGTCATTTATCTCCTTTCTTCCCATTTAGTATTTCCTCCTTCCACTTCATGAGGCCCACTGTAGGAGTCTTATCAAATTACACTGAACTTATTTTGAATCAGATAACTAAAGAGATGACAGACCTCACAGTCAGCATAAGACAGAAGATACCTGAATCTTCTTTCAGTTCTATATTCCTCTCAGAGGTGGGATTTTAGGGTTCAAAAATATATACTTTTAATATATGTGGTCTCTAAACAAAGGGGTCTGCCAAAACATTCATGGAGAACATGTATCATGAAAAAACTATGCATGGATTTCAAATTTTTTTGCACCAAAATAAACCTGTATATTAATTCTATTTTATATAAATTTTTGGAAGTCCCCCTCATCCAACCCTGATTCTCTCAACTGTTGAACAGAGCGATGTTTCAAAACGAGAGAAATTTCAAAATTAATTGACAAAATATCTAAGTAACCTAGTTTTTTGTTTTACTTTGACCTAGATTTTATGAATTCCACTGTTCTGTTTCTTCCTCTTTTGCTTTACTCTCCAGGTGCCTACAACTTCAAATGGCACCACAGAAGACTCCATTCACTTTCTTCTTACAGTCTACTAGAGATAGGAAAGTGCTCATTCTTACACACACCTACTGCAGAACAAAAGGAGATTCTATTATACCAATATTATCACTTATTCTTTGAAGCCTCCACAATTGACTATAATATACTCCTCAATCACCTATAGCTACTTTTTCAACCTTTAAGGCACTGACTTCAACATTGATCATTCTCTACTGATCATCCTCCTTACCTAACTTTTAAATCACTATGAGCCTATTCAAAAATCCTTCAGAATAAAACATCTAACACCTATCCCAGAGGTTCTTAAACCTGCTCCAATTCTGTTCATCAGAATCACTTAACTTGCAAGCTAGAAATATGTATTCTTGGGCCCTACCCTTAGAAATATTCTAGGCTAGCAAACAAGGTTGGTTAACCCAGGACCCACACTCAAGGTGACAGTGATCTATTTATAGGTATTTCATCCAATATAGTTTGAGAAACACTGTCCTCAATTTTCAATTCCTAAAATCCTAAATTCAATGAATTTCACTTCCTCTAGACAACAAAATATAAATATCATAGCCACATTTGGAACTAGTCACCTAAAACTTCTGCTTCTATGAAATCTTAATCCCACTCTCAGATCTAACCTATGGTCCCTTCTAGCTAATTTATTCAGTCCCACACTTAATTCTTTAACTTCCTAGGGTCCACCAGTTTCTAGATCATTTCCTTTCCTTTATCCATACGCTGATCTCATGGCCTCTCCTGTCCAATATGGAAGCCAATTATTTAAACTTCTTTCTTAACAGAACTCTTGGTTACCACATAGCTTTGTCTTGTATCTACACACATTATAAACCTCTATCTCTTCAAGAATCTTATTACAATGTGACAGTTCAGCTCCAAAGCCTGTACTCATTTAGTGTTGGAGAAGAGATAAATCTTTTCTCTTACTACCTCTCCAACCAACCACACCAAATTCTGTCAATTTTTATCCCTAACACTTTGCACACTATCCTGTATTCCTACCCATTGCTAGTGCCCTAGTTTAGATCTATATCATTTCTCACACTTGGACTACTGTTAAGCCTGATTATCTTGCTTCCTATCACCCTCAAATTTATTTTCTAAGCCTATGAGGGATTCTAAAGGTAAAAGGAACCAAATACCTTTTATACTTGAGACCCAGTATTGACTCCCCAGTCTATACAATATAGTTAAAACTTCTCAGAGACCGCCGGGACCAGCAGTTAGCATTATGGCTATGTCGCTGGATTCACATATAGTCGACCGTGGTTCGTGTCCTGGACCGGTGGCTTAAAATTCACGCCAGGCACGTGTGCGTGCGTGCCCAAGATCCTGAGAGGAGAAAGGAGAAGGGAATACAGCGTGGCTATCCCCCCTGGGGGGTGATTTCTCTCCTTCCCTCTCTCTGTCTGGCGAGTGCACGCGCCCTATAGCAAAGAAAACAAACAAACAAACAAACAAAACCTCTCCAAAAAAAAAAAAATTCTTCTCAGGGACCATATTCAAAGGTCTTAATGATCTGTACCCTAAATAATTTTCTAGTGTTATTTGACAACTATCCTCAAAGATTAAAACTCTAGTTATAGCAAATTACTCAGTCCTCCAAATCTTCCTTTGAGTTCTGTATTTTGTGCCTATTACAGTCTATTCTCCTTTACAGCTTATGAAAGCCTATTTGTTCTTCAATATACTGCAAAGGAATGGTCATTCTTACCATTTTCTCTGTTGACCACCAAAAGTTAGCTGTTCCCTACTCTACATTTTTCGATTACTGAATTTATTTACACATGAATTGACATTACCCACTTGCAAAGTCTGATTCTTCTATTAAACCATGAGACCATGAAGATAAGTACCATTTTTATATATCATTTAAGTGGTTGGTATGCTGCCAATCAACTTTTGTTGATTTGAACTGGTATTTGCTTGAAAGAATGAAAAATTACCTTTCTAAAACAGTAAAAAAATTATAATAGAGAACAATTAATTTACTCACATAACAACTGAGTTCTAATTGTGACAAAGCAGCTAGCTGGAAGCTACAAAAGATATAAAGATATCTATGTGCCAATTCTTTCTTCTAAAAATTCAAAATCAAACACGGAGTTACTACCTTGACAAATATAAGATTCAAGTTATCTATCATTTGGGGACCAGCAGTTAACCTAATGGCTATGTCACTGGACTCCCATAGAGTCGACCACAGTTCGAGTCCCAGACCCGGTGGCTTAAACTCACACCGGGCCCAAGATCCCGAGAGGAGAAGAGATTACAGGGTGGCCATCCCCCCCCCCCCGGGGGGGGTATGATTTCTCACTTTCATTTAGACAGCTATTGCTCAGTGGCAATGAATTCCCCAGAATGCAGACAAAAATGTAATAAGCATAAACAAAAATGGGTTTCTCCAGAAATATCCAAAGCAGTTTCACAGAGCTCTTTCCCCAGTAAGGGTAAGATTCTTCACTATAATGACCATATAAGACAGTCCAACAACTGTTCAGTTTTGTCTTTTGTTTCCTAACAAGAATCCCAATTTGGAAAATAAAAATTCTATCTACCAACAACACTTTACCCACCACTACAAAGGTTCTTGGACCATCATTCATAAGTCAAGTGTATACACGCACACACACATACATATATACTTATATATGGATACAGAAAAGAGATAAGGGATTTACAGCAGGGTCAGCCTGTGGCATAATGCTTAAAGCAGTTAGACCCCACATGGCCAAGTGCACAATCTAGGCTGAAAAAACAGTAGAAACATGTGCATGCCTATCCAACATCCCAGAAAGAGGGAGATGAAAGAGAACAAACTGTGGTGTGACCATCCCCCATGTGGGGATCCTTTCTCACTTTCCTTTTCCTGTCTACCTCCAGCAAGCGCACATATCCTCTGTCAAAAAGATTACCAGTGAATTTAAACTGAATTTAAATCTATATCCATTCAACTAATAAAAAAGTATATGAATTATATGAGCATTGAACTATTTGTCATTTGTGACCACTCAACAAATTCAAATTCCATCTAGGATTAATATTAATAACAAATAACAGTATCACTTTTCAAGTCGGTCACAAGCTCAAAAAAAAGTCAAGTTTTTCCACCCAGATAATTCAAACAAATGGCACCTTTAAATAGAACTAACTAGGGCCTTCAGGTGGCAAGGAGGTCAAGGCAGCTGGATTTGCATGGCTGACTGGGCAGTTCAAGTCCTGGACCCAGTGGCTTGGAAAAACACACCAAGTGAGTGTGTGTGTGTGTATCCAAACATCCCAATAGAAGAACTGAGGAAAAGGAACTGTGGCAAGGCCATCCCTGTTGGGGAGTGTGGAGAACTGATTTCTCACTTTCCTTCTCTCTCTTTCTCTGGCAAGTGCACATGACCTATAGCAAACCTAAAAAAAAAAAAAAAAACAACAAAAAACAAACAAAAAAACTAATCAAAGAAAAAGATGAGCATGTAACAACAATATAAATACATACCAGTAAAAGTAAAAACAAATATCAAATTATACTTAACCATGTCCTATATTTTCCAATTATTAATAGCTGATGTTTAATAAAAAAGATTTTACCCTTTATTCAAAATACACAAAACAGCAATGTTCTATACAAAGCTTTCAGTGAAAGGAAAGACACTTTAAGCCTTCCAACTTTTGGAATACAACTAAAAAAATTCATTAATAAAACATAAATACCAGAAAAAGTAATTGAGAGGTCAGGTAAGACTTAGAAGATGTTCTGTAGTATTTAAGAGTCCTAAACTTTAGATGTACCTTAATGTCCTAATGTTTCCATTTTTAGCCATTATCATCCTGTTAAGCCCTTTCTTTGACAGAATTTATGTCTCAAATGGGCCAGTGTAAGTTGTAGGCAAAATCTTCACAAAAAGCACAGGTTGGGACCAGCAGTTGGCATAATGGCTATGTTGCTGGACTCCCACATAGCTGAACGCAGTTCAAGTCCCAGACCTGGTGGCTTAAACTCATGCCGGGGGCATGTGCGTACAAGCACAAGATCCCAAGAGGAGAATGGAGGAGAAGGGATTGTGGTGTGGCCATCCCCCCTGGAGGGCGATTTCTCACTTTCTGTCTCTCTCTTTCGGAGGAGTGCATGCACCCTATAGCAAAAATCTATTCAAAAAAAAAAAACAACACAGGTCACACTTGGAAAAAGTCTTCAGTCAAAACTGAAAACTCAACTAAATAAGGTTCAACACTTTAAACAATTAATTTCCTTAATGTGTATCACATTCCTTAAAAAACATTACTGCCCCCTGCCCCCCGATTTATTACTTTCTATCTGTTAGCTTTTTGTCTGTACAGTGGTAAGAGCTCGGGGTGTATAACAAAATAAATACATAAATAAATAACTATTAAAAAAATTTACTGTACAGCAACTTCTTTACCACCTTCATAATCTTCATATGTGAGCATTCAGTCTTTAAATTCTCCCCCAAAATGTGAACTTTGCATTTTATTTCAATAGAACTTGAGATGTAAATGTGAACAAATACTGTCATTTATCATATCAAGCATAGAAGTTTCATGGCCAGCAGCCATTTTGTAAATAACAAAAGCTCTCTAGCTAATTATCTGTGTGACCTTGGTGAAGTCATAACTCCCAAGCTTTTGTTACTTCACCATACTCTATAATTCTGAAATTCCATATTCTAAATGCTTTAATTAACAAGCATTTAAAAACAGGTTTCATTTCAGTTAACCCAAAACGTAATAATCCATCAACACAGAGTACATAAATAAGCACAAGTGGTTGGAGCCCAAAATTGGTAAGTTGGTTTTGATATCCCAAGATTGTTCTTCATTCATCCGATTCCACAAATTCAGTTTCCTTTGGCATAAGGCAACCAGGCAAGAGACAGGAAAAGTCTCAGCAATTTCTGTTATTAACACTGGACAACTGACAGCATGCCAGTTGTTTTGTGCTAGTATATGGCAAATACAATAAATAATTTTCTTCAAATACATCAATGGGAAAAAAAAAGGCAGAATACTGTCTTTTTATCTTCTAAGTCAAGGAGTCATTTTGACCGTCCAGAAAGTCGTCTTTTTTCTGCAATTCAAGTTGGTAGAATGTGAAACAAAATTTTACCAGTTGACAACTGTCTCCTAAAACAAAAAAAAAAGTATTTTTTTTCCCCTTCTTCTTGTCTCATGACAGCTATCCGGAGAGTTTTACTGACAATTACAATTCTACCAACTTCTTAACCAGCAAATTACAAAACCAGTATTTTCATTTTGGTCACAACTTATGTTGACCCATTTGAAACAAACTCTAAATCAAAGAGAGGGCTTAATAAAAATGCTCCACTTTAAGATATACTAGGTCAAAACAAACACATTCGAAATCTATTTTTAGAGTGGCACTCACTCTTCTGGTTTCCTCTGAAAATGAGATTTGCTTGACCTATTTTTATGTGTTTACAGAGCAGCCAGACACCACAAACAATACTTGCTAGTCAAAAAAGGGGCAAAAACAACATTGCAAATCCTATTATTTATGAGGTCATTTCCATGTGTCTTAATATGCCTAGTCATTTAGAAGTCTAAATATAGATTCGTTTACCAAATTGTCTTAAGTCTTTCAAATTTTGTAATTATATACTGTTCCCAATGCCAACGATGTATTTCACATCCCATTTAAAGAGTACACACAGGGCAGCTGGTGGGGGGGGGGGGGAATTGTGGCCCAGCACCTGAAATGTCAATCATACAAAGAACAAAGAGTTTTTCTATCACCTCTTGGCTTGCTGCTCCCTTCAGTTCCATAGTGTTTCAATATTACAAAATTATTACTTAAGAAAATACTCAAAACTTGAGAAGTGCTCACTAAAATAGTACTTAAAAGAAATGAAACCAAAAGGGTAACAAGAAAAAAAAATTACTTGCCAGACCGTATGTGTAAACTTACAGTCTTGTAGATTATACCTTTGGAAAGGACGTTTCAACTTTACATTCTCAAAAACAATTTTACCACCTTTTGCTAGAAGCCTTTATAAAATAAACTAGCAACAAAAATGGAAGACCAGTACTCTTTCAGATGGGATGGGGACTAGGGGAGAACTCTGCACTCAGCAACCAGAAGAACAAAGCAACAGCCAAGGCTTTTAAGATTCATAGAGACTGAGAACACTCAGAATTTACGGGTATTCTGAGAGATCTCTTAATTGTTCCGATGCTTTAATAACCGTCAGAACTAAGAGTCTGCAGCGCTGGGTTTCACAGGACCAGGTAGAGGGACTACTGTCTTCGTGTTAGGCAAGACCCGGCAGTGGGCAAGAGGAGGAGGAGAGGAAGCAGCAGCAGAAGCCAAAGGCACTGTGGCAAAAGGCAAAACGCACGGACCGTACGCCCTGGGTGCCATCTGACCCAAGGCCCAAAGTGTTTGACTCCACAGGGGAAACGGGGGGCAGGTTACCTCCGAAACCATCGCCGTCCCTAAACCTTGAGGCCAGAAGGTTCCCGGCAGAGGCCTGACACCCAGCCGAGCGGGGAAAGACAGGGACCCGGCGGCCACTAAAGGCAAGACGCCGACCCCGGCGGAAGAGGCTGCGCAGTAATGGCCGCTGCTCCGCCTCTCG
>NW_006159582.1:451734-452116 GCF_000334495.1 Tupaia belangeri chinensis | reverse complement strand
CCCCCAGGACAGGGGCTCGTGCGCCCGCGGGCAACGCAAAGGCCGTCACAGCCTTCTCGCCTCCGACAGCAGCAAGCGGGGGCGGCGGTAAGGGCTGAGCCGTCCCATCCCGCCTCCGCGCGCACGGCCGGGGCCGCGCCGGCCCCAAGGGCGTCCATCTACGTACCGGCCCCTGACCCTGCCGCCGCCCCTCTCCGACCCCCAGAGATGGGCCGCGTAGGAGCGCGTAGTGGATAGAGGTTGACTCCACGGGCTGTCACTTCCCTCCGAGTTAGGATCTCGGAGTGGCCGGCCTCCACCCTGACCCCACAAAGGCTTCACCCTGACTCCCACCTCTCCGGCCACAGCCGCGGGCCCCCCCCACACCTTTTTCTCTGGGCCC
>NW_006159582.1:392944-435121 GCF_000334495.1 Tupaia belangeri chinensis | reverse complement strand
CCCTCGCAGCCTTTTCTCTTCGGCCTCGGAGCCCGCAGCGGCCGGGGACGCGCGCGGCCGTCACGTGACTGCCCGGCGCGTCGCGGGGGCGGGGCCGCGCGGGGCGGAAGCAGCTCCTGGCACCCGCGAGCTCGCGCCGTGCTTCCCCGCCCTCCTTCCCCACGCTCCGCCCCTAGCGCGCGCCGCTGCGCGGCTCTCTGCTGCCGCCCGGCCTGCAATTTCGTCGCCTGGTTCTTATACTTCGTTTTACTTGTCTTAGGGGCAGAAGGTTCTGAAAGAGGACTGATCCACAGAGTTTTGGGGTGGAGGAGGTAAAACGCGTGTAGGACCAGCAAGTGGTGCTGTTCAGAAATCTAACGCTGAGACCCAAAAGAAGCCCTTGGGCGCCTGGCTGAATTTCAATCTGAAGAGCTCTTAGCTAAAGTAGGAAAGAAATGTGAGGGGCAGGAAATAGAGTGGAGTCCTCCAGGACCTCTCAATATATTGTCCTTCTAAATAGTTGAGCAATTTAATTAGTAAAAAACACTGCTTTTGGATCCATTTTTCTTAACTGAAAGGCAGAATAACCTACAAGAAGCTGGAGAAAGAAATTAATAGGCCTGAGAATTTAAAATGAAAGAAAATGGGTTATTTTGACTTGCAAGCGTGTGGTTTTACACATCAAACTAGCAGTATTCTTCATTTGATATGTACTGTACGTTGCGACTCAATTTTCTTAATTTGAACTAAAATGAGGAGGGTGAAAGAGCAAGTCTCTTACCTTCAGAAGTGGCCTGCCTGTATGATTTCAGTATTCCATGGCAATATCTTCGTATCTGCAATGATGTTGCATTTTGAGATTTCATTAACTGTTTCAGGGCTAGAAATTTGCCTATCTTTATTCTCTTCTTAACTCAGTTTTACTCCTCTATCCCACACAACCCCCAAAAAGGTAATGGCAAAATCTCTTCAAGATTCCAACTTGGAGAGTTAATACTAATTAACAGGATGCTAGACATTGTTCGAATGCATTATACATACAAGCTCATCTGCACAATAAACTGAAGTGAGTATTGATGTTATTCCTGTATTACAGAATCAGGCACATAACTGGGATTTCAATTCAGGCAGAGACCGTAAGAATTCACCTAGTTGAATTCTTCATTTTACCAATTAAAAAAATACATACATATGTGTGTGTGTATGTGTATATATATATATATATATATATTTATAGCAAAGTTAAATGACTTGGTTGAAGACCTTGTTCCTGAGAAAGCTGGGTCTGGAACATGGATGTATATGTAGCAGAAAGAAGTGTGTTTTCTTGTACGTAAATACATTTTAGCACTTCTTCAGTTGCTCTAGAGGCATATTAAGAATGGGTTCTCTAAATTAATGTTATAGGTTATAGTCTGTCTATCTTTTCATTAGCACACAACAAAATTAAGTCAAGGGCGCTACAATTAGAATGCTCTTTATTGCTTCAAATGCTCTCTAAGCCACATTTGCAATCTTTGCCATTTCAGTAAATGTCTCTGCTAGACTTCAGTTGCCTCCACCCCTAAAATTCGTATGTTGGGACTTCAGTGTATTGTAAAGGTATGTAAAAATTCTCCTTCATGGTATCCCAGGGTGAGACCTTTGGGTGTGATAAGATCATTAGGACAGGGGCCCCCACTAATTGCATTCTGGTGTGTACATAATCAGAGGGAATGAGAGAAATTCATGGATACACACCGTGCTCTGCTCTGCTAAAAATTCTGACTTCCTCCTTTTGTGATGCCTTTGGACCTTCTCGGCACCAGAATTGTGAGCTTTTCAAATAAATCTCTATTTTCTTTATAAATCACCCAGTTTTAGGTGTTTCTGTTAGCAATAAAAAAACAGACTAAGACCGGTTCTAACTTTCCTTGTCCAAACCGATTTTAGTTTCTCTCATTCTCTTATGTTCCATGTCCATTTTGCAAATAAATTACTACCTCTTCCTTCAAAATATATTTAGAGTCGGACTATTTACCACCTCTACTACAATATACCTAAATGCTTATTTGGATTTTTTTTTTTAAGGTTTTGCCATAGGGTGTGTGTGCTCACAGGACAGCGTCAGAGAGAGGGAAAGTGAGAAATCACACTCCAAAGGGATGGCCGTGCCACAATCCCCCCTCTTCTATTCTCCTCTTTACTCAATTTTCTTAATTTGAACTAAAATGAGGAGGGTGAAAGAGCAAGTCTCTTACCTTCAGAAGTGGCCTGCCTGTATGATTTCAGTATTCCATGGCAATATCTTCGTATCTGCAATGATGTTGCATTTTGAGATTTCATTAACTGTTTCAGGGCTAGAAATTTGCCTATCTTTATTCTCTTCTTAACTCAGTTTTACTCCTCTATCCCACACAACCCCCAAAAAGGTAATGGCAAAATCTCTTCAAGATTCCAACTTGGAGAGTTAATACTAATTAACAGGATGCTAGACATTGTTCGAATGCATTATACATACAAGCTCATCTGCACAATAAACTGAAGTGAGTATTGATGTTATTCCTGTATTACAGAATCAGGCACATAACTGGGATTTCAATTCAGGCAGAGACCGTAAGAATTCACCTAGTTGAATTCTTCATTTTACCAATTAAAAAAATACATACATATGTGTGTGTGTATGTGTATATATATATATATATATATATTTATAGCAAAGTTAAATGACTTGGTTGAAGACCTTGTTCAAGAGAAAGCTGGGTCTGGAACATGGATGTATATGTAGCAGAAAGAAGTGTGTTTTCTTGTACGTAAATACATTTTAGCACTTCTTCAGTTGCTCTAGAGGCATATTAAGAATGGGTTCTCTAAATTAATGTTATAGGTTATAGTCTGTCTATCTTTTCATTAGCACACAACAAAATTAAGTCAAGGGCGCTACAATTAGAATGCTCTTTATTGCTTCAAATGCTCTCTAAGCCACATTTGCAATCTTTGCCATTTCAGTAAATGTCTCTGCTAGACTTCAGTTGCCTCCACCCCTAAAATTCGTATGTTGGGACTTCAGTGTATTGTAAAGGTATGTAAAAATTCTCCTTCATGGTATCCCAGGGTGAGACCTTTGGGTGTGATAAGATCATTAGGACAGGGGCCCCCACTAATTGCATTCTGGTGTGTACATAATCAGAGGGAATGAGAGAAATTCATGGATACACACCGTGCTCTGCTCTGCTAAAAATTCTGACTTCCTCCTTTTGTGATGCCTTTGGACCTTCTCGGCACCAGAATTGTGAGCTTTTCAAATAAATCTCTATTTTCTTTATAAATCACCCAGTTTTAGGTGTTTCTGTTAGCAATAAAAAAACAGACTAAGACCGGTTCTAACTTTCCTTGTCCAAACCGATTTTAGTTTCTCTCATTCTCTTATGTTCCATGTCCATTTTGCAAATAAATTACTACCTCTTCCTTCAAAATATATTTAGAGTCGGACTATTTACCACCTCTACTACAATATACCTAAATGCTTATTTGGATTTTTTTTTTTAAGGTTTTGCCATAGGGTGTGTGTGCTCACAGGACAGCGTCAGAGAGAGGGAAAGTGAGAAATCACACTCCAAAGGGATGGCCGTGCCACAATCCCCCCTCTTCTATTCTCCTCTTTTGGATTTTGGGCACCTGTACACAAGTACCTGGGTGATTTTTAAATTACCAGATCCAGGTATCAAACAGCAATAGATATATGGGAGCCTAGCACCTAATCACCACTCCACCTGCTGACCCCTCTCTTTTTGGATATTTACAGTAGCCCTGGAATTGGTTCTCCTGTTTCTGTTCTTGTTCTTACTGTGTCTATTCTCAACATAGAAGCCAAAGTAAGCCTATTAAAAAGGAAGTAAAGGCCGGCCCATAGCACAGTGGTTAAGGGCTGTGCATAGGGGGCCAGATCTCATATGGCCACCAGCAGTGGCCTGAAAACATCAGACATGTATGTCCCAGATTCTTATGGAATGGAGAAATGGAGGGAAACGGGTTGCAATATGACCATGCCTTGAGTGTGGTGTGCTTTTTCTCTGTCTCTCTCACTGGTGAGCTCATACTTCTTCAGGCACTGAATAAAACCACCCCTCCTAAAAAATAGAGACAAGTAAGGACATACCATGCTGTTCAGTCTTTCCGTAATTCCTGATATGAAGCAAAATCCAAAGTCCTTACCATGGCTTTAAACACTCTCCTCATTTCTTCTCTGGCCTCATAGACTGTTGTTCACTCAGCCTTGTGTTCCTAGAAGGCTACACAAGCCCTCACCTTTATTGTCTTTGCAGCTGGTGTTTTTTCTGCTTAGAACACTCTTCCCCATGATAGCTTGCTCTGCCTTTACACAAATGTCATCTTCTCAGTTGTCTTCTCCTTGCCACTTTAAGTCACAATATTGATCATTCTTAATATTTCTTATTCCCTCACCCTTTACCTTTTCTCTCTGATATCTATCACAATGTTAATGGATGATTTACTCACCTTTATTATGTTTTTCTCTGCACTTGATCATAAGAAAGAGAGCAGAAATGTGTGTTCTGTTTTGATTTCCAACAGCCAGGAATGGTCCCTGACACATTTAGAGAGGCTCACTGAATGTGTTGGATGAATAACTATGCACATATAAGCAAACATGCACATATACACATTTATATACTGAATAAAAAATGAATGAAAATTAACTTCTTGTTTGTCACCAGTTGTACATGCAAAGAAGAACTAAATATATGGAATAGTATACACCCCACCTACACCAGCCACCTGAAAGAGAGAGTGATAAGTTTTTATCTTTAGGACAGCACCTCTCAGTATTGCTAGAAGTATTTTAGAAGTCATTGGTTTCTGGTAATTGGTAAGTACACAAACCTTCAAATTATTTACTTGAAGAAATAAATTAGAGCCTGACAGATTCAAGATATCTCTGTAATACTGTTGCTGTGGCTGGATTTCTATTTTGCTTCTTTGACTCAAAGACAAAAGAGTTGCAGCAGGTTCTCAGACTTGCCCATTATTTATAACCCACTGTCTATTTCCTACAAGTTGATAAGACACTTACAGGTACTACACATTTCCTTCCAGCACCCACTCTTCCCATCTTATCCTCCTAACGCCCCAGGTAATCCAATATTTTTTCTTTTACTGAAGGATAAAAATATTCTTTTTGCTTAGTTAATATCTGAAGATCATGAAAATGAGCATGAAAAAAAATACCCATCTTTTGAAAACCAGTGATGTAGCTACCTTATGGCAGTGACTTTCCAAGTGCTATCCAGTGAACCCTGGGGATTCTTGTGACTCTGACCGAGGATTTAAGAAGTAAAAATTATTTCCATGATAATATTATGACTAGTTGCCTTGTCTGCTTATACTGCCTCTCAAAAGTACAGTGGTATTTTCCAGAGGCTATATGATACCTGATATGATATATAATGTAGTAATAGGTTGGGTATTAAAGTATATATGAGAATTTGGTAATATGCATTAACCCAGGCATTAAAGAGATCTGCAAAATATAAAATAATGCCACTCTTCTAATTTAGTTATCTTTATTTGAAAAAATATAGTTATTTTTCATGAAACATTATTTATATACTTACATTAATACATAATGGTGCCATTATTTTTAGACAAATTCATAAATATTTTAAACAGTTCTCAATTTTAATTTCTGATTTGGTAAATAATGATGAATACATACAAACAGAAGTTATTAGAGGTCTTCCACAGTTTTTTTTTTTTTTGAGAGATTTTCACTGTAGGGCGCGTGAGCTCGCCAGACAGACAGAGAGAGACATAGAGACAGAAGGCGAGAAATCACCCCCCAGGGGGGATGGTCACGCCACAATCCCTTCTCCTCCATTCTCCTCTCGGGATCTTGGGCACGCACGCACACGCACCCGGCGTGAGTTTCAAGCCACCGGGTCTGGGACACGAACCGTGGTTGACTACGTGGGAGTCCAGCGACATAGCCATTACGCTAACTGCCGGTTCCCTCTTCCACAGTTTTTAAGGGTGTACAGGAATTTTGAGACCAAAAGGTTGGGATTACTGGTCTGGGGTCATTGGGTATATCAATCCAAAGCTAGATTTCCTTCCATGTGCTAGCATTCATGCTATAGCTGTACATACAACTTTGTCATATGTCTGGAAACAGAATGAACAAGACTCTGGAACATACTAATCATTATAGCTAGCAGATGAATAGAACAAAAATCAAGAGGAAGTTTTGGAAAGCAAAGTTTTTCATTTCAGTTGAAGAGTTTGTTCCAGTGCTAATACATAGCTTGATCTCTGCCTTACCATTTGATGTTCTACTTACAGTACTCAAAATGTGCTTTTCTGGTAAAACTCCTTTGTAAATAATAGTACATAAGCCAGTTTTGCTTGTATTTTTCTCTTACCTAATGGAATAATCAATGCTGTGTCTGTGGCTGGTTCTAGCCCCAAAAGTTACAACTGAACTATAACAATGTTTGCCCAGGAATAAGTGCAACATAAAACAGTCACTGAGACAAATTTTACTGTTTATGAAGTCAAACTGTAAAGTCAAACATGGCTTTCTGATCTCTCATTGTATATACATATGATTTGAATATTGAATATATATAGAATATTGAATATATATATTGAATATTGAATATATATATTGCATAAATATATACACACTTACAATTTGAATATTGAATATATACATATATATATATATAGATGGTGGCCACACTGCAATCCCTTCTGTTCCATTCTCCTCTTGGGAATTTGAGCAAGCACACACATGTACCCGGCATGAGTTTTAAGATGCCAGGTCCAGGATTTCAACTGCGGTCAACCACGGAGGTCTCCAACACCTTAACCATTATGCTGCCTGCTGGCTCCATCTGTACTGAATTTTAAATGCCTTATGTTGACAATACTAGCTATTAGGTCATCTCCAGTGCCCATAGTTGTTCAATTAGATGACACAACTTCTCATTGAATGTAAAATAGAAAGATAAGAATCAATTCTCTGTTTTATTTTTCAATAGAAGTTCTTTAAAACACAATTATTATTTTTAAAGAATTATTGTATTTATTACTATTATTATTATTTAATTTGACCAGAGATAGAGGGAAAGTGAGAAAGTAAGCCACCAGGTCTGCGACTCAAACTGTGGTCAGCCATGTGGGAGTCCAGTACCCTAACCACCACACCACCTGCTGGCCTCTAGATTATTATTTTAATACAATTGTCATTCAAATAATCTACCCTGTCATATAAATGAAATAACTTATCGCCCTCAAACAACAGCTATGTTTGGCCATGCCACATTTTTCTCAAAAAAGAGTAGGATTTGAAGAATCAATGTTAAGGGACCAGCAGTTAGCGTAATGGCTATGTTGCTGGACTCCCATGTAGTTGACCGCAGTTTGAGTCCCAGACCTGGTGGCTTAAACTCACGCCAGGCGCGTGTGCGTGCGTGCCCAAGATCCCAAGAGGAGAACGGAGGAGAAGGGATTGCGGCATGGCCATCCCATCCCCCCTGGGGGGTGATTTCTTGCTTTCTGTCTCTCTGTCTCTCTCTGTCTGGCGAGTGCACACACCCTATAGCAAAAACCTCTTCAAAAAAAGAAAAAAAAAGAATCAATGTTAAATGGTTTTATAATTATACACATTTGGGGTTTATTGATTTATGGAATTGTATGCATGAAAGTAAATTCAACCCAAGATAGCCTAGAAGCTTGAAACAGCTTCACAAAAATGTATCAGTTGGGATCGGTTCTGGAAAACAAAACCACCTCAAGTATTTCACACACAGGCAGTTTAATGCAGTGAATTGCTAGCAAAAGTATTGAGAAACTAGAGGAGCCAAAAAAGAAGAACAAGAACACCCCGAAATCAGTCGCTTAAGAATTCACCACCTCTTCTAAGCCTGGAGGAGCAGAGGATTTAAAATCCCTGGAGCCCCTGAGACTGCTGGGACACATTTTTAGGCTGTAATAAGAAGACAGTCTGGTATAGTCACTGAGGCTCCTGAAAAGTCCAGAAACTCATGGTTGCTAGCAGTCATCTACCCCTCTAATGCAGTATGAAGTCAGAAACAAGAAAAAAAATCACCTCTTCCTTCCCACTTCTTTTTGCATGTGAATGCCTCCCACTGGCAGAACAGAAAACCAGCTGTTAAAGAATTCTCAAAAATGACCTTTTTTCTAGCATCGTTAGATATAAAGCAAACTATGAAAGTGCCATTTAGGCATCAAGTATCTGGTTCACAAAGTCTGAAAATTTATTTACTATATTGCTTGAGATGATAGATACTCTGAAATATGGAAAGAAATAGAATAGTTGATTGCTTATTATTTTCTAAACACTTAACAAACTTCATTTTTTCACAGTAAGAATCCAGATCTGTGAATATCTTTAGTCCCTCTTACTGTGAGTTGGTTGAAACCTCAGAGTGGTTAGCAATGGTCACAAGCAGCCCAGAGTAGTATCAAGGTACACAGAGAGCCTGGCTGGGGAAGAGCATGGACACAATCCTGTAAAGGGGCAGTAAAGACACATTCAGTCCTGGGATCAGGAGTGTTGTGAACTAACTCGGTCATGCAATCTAACATCTCTAACCTTAGTTTTCCCACATGTAGCCAAAGAAAGGTAAATTACTACCTTTGTTACAGATTTAATATAAAGTATGAAACACTTAGCAAAGGTTAAAATCTTAGCAATTATCATTATATTATTTGACCTACCTCGAATCTTATGCTAGCTCTGTAATATCTCATTCAGTCTTCAAAAGTAGTAAGAATAGGGGCTGTTTAGTGGCACAGTGGTAAAATGGCACTCTATAAGGAACCACATGGAAGGTTCCAGATAAACTTCAACAGACCTCCCTGAGTACGTAGAGAATGAGTGTGCCCATGATTGAGGGCTGGCTGAAGTGAGGGGTGGAATTCCATGTCAAGAGCCTGTTGGAGGTGCTGTCTTTCTCACTCATGGAAGAAATAAGTAAGCTTAAAAAATAAAATAAAATAAAATAAAATAAAGAAGCATTAAGAGGGTCAGCCCGTGGTATGGTGGTTAAGGCAACTGGATCCCACATGGCAGAATCTGTGGTTTGAGTCCCAGACCTGGTGGCTTGACAATCACATTGGGCATGTATACATGTATCCCCAAGATCCCAGGAGGAGAATGGAGAAGCGATTGAGGCCTAACGATACCCCGCAGGGGGGTGATTTCTCACTTTCCCTCTCACTGTTTCTGTCTTTCTTTCTCCAGTGAGTGCACACACCTTATGGCAAAAACCCCTAAAAAAAGAAGAAAGAATAGAAAAGAAAAAACATACCAGTGCACATGCATGCGTGTATGTATGTGTGTGTGTTTGTGTGTGGTCAAAATCCTGAGAGAGAATGGAAGAGAAAGGTTTGCAGCATGGCCATCCTTCTTGGGGGATGATTTCTCATTGTCTCTCTCTCTCTCTCACTGGTAAATGCATGTGCCCTATGGCAAAACTAAAAAATAAATAAGACATAAAAGATGAAGCAATTATAGTAAGTGTCTATAATTTCATAAATTTTTGATGCTGTTACTTTTTGGTAAAAATTGATAAATTATTTTCTCAAGTGAAGTATTGGGCCAGCAGATGGTGTGCTGGTTGAGGTGTTGGACTCCCTAATGGCTGACGGTGGTTCAAGTCTCACATCTGATGGCTTGCTTTCTCACTTTCTCTTTCTCTTTCTCTCTGTCTTTCTGGTCAAGTTAAAAAGTAATAATAGGGAACCAGCAGTTAGCATAATGGCTATGTTGCTGGACTCCCACGTAGTCAACTGCGGTTCGCGTCCCGGACCCGGTGGCTTAAAACTCACGCCAGGCGCGTGTGCGTGCATGCGCAAGATCCCGAGAGGAGAATGGAGGAGAAGGGATTGCTGTGTGACCATCCGCCCTGGGGAGTGATTTCTCGCTTTCTGTCTCTATGCTTCTCTCTGTCTGTCTGGCGAGCGCACGCGCCCTATAGCGAAAAAACCTCTCCAAAAAAAGTAATAATAATAAATAAAAATAAAATAATTCTGAAAAAGGTGAAATATAATCTCCCAAGGAATGTAAATTTAAAATCACAATCTGAGTCTTTGACATTTCCAGTAACATGCATTAAAAATTTTAGTTGTATAATTAATCCACAGTAATCACATTCTTAAAGGCTCATCTTCATTAAAAGTAGTTTTTATTCTAGCTACTAATTCCAATTTGAGGAAGATTCTCTAGAGACAATTAAGATCCATCTAGAGTTAGAAAAGTCTAAAAATGAGCTTTGTTTTGCATAATATGGAATGCTTATGAACAGAATTGTCATGTTAATCCCTTCTTAAACCTCATCATTATTTTTCTTTCATCAATATTAGCTATTATGACAGAATTAAGAAAATAATCACTTTTAATGTTACAGTAATCTTGATTTTCTTCAGAGAGTTCTAGATTTTACTTGTGATATAGTTGTTCTAGGACAATATTTTTTTTCTTCATCCCTGACAAACTGATCACCCTTCTGCTAAAGCCGAGACACAATTGTGTACTGTCCATTGCTTGGTATTTTTTAAATCAGAAAAATTACATCCAATATGATTTTTTTTTTTTAAATCAGGAGAAGAGAAATTAGAAGATACTGCAACACCGACCCACATTCCCAGATGGCAGCATTTGGCAGGAGCTGAAGAATGGCAGCTCCCCTGGTGTCTGCAATTTGGCACAATTCTCCCCACCTCCTGTTTGACACCAGTTTGCCATGATTCCACTTCTATAGCCGGTTGTCATTAAAACACTCTAGGCAGGTCAAGAGTTTGATATAAAAGATAAAATCATAATATGGATTAGCTTAAGCTGATTCAATCTTGCATGACCCTTAGGTTGCTTTTATAAATTTAATAGTAGCCTCCAAAGTTTAGAGGTGGCTGAGAATTAACTACTTCCCCACAAGGTTATAAAGAAAGCAATTCTGAGACCAAATTCTGTTATGCATGCAACCATTAGAAAACAGACAGAGGGGCCAGCAGATGATGTAGTGGTTATATCACTGGACTCTCACATGGCTGATGGCGGTTCCAGTCCCAGATCTAGTGGCTTGAAAAGTATATCGGATATGTGTAGATGCATGTCTAAGATCCCAGGAGGAGAATGGAGGGGTAGGGACTGTAGCAAGGTCATCCCCCCTAGGGGCTGGGAGTGGGCAGGGGTGGTTTCTCCCTTTCCCTCTCACTGTCTCTGTCTCTCTGTTTCTCTCTCCAGTGAGCACACTCACTCTATGAAAAAAAAACTCTAAAAAAAGTAAGAAAACAGGCAGAAAAAAAATATTAATAGGGATCAAGTCTTGATACCATTCCTAACTTAATGGGATATAGGGATCACTAGATTCTTATTTACTGTTCATGGAAGAGTAAGAATTGACCCTGATTTTTAAAATCCAATATATAAATTTCAAATGCATTAATTTCATAAGAAGCCATTTTATCAACAAAACCCCTTCTTTATTATTCATATACTAATTAGGTGGTGCTTAGAAATAAATTACCTGCAGCACCTGTTGTCTTTGGAATACGACTCTTTCTGATTAAATGCTAGCTGATGGCCCTTTGTATGGGATTCCTAGTTAGGGCAAATGACAACATATAAAACTTAACTTGGCCAACTTGTACACACACTGCTTGTGCCAAAAGTTTAAAAGAATGAATTATCCACACCATAAATTGATCTTTTGCAGAGAAACACTTTCTAAGTGTAAAAGAAATGGAATAAATTACAGAGAAAAAGAATAATATGTTTGATACTATAAAAATGCCAAGCTTCTGCATATCAAAAATACCTTAAACAAATTAAAAGAGGAATGAAAACTGTTGGGAAATATTAGTAGCAAATATTTCCTAAATGAAATAGATTTTTTTGTATATATATAAAAATGTATGTGCTTTTATGTATTTAATATGTATTTATATATACATATGTGTGTATATATGGTATGTTTGTGTGTATCCCTATGTATGTGTATAAATAAAAACATAAATATGTTTATATGTGTGTATATATTATATATGTACACACATATATATACACTATGTATGTTTTCTTCTTAGTGTTTTTTAATTTTGTTTTGTTTTTGAATATTTTTAGACAGAGAGAGGGAAAGTAAGAAATCACTTCCCAAAGAGAATAGCCATACCACAATCCCTTCTCTTCTCTCTCAGTTTTTTAGGCATGCATACACACATGCCTGGGTGATTGTTAAGCCACCAGTTTTGGGTTTGAACTGTGGTCAGCCATGTGAGAGTCCAGTGCCTTAACCACCACACCACCTGCTGGGTTAGGTGTTTTTATGGTACCTTATTATGTAAGAATGGTTAAATGACTTTTTTACTACATGTGCAGAGTATACATGTTGCTCTGAAATTAATGTTTTCCTTAACTCCAGTATCCTCATTTTGCTTCTATGCTATGCTATTGTTGCTTTTGATTATCTTGAGGTTACTCTACTGGCCAGAGGTTGTATTCTGGTCATGACTGGTGGTAAAACCCCATCATGACCTTAGGCAAAGAAAATTCTTCTGCAAGTCCACATGATCGGTTTTTGGTTTTGATTTTACAGTGTAGAGGGGAGGGCTTTTATGTTTTTGCTTTTGCTACGTGCCATATATTCACCATTTGCTCTGATGCTCCTTTCTTGACATGGGAGGATTCCTTGAGTACTGTCTTGGATACTGGAAGTATCCATAAAGTAGCTTATCTTTTTTTATTGTTGCTGTTTCTACTTACACTCTAAATAGAGGTTCTTAACCACCCAAGGCAGGGGCAGCTCTGGAATAACACTTTAATGTCAGCATGATGTCCAGCAGCCTTAGAGAGGAAAGAGACCCTTTTCTCCCTCAAACAAATATCCATCTAATTTCCTGGTTTACCGTTAATCATTTCCTGGAATAATTCATCTTGAGACAATCCTCTATCTAAAACAGAGTGGTATCGGTCTGGCCCCATAGTTTAGTGGTTAAGAGAAGCCAGAGCCCATGTGGCTGACCCAGTGGTTCAGATCCCAGGCCCTGGCAGCTTTTTTAAAAGCTCATTGGGGGTACCAGCAGTTAGTGTAATGACTATGTCGCTGGACTCCCACGTAGTCAACCATAGTTTGAGTCCCGGACCCAGTGACTTAAACTCACACCGGGCGTGTGTGCATGCATGCCCAAGATCCCGAGAGGAGAATGGAGAAGTGATTGCGGCGTGGCCATCCCCCCTCGGGGGTGGTTGCACGCTGTTTGTCTCACTGTCTCTCTCTGTCTGTCTGGCGAGTACACGTGCCCTATAACAAAAATCTCTCCAAAAAAAAAAAAAAAAAGAAGAAGAAGAAAAAAAAAGCACACTGGATGCACCAGTGCCCCAAATCCTATCAGGATTTGGGGATGGAGAAATGGAAAAGAAAGGATTGCAGTGTGACCATGGCCATTCAGAAGTGCTTTCTCCTTCTTCTTTCTCTGTCTCTCTGTCTCTCTCTGGCAAGTGCACATGCCCTCTGGCAATTAAAAAGAAAAAAAAAAAGTAGAGTGATCTTGCAGCAAGATTCAACTGGCAATCATTGTTTTGCATTGGTATATTTCCCAAGCCCCGTGTTATTCAGTCACGCAGTGGGCATCTGCTGCCTATGCCTGCCAAAAATCCATTTCCTATTCTTTTGAAAAGGTGCCCTGAACTAAGGTTAGGAAAGCTACTCCTTCACCATTGGATAGAGCCATGGAAATGTCAACCAAGATGTCCCTGTTTCCTCTGGATAAAGTCTGAGTATATGATAAGCTATATCAATTAAATGCTTTCCTTTAAATTTGGAGCTCATGTGGAATGCAGGAAAAGATGGAAAAAGCATTTGGTGCTAATTCAACCTGGCTGTGACTGTCCACTGGTTTCCATTCTCCCCAAAGATAATTTGGCTCCTCACTTTTCCAATATAGACTCAAAAATTGTGTCAAAGTATCCCATATTCTTCAGTCCTCTTGTACATTCTTGTGTATTTGTTAGCCTGTGTTTGTTTTTTGTTTCTTGAACCTAAAGAAAACTAAGTGATACAAATTCTACCCATGACTGCGTTTTTATTTAAGTGTATTCTTTCCTCCAACATCCCGTTGTTACTGGTTTTCACATATCAACCAGGTTAAAACCATAAATTGATCCTACCACCTTATCAAGATCATCTGTCTGTCTGGTCTATTTTCCTCATGAGATACTGAATCTATATACAGTATAGGGGGTTAAGATCAGATTACACCTGGAACATGGTTATTGAGCTCAAATGACTGTCATGACCCATTTTCAAATTACAAATTTTCATTTTTGCATTTTTATTGCCTTACCTTGAAAGTGCCCTTTGATTCCTTGATGAAAGAGTAGAGATTCTGAATTAGAGTGAAAATAAATGATGTGGGCATTCTCCTTTCCCCATTTATTCCTATCTGACAAGAATTAATAGGCCAAAGCAGATATAATCAGGGCTGAGGCTTCTGAATTCCGGGATGAGAAATTGAAATTCTCTTTGGGAAAGATACTCTCTTGTTTTGAGTTAGACTTCTTAGAAATGTCTCTTTAATTGTACAGGCCAAAGACAAAAACCTACACATTATCCTTGAATAATTTTCACACTTACATATTGCATGTTTTACTCTTCTATGTAATTTTTAGGTTATTTTAAGCTCTGTGAAAAGTTCAGTTGAAGTTGTATTGGATTATACTGGATTGATAGACTAATTTGACATAGTTGCCTAATAAAATATACAATATCCAATTAAGGTCAGATAAACACACAGTTTATCTATGTCTGTCTGTCTACCTATCTGTCTCCTGTGCAGTAATTTTAGTGCAAGTATGCCCCATGTAATATTTGGAACACACTTATACAAAAAAGTTTACCTTCATTTATTTGAAATGCAAATTTAGCCAAGTACTATATATTTCTATTCGTCAAATCTGGCAATCCTAATTTAGGAAGAAATGACAGCTTTAAAATATTGAATTGTCCTTTTTACAAACATGCTGTACTCTTCATTAAAGTTTATATGACTAAATCATTAGGGTTATATCTTGTTAACTTGGCTAAATTTGTTGCTAAATGATGTAAAATCTTTAGTTATTACATATGAGATCTATTGTTATTGCAGGGGAATCCTATTGATTTTTTGTACAGTGAGCTCACAGAAAATAACTTTGCTGAACTTCAGTAATTTGTGTATAAACTATCTTGAGGTTTTTGCATTCATGGTATCATCTTAAAAATAGACTGTATTTCTTCCTTTCTAATTATTATTTATTTTATTATTTTTGCTGTGCAGTCCAGAAACGCCAGTAAAATGTTGAATGGAAATGGTAATAGTAGATATCTTTGTCTTGTTCCTAATTTAAAGGAAACTTATCTGTAATTTTATCAAAAATATGCTTATTGAAGGGTTTTAGTAAATAGTTTTGATCAGGTTAATGCTTTTCTATTTCTAGTGTATTAAGAATTATTATCATGGGACCAGCAGTTAGTGTAATGGCTATGTCACTAGACTCCCACATAGTTGACTGCAGTTCAAGTCCCGGACCCAGTGGCTTAAACTCACACCGGGCGCGTGGCGTGCGTGCCCAAGATCCCGAGAGGAGAATGGAGGAGAAGGGATTGCGGCGTGGCCATCCCCCCTGGGAGGTGATTTCTTGTTTTCTGTCTCTCTGTCTCTCTCTGTCTGTCTGGCGAGCGCACGCGCCCTATAGCAAAAACCTCTCCGAAAAAAAAAAGAATTATTATCATGAATGAGTATTGAAACATCAAAAATGTTTTCTGTAGTTATAGAGGCTATCATGTGCTTTATCTCTTTTAATTTGTTCAGCTGGCAAATTTCAGTAATAGTTTTCTTGATAGAAAGCTTATTTGTATTTGTTAACAGATGTTCCTAACTTAATCATGGGATACTGCCCATGGATTATTCCTAATTTGGTCATGGTACACTCAGAGATTGCTGGAAGAGAATTTCTTCTTTTTCTGTCCTCTAAAATAGTTTATGTAATTTTAGGTAGATCTTTTCCTTGAAACAGTAATTCTCAAACTTCAGCATATGTCACATAGCGGTTGGCGTCACACCCAGACTTCTTAATTTAGTAGGTATGAAGTAGAACTTGAAAATTTGCATTTCTAGCAAATTTCCAGGTGAAGTGGCTGCTTTTGTTCTGAGGACTAGACTTCAAGAACTACTGCTTTAATTTTTTAAGAAACCACCCATTTATAAAACCTGATGAGTCTATTTGCTTTGTTATGTAAAGTAATGCATGAGTTTTAAACTTAATCATTGTCTTAATGATCTAATTAATTCTTGTCAAGTTTTCTTTGGGGTGAATTCTGGTAAGCTATATTTTGATAAGAAATTGTCCATTTTGCCCAAGTTTTATCTATGTTGGCAGAGTTAGAATATTCTCTTGCAATATTTAAAGATTTACCTCATTGCATCCTGTGTTTTTAAAATTCAGTATTATTGGAGCCAGCAGGTGGCATGGAGGTGAAAGTGCTGAATCTCATGTGGCTGGTTGTCTGATTCGAATCCTCCCTGCTTCCCTGCTGTCTTTCTCTGTCTCTCTCTCTTCCATCAGACTTATCACAGATTTTTTTTTCATTTTATTAGTTTTTTAAAAAATAATTATTTTTTCTCTGCTTTTAATATTTCTTTTATGTATTAGTTGATATTTGAACTGAATTTTATTATTCTCTGTTCTATTTCTAGGATTTGTCCTATTATTATTCTTAAAATAAGTTCTTGAGTGTATGATTAGCTCATTAATTCTTAGTTTTCCTTGTTTGATAATAATGCATTTTAGGATTATATATTCCTTTAAAATATTCCCCAATTGCATTCCACAAATTTTGCAATATGGGTGTTTAATAGTAATTTATAGCATGATATTTAATAATAATCATTATCTAGTATGATTTCTTCTTCTATTTGTATCTTATTTAGAACTGTACTCTTTAAATGTCCAAACACTTGTTATTATGGATTTTAGTTTCCTGGCTTATTTTTAGGCTACCTTTTCAATTTGGTTTTTTATTTTATAGCAAAATAGTTACATAATAGAATGTGGTATATATATATATGCTATTAATTTTTTGGCATTTGTTGAAACTACTACATGGTCTAGAACCTGACCAACTTTAAAGGCTATCTCATTTAAGCTTGAAAAGAATATAAATTCCATAGACTCTCCCTAAATACACCCAGCACATGTGTACCCATAATCCAGGACTAGCTGAGGCTAGGGGTGAACTGTGGAATCATGATCCTGCGGGGCTGTCTCTCTCTCATACTCGTCTCTTAGACGAAAGACAGAAACTAAATAAGAAAGCAAAGAAAAAGGCTATAAATTCCCTATTTGCTCTTTCAATTTTTAATTTTGTTGTTCAAATTTTCCTATTGTTAAAGATCTTTTTTGTTGTACCTAACAGTTTTAAGAGCAGTTTGTTGAAATTTTTTGCTGTTTAAAGACTTCATTATATTTCATTCCTCTTATTTCATATTAGTGTCATAGCCCTTAATGAAATATCTGGCTGAATACTTTAGCTTCCTTCTCTATTATTGCTTTACTTCTTTGTTTAAGCTTCCTGGAGTTTCTTGTCACTTCAAGCTAAGAATTGTATGAAGCCATTTTAAAAAACTATTTCACTCAACACGTTCTATTTGCTTATAGTCAGAGAGAAAGAAATAGGCCAGCTCAGCTCACAGTGTTCGCTACTGCTCTTCTTGTGCTTTTCAATTCTGCATCAGTTTCCTTTTACTAAGGTACAAATTCCAGCTTTCAGGTTTACTAGTTTCTGTCATCTGCATTTTTCTCATTTAGTTATTTGTTTAATTTGTTGGCTCGGAACCCTTAGTTTGTTGTTGTTATTTACACTTGATTTTATAAAACATTGACTTTTGATTCAGTGATGAATTTTTTAAGGATATATATTTTGAATATTGTTTGCTTAGCTGCCATTTATTACATTGTCTCATGTCTGTTTGTTTTATTTATTTGTTGAGATTTACTTATACAAAATAATATATTCAAAAATTTTATTCATATTATAAGAAAGTTTGAAAAGTCTGTAATTTCGGGAACCAGCAGTTAGCGTAATGGCTATGTCGCTGGACTCCCACGTAGTTGACCGCAGTTCGCGTCCCGGACCCGGTGGCTTAAAACTCACGCCAGGCGTGTGTGCGTGCGTGCCCAAGATCCCGAGAGAAGAATGGAGGAGAAGGGATTGTGGCGTGACCATCCCCCCTGGGGGGGTGATTTCTCGCTTTCTGTCTCTCTGTCTCTCTCTGTCTGTCTGGCAAGTGCACACGCCCTATAGCAAGAAACCTCTCCCCCCAAAAATGTCTGTATTTTCTTTAGTATTTAGTCAATATATAGCTGCTATTAAGTAACTCTTCTTAATGAGATTATTCTGTCATATACTATAATTACAATTCTTGATCTAATTGACTACTGAACTGAGAATGACATGGTGTATTTATTGTCTCTTTATATATTTCTGAATATTTTTCTTTAATTTTAACTGTTTTTCATTATATATATATATGGGGAGAGAAAGACAGAGACTCCTCCAGGGGGAGTGCGTGCTTGCTCGCCAGAGAGAGATAAAGAATCCCCAATGGGGCAATCTCACACCACAAGTCTCTTTCCTCCATTTCTCCAACCTGTCAGAATTTTGGGCACACATGAACATACATGTGATGTTCTTTTCAAGTTGCTAGGGCTAGAATGCAGACTATAGTCAGCCATGTTGGATCTGACTTCCAATGCACAGCTCTTAACCACTGTGCTATGGAGGTGGCCTGCATTAGATAATATTTTAATGGTATGTAAACAAATGATATATAGAGCTGGTCTGTGGCATGATCGTTAAGGTGGCTCTCAGATGGCTGATGGCACTGTTTGAATCTGGCAGCCTGAAAAACACATGAGGCGTGTGTCCTTTCACGCTCCAAATCTTGAAAGCACGGAGGTGGAAGAGAAGGCATTATGGCCTGACCGTACGCCATGAAGGGTGCTTTTTAACCCACCCCTATCATGGCCACCAACCCATTTCCCTCTGGCAAGCCCAAGTGCCCTCTGGCAAAAAAATAAAAAATAAAAAAATTCAAGTAGCACCCTCTACAGGATCAGATCACACTGCAATCCCTTTCCTTCAGTCTTCTAGCCTGTCACAACTTGGGTACTTGAGCATGCCAAGTTTCAGGCTGACTGGGTTGAGGATCTTATGGTAGTGACCATGTGGTTTCTGGCTTCTCTGGAACAGTGATTTGCCAGTGTACCATGAAGTTGGTCCTGAACTAATAGTTCCACAGATTAGTTTAAAAAGTGGTGTGGGGGAGAAGAGGTAAGAGGCCAACTAGAAATACTGTGGTGACTAATACTGTGAAAAAAGGCTAAAAATTTTCAGTAAATACCGTTATTTCCAGCAGAGAAGTAAGGTAAGACTGAGCACAAGAAAAAAACTACATAAAATTTTGAGTAAAGTATCTTTAACTGGAAAAGTAAAGAGAGAATCAATCATCTAAACTCAATGAGGCTCCCAATCCCTTCCCTACCACAGGATGGGGATTGGGCAAAGGCAAGTGGATCTTTCCTCTGGAACTCCAAATTTCATACTCCCACCTTGGACTCTGAAACTCCTTATCTACAAAAGAATGATGAAACAGGAGCTAATGCTATCATAGGGAAGTGCATTGATATTCCACCACAGAGAAAATTTTAGAACTCCCATCTCGACCCCACCTCAAGACTGGAGAGTTTGGCGCCATCTTGGGGGTCAGCCAATGTATGGAGCTTGTATTGCAATGTGGCCTGGGTGATCTGTCTTTTCTGCTGCCTGGCAGAAGCAGATGACATAACACAGAGGTGAAGAAACTCTTGTGATTGGGAGAAAAAGGGATGAATAACTACAAGGACTGAACCCTACCAGCCCTCTAC
Source organism: Tupaia belangeri chinensis (assembly GCF_000334495.1). Lineage (NCBI taxonomy): Eukaryota > Metazoa > Chordata > Mammalia > Scandentia > Tupaiidae > Tupaia > Tupaia belangeri. The sequence continues at coordinate 415,158 of NW_006159582.1, read as the reverse complement.
ATGAGGGATCTGTGCATCCTGCCTCTTTACCAGAGCTAGAAGACAAGAACATCATCCCTATCCACCAAGGGAGACTGAGGAATCTGGACACTTCCCTGCAAATAGCAGCCACAGCAGGCCAACACTCTCCCTTCCCTGCATTGTAAGTCATGGGGAGTGGCTACTCCCTCCAACTAAAGCCACTACAGCTGACTTCTCTGGATATCCCTGAATGGTAAGTGTGGGTAAAGAAAAGGGGTTGGACACCTCATAGAGGGGAAGGTATCGGAGAACCCACTCTAGGTCAGAGTAGGGAACACTGGGCACTGGCACAGACCTCCTCATGATTTTGCAGTGCATGATTCAGCCACCTAACTCCTAGTATGAGTGTGCTCAAATTGGATCAACCTCCTTGAATTCTGGGGCTATATGTGTCTAGTCTCTGGTAAGGTTAAGCAGAGTAGCTTGCCTCTGGCCTCTATTGAACAACCTTTCCATGGCCACATTCAGGATTTGAGAGTCACCATCCTCACCAGGTATTCATGTAGGTCACAGAGGACCTCTTGTTGGATCTCACAGATAGGTTTGCCACTGGCTCCTACTAGACAAACTTGCCAGGTTTGCATAAGAGTTTGGGGATCTGGCTCATCCCAGGGAATCAGAGGTAGGTGCAAAAGCCTGTTTGGATCTGAGAGGCATGGCTGGCATCTAACCCCACCCTGGACCACCTTTGCCAGGGCTGTATCGTGATCATGGGGGACAACCTACTCCTGGAAAGAAAAAGCAAGCTCAATGGGTTCTGTGGTCCACGTAGACCGGGCTAAACTCCTGCACCTGGTTCACCTTGATAGAGATACATCAGGGCATTGAGGTTATCCTTGCCCTGGGCATTTCACATAGGCTGCATAGGACCTGCTCCTTGGGTCTCACAGACAGGCTCTTCCAGCCCCTCCTAGGTGAACTTGCTAGGGCCACATTCAGATTCAGCAGGCTGAGCTGCTCCCAGAAATTACAGGTGGATATGCAAGCTGGCTTGGATTTGAAAGGCAGGTCCTTCCCAGAGAGCTCTTCCCAGGGCTGTAATTATTAATGATTACTGATAAATATTATATATGGTGATGCTTGAAAAGCATGCTAGATGTGTGTGCATGGGTGCCCCAAATCCTGAGAGGATAATGAATAAAGGATTACTGCATGGCCACCATCTCCCCCTGGGGGATCATTTTTCACTTTCTTTCTCTCTTGTGTCTCTCACAGAAATGTAGTTTAAATATTTATAGAAAGAAGAGTTGGCCTAATAGTGCAGTGGTTACATGCTGAGCCTAGAGAGCTTAATCCACATGGCTGACCAAGAATCCTAGCCCTGGAAACTTGAAAAACATGCCAGTTGCATGTTTTTCTCAATGGGATGCAGAAATGGGAGGAAAAGGAGTGCAGTATGACCATGCCCTATTGGAAGGTAATTTCTCCCTCTCTCTCTCTCACTCTCTCTCTCTCTCTGGTAAGTACACACAGTTTCTGACAATATTTTAATTTATGTATTTAACTGTATTTATAATGATTATTCTTATTTTTAATTTTGCTATAGGGCATATGTGCTCACCAGAAAGTGACAGAAAGAGACACCATCTGCTGACCCCTCTGGCAATATTTAAAAATAAAAATAAAATAAAATGGAAACAGAATGTTCAAAAGTAAAATCATGAGAAAATACGTATCATGCATGTGATAATATATACTACTGCAAGGTTAATTTAAAAATGGTGGAGGACTTTTACTTCTGACAGGCTGAAGGAATAGAAGAGAATGTACTCACAAATATGAAACAAAGCAATTAGGCATAAACAATAATTTTCAAGACACTGTCCATAAGGCAACAAGGATAGTGATTTCTGAAAGATAGCAAACAAAATGAGGTAATATTATGTTTGCCTTAATTTAATGTGCTGAGAAAGTTTCCAAGTCATAAAGCAGGGATGAAATTGAAAATTTATAGAAAGATATTAATTGCCAAAGTTCACTCAAGAAGAATTTGGCAACCTGAATACCTCTGTATCTGTAAAAGAAATTGAAATTGTAGTTTAAAATTTCCTACAAAGATAACTTCAGGCTTAGATTGCTTACCTGGTGAGCTCTAATAAATATTTTAGGGACAAACAATGTAAATTCCACAAGAATTGTTCCAAAAATAATGACTAAGAAATATTTCTTCCCAACTTCTTTTATTGGGGCTATTACTAAACTGATACCTAAACCAGGCCAAAGTATGCCAAGAAAAGCAAAAGAAATAAGAAAAACTACTAATCAATGTTCATTAACAATATTTATACAGACATTCCACACATTTTAACAAATTGAGCCTCAAAATACAAGTGGATAAAATATCATAACCAAATGGGATTTATCCCAGGTACATAGGAATTTTTTAACTGAAAATAAGACAATATGCTGCCTTAAAACTAAAAAGTAACAATCACATTGAAAACTTATCTCAGTGAATACAGAACAAAAACTCATAAAATCCTATGTCTATTCCATTTAAAAATTCACAGCAAAGAAAGAACATAAGAATACTCTTCACCTCATAAAGGGCAGCTACAAAAACTGACAATGAAATACTTAGCAGTGATGGAACTCACATTTTTCTTCTCAGGTCAGGGACAAGACATAGATAGCTTCTCTTCTCACATACACCATTGGCGGAAGGGCTTCATCATAGAGTTGCATACATGGAGTGTAACTTCCCCTATGTATAACTTGTACATGCCCTGTATTCATGTTCACCGCTGGTGATGGACTGAATAGGTTATACATTGCATGATTCCATCCCTGCAGGCAAACACCATAACCTGTCTATGCTTTTTACTTAATAATTTTTGGTTAACTTGTCAATTTACACTAGAAATGGCTGTATTTTGGATCTCAAATTCCACCTGGTATTAATTCAAAAATTCCAGTCAGTATTAGTCAAAGCCATTTTATTTTGTTTTCGTTAAGACAAAATGATTTTTTAGGAGTGTTATAGAGAAAAGAACACTGGTTTGGAGTCAAAAGTTCTGGTTGTGGTTTTGGTTCTGCCACTTACACAAGTTCCCTGTCCCTTCTTGGTCTCAGTTTCTCATTTAATAAATAAAGGACTAAACTATAATAAAAGACCCACAGATTTTCTCCTAGTTTGGAAATTTAATAAATATGTAGACTAGTATCTCTCAAAGTGCAGCATGCCCCAGAATCACCTGTTAAAACACAGATTCCTGACTCCTGTATCTGAGAGATTCCCATTTAATGGATCCTGGGGAAACGATAACTTACATTTCTAATAAGGTCTCTGGTCCTGACCATGCTGCTGGTCCTCAGATAATACTTCAAATCATGTTGATCTAATATTTAGAGAATATGGCTGGTTGCAATTCTGTTTTAAGACACTAGATGATGTATTTTTGGATTGAAACTAGTCAGGAATAGTCCAGCAAGGCAAAGTGTTTTAAATAGCTCAGCGTAAGATATCTTTCTGTTACTATAAAAAGCTAGTATTTATTATTTTATACTATTACTTATGCTTGCTTGGTGAATGAAGTGCATGGCTAGATTATGTACGTGCATTAATAGATTTAGTCTTTTATACTAAATATCTTTTTATATTCAAAGTGTTTTCATTTATATTTTGGAGATACAAGGTCAAGGTTTTTTGTCTTTCATGAGATCATACTTAAGGAGAGAAAGAACAAACAAGAACAACTCTTAAAGCATGTTAAATTACTTCCTAAAGAAAAATATACAACATCTCTCCTAAAAGCAAAACACACACACAAATACACACACACACACACACACACACACACGGGAATCTGAGCAAGAGACTAATTTTAATTGTGAGGAGAAGTAGGGGAGACATGAGGGGGAGGCAGAGAGTAGCAAACAAATCTGGTGACCAGATTCTAGTGACACAGAAAATGTCATACTATAGGACTTGTCCATAGCACAGTTGTTAAGGGAGCCATATTCCATATGGCCAAATTTGTTCAAATGTCAGCTTCTGCATCTTGAAAAACACACCAGCCATCTGTGTGTGCACACCCAAGATCCTGAAGGGATGGAGAAACAGAGGAGAAGAGATTGACCATGCTCTGTTGTAGGGTGCTTTCTCTCTCGCTCTCTCAAGTACCTGCATACTCTGCCTAAAAAGGCAAGAAAAGAAAAGAAAATGCCAGACAAAAAGAATGTATTCAATTCAATAGATGTGGATGTTTAGTTTAAATATTATTCTATTCTAGAAGATCACTGATTTACTATAAACTTTCGGTTGAGGCATTATACACATTTTTAAGAATTGTTTATTATGGGCCAGCGGATATAGAGGTTAGGGTGACTGGATCCCACATGGCTAACTGAGCAGTTCAAGTTCCGGACCTGGCAACTGGATGCTGGGCAAGTATGCATGCGTACCTCAAATCCCTAGAGAAAAATGGATGAGAGAGTATTGCGGCATAGCCACTCTCCTGCGGGGATAGGATGGGATGGTGTGGTGTGATTTCTTGCTTTCTCTCTGTCTCCAATATGTGCATGGGCCCTACAGCAAACAACAACAATAGAACTGCATGTTACTCTTAAGTCTGAGAATAATCAGGAAATAATTTTTATGTAAAGAATATGCTTAGTCATAAAAGCAATCATTATAAATATAAAAATTCACTTTTAAATCTCTTCTATTAGCTTTTACTTTTCTTTTTAATTTATTTCTACTAACAATCGTATTTTCCAAATTCTCATGTGCAAGCTAGCAGTTTTCAAATTTCACACTGGTCAAATCAAATCCACAAGAGAACAAACACTATTTCTAAAAATACATTTTAGTGGAAACAGTAATGTAACACATATTTTAAAATTTAATGTTAATCCATAATTGTGAGATTTACATATGGATATTATTTTATTTGTTTATTTTAGAAATTAAGGTTTGGGTCAGCTAATGGTGTGGTGGTTAAGGCAGCTGGATCCCACATGCCCAACTGCACAGTTTAAGTCTAGAAATTGGTGGCTTGAAAACACTCTAGGTGTGTATATATGCATGCTCAAAATCCCGAGAGGGGAATGGAGAAGGGATTATGGTGTGGTCATCTCCCTTGGGGGGTGGGTTTCTCACTTTCTCTCTCTCTCTCTCTGTTTCTCTGCTTCTCTCCTGTGAAGGGATGTTCCCTTTAGAAAATTAAAAAAAAATTAAAGTTCTAGAACACAGAGATTTAAACAGATTCATAGACTCCACTCATGGGTCTTAAACTTTCATTCTAGTCCCTACTTGATTTATATTGTAGTTGAAATTATGTTCATAATTATTACTACGATTTATTGAAAGACTGTAGGGCTATCTGCATAATACCATTTTCCTAAATAGCTCACTAACCCTAGAAAATAAGTAGTATTAACTTTATATTATGTGTGACTTAAACAAATAAGTATTCTTGTAAATGGTATGACAGATTTCTGCTTGACCACACAGTGAAAGTGCTTTGTCTACAGGCCATCTTTTGCTTTTCATTATCCCTTTTGACCTGGTAAGGAGCATTACTTCTGATATTATAATGGAGCAGCAAGTGCTATTATATTACTACTATCTGTTGATCCACTTCTACATTTTTGTATGTTCTTAGCAAATAGAATAGGAGAGTTATTCTGACAGAGGCTATGTACCATGTTTTTATTCTTTATTTAGTTTTTATTTATTATTATTTTAAATTTGCCATAAGGTGCACACACTCATGAGGGAGAGAGAGAAAGAAAGTAGGAAAGCAAGGTGCCACATTCAAGACTTGAACCATGGTCAGCCGCATCAAGAGTCCAGCACCCTAACTGTTGCAACACCTGCTGGCCCCAAGGCTATGTACTATAAATGGACCATATATGTTTACAGATTGAAAATATTCCAAATACATTAGGGACAATGAAAAGTATAATAACTTACACTCTGAAAAACATGACCATTAAGGGAAGATGGGAAAGCAAGGTAGATAATCACAATACGTACAATGTAAACATGCAATCTAGAACATGAGAAAAACCTGAGCCACAGAGTATAGGATGTGCATTTAGTCCATAAAAAGATATGTTACCATAACCACAAACCTGCCATTTAATTTCTTTCTTTTTCCACAATTATTCAACCCTCAGATTTACCAGTTGTCTCAGAGACACTTCCTGCTCTTGAACTCTCACTTCCTGTGACAATTTCTTCTAGAAAGTATCCAATGCTTGAACCCTTGCTGGTTTTTCAAACATCTGTGCATCACTAGCCTGTTTCTGCTTGGAGTTATGGCAGCAGATGAACAATAGCTGCATATTCTTTGACACTCTTCCTAGAAGGAGGTGGGATGTATTTGTGTTCGCCCTGAATGGGCTGGATTGTGAAGCTTTTTCGACTAATAGAGTGCTGTACAAGAGATTATGACAGTTCTAGACCTTGTTTGTATGAGATCAACAGCTTCTGCTTTGGTCTCTTAAAGCCCCCAAGGCACAAAATAAGTCAGACGACACTGCTGGACAAAACCCCAGGGAGAATATTGAGAACACATGGAGACAAATAGAAACATCTATCTGAGTCCAGCCTTCATTCCAGCTGACCATGGCAAAGTGTTCTGTGTGGAAGTGAAGTTGCCTTGGGTCCTTGAGCCTGGCCCAGCCTCTAGGTGGAAAGTAGTTGTAAGCATATATAGGGCAAAACAATCGTCCATCTGAATATGCACTAATCCCTGACCCATGAAAGATGGCATATACTAACATGGCGATTGTGTTAAGCCATTAAGTTTGGGGTAGTTTTTGCATAGCAGTAGGTGATGGAAATAAATAGGTTTCTGACATCTTTTCCCTTAGAGTACATTACTTCGTGTCAGTTCTCCTCCTCTCTCTATCCCTGAAGATGTAAAATGACCTTCCCAGCACCCTACTGTAGCCATTCCCACCGTATGTAAAAGTTTTCTGTCTAAATTCCAGTTCCCAGTTTCTTTTAGCTGACCATCACATTCTTCTCAGTTCCCACTGGTATATATAGGTACATCTTTTCTTGCCTTGGTTTGTATATGGGTCTGTCTTTATAAAATATGAATGCCCCTTTTTGTATAGACTCTCTCTCTCTCTGTGATTATGTTACAGTTTGACTTCTATTTATTTATTTATTTATTTTTGAGAGAGGAGAAAGGGAGATACTTCTTTTTGAAGTTTATTCATTTATTTTCAGAGAAAGCAAGATCGAGACAGGGATACCCAATAGAGGCTTTCCACACGCCGATCCTCTCCTCAGTTTCCAAGCTGGCCAGAGTCTCTGTCCTGACTAAGGACACACCTAGCAGGTTCATGTTGACCAAGCATCTGAATCTTGCACTTTTGCACATGTCTCCAAGTATCATGCAATGATGCCCTACCACCTGTACCGCTGGTTGGGCTAGTAGGTATTTTTTACAGGGTCTCTCCATGTTACAGTTCTCTTGTTCCAGCCTCCCCAGTTAACTGGAACCACCGGGGCATGTTGCTGCACCCAACCTGTTTAGGTTGTCACAGAAACCAAACCTGGGCCTCTGATGAAGCTACTGCCACCACTCAGCAGTGTCCCTTCACTTGCACCACCACCACTAAGCCTGAGACCGTTTTGTATCTGTTTCCTGTTGCCTGCATAGAACACATGTGCATTTCTCAATGATGATTCCTTTTTCCAGATGCATGGCCTTTATGTATGGGTTTATTTTTCTATGTTTAATTAATTTTCTATTTTTTTCTCTGCTTTCTTCTACTAATTTCTCTCATTCTCTCCCAGGGCCAGTAATACAGCATTTTTTTTTTATTAGAAATAGACATTTGAGCTCAATTGCGTGGGGCTAGACTTCAGCTCTGCTACTTTCTGTGTAAAGATCTTGGACAAATTTCTTAACATCTCAGTGTTGTTGTAGTTTTCTCATCTGAAGTATGAAGGCATTTATAGTCCCCAACTCATAGAGTGATTACATGAATAAATCAATAAATGCACAAATGATAAATACATGGGACCAGCAGTTAGCATAATGGCTATGTCGCTGCACTCCCATGTAGTCGACTGCAGTTTGAGTCCCGGACACAGTGGCTTAAACTCACGTCAGGCGCGTATGCATGGGTGCCCAAGATCCTGAGAGGAGAATGGAGGAGAAGGGGTGATTTCTCACTTTCTGTCTCTCTGTCTCTCTCTGTCTTTCTAGCACACACATGCACCCTATAGCAAAATCCTCTCCAAAAAAATAAATAAATAAATAAATACATGTATGTGTTTATACATACATATGTGTGTGTTTCTCACACATACATATACATGTGTTTTAGAAGGAGAGTTGACCGATAGTAAGTACTCTCCAAGCATTAGGCATTAATATAAGTTCTGAAACCTGCTTTATGTTCTTGTCTCCATTCTTTGTCCCCTGATCTTTTCCTTTTTTACCTTGAATATTTCCCTGAAAAATTAACTGATGTGGAAATTTGATTATTTTTCTGAGTAAATCAACAGAATTCAATAGTCCCATTATTTATTTTAAAAGTCCAGTGGACCTTGATACATTTTTCTCTCTTAAAAAGTTCTCCACTTGACATAAGATAGTTTAAACCTGTAGGAACATCGACTTTTTAAAATTTTTCATTCTCTTGGTACAGTATATAAAGAGATTTCTGGGCCTGGTGGTGGTGTAATGGTTAAGGTGGCTGGATCCCACATGGTCGATGGCATGATTGGAGTTCTGGACGCTGTGGCTGAGAAACACACCAGATGCATATGTGTGCATGCCCAAAATCCTGAAAGAAAGAGAAGGATTGTGACATGACAATCCCCCATAAGATTGCTTTCTTACTTCCCCGCTCACACTCTCCTTTTCTCTTTTTCAATCTGGTGAGTGCAAGTGTCCTCTGGCAAACTTTAAAAGAGAGAGAGGGAGAGAAAGAGAGACTTCTAATCCAGGTGTGGTTAAAGAAGAGCTTTCATTCCCTGTTTCTTTTTTCTACTTTGTAATTGTGTGATTTCTGGTTTACACATAATCATTGTACATCTTTGTGGGTTTCAATCTGTTTTTTGAAATGACACATTTGACAGATGACTCTCCCAGGAGGGACAGTTCTGTGGGTGGATCCAGAGACTGTGCAATTTCTGACAGAACATCTCCACGTTTATAATTTTGTTTTCTACTCACAGCATTACATTGTCTTTGGTAAAGCTTCTCAGGAGCATACCAACTCTGAGACAAAGATCTATGTCTAAGGATCTGTACAGAAAGTATTTATAGGAGACACCAGGAAGAGAACAGGGTAAGCGGGACAGGAATGTCATAAAAGCCAAGTAAGAATGTCAGACTGATTATACATGAATGCCAAATTTTCTGGATGTAAAACTTATCCCAGAATTTGTCATGATTGGAGGGGGGAAATCTGGGCTTTCATCTTTTTGCATCAATAAGTAATTGGCCAAGGGCATGGGGTGTGGGAGGCAGGTATAGAAGGTCCAAGGAACTTTCAGCTCCTTTGCTCTAAGTCTGCAGGCGAAACAGCTTCAGTTGGCCTCAGGCAGTTTTCATGGGTCTTAGGTACAGGTCATAAATGGGCAGAGGGTTGTTCAAGAATGGTAGAATGATCCTGAGATTTAGTCAGAATACTGAGAGCATCCCAACCCTATCACACACATTGAAATGAATGAGGATAATAATATTTCCAAAATAAAATTTGAATCTGTTCAAATTTACTTTGAAAAGAAAGTCAGTCACAAGTGTTGGTGGTTCAATACAGAGCAGGTGGCGTCCTTCATACCAAGTGGGCATTCCTTTTGTGTTACAATAAGGCTTGTATCTAATTAGCTTAGACATTAGTTTGCAGCATAGATTATCTGGGTCTTCACTCAAACTCAGTTTCCTTATGTTGTAATCATACTCTCAAGCTGACACAAATAATAATAATGAAGATGATGTAAAAAAAAAAAGAGAGTCATCCCAAGGTTAAAACACATCACAGTTCATTAATCTTTTTTGGTCAACAAGGCTAGATGAGACAGCAATTCTGACCCTGTTGGGCTATTTGAGGTGACCTAGGCCATCATGAAAAATAAATTAAGAGAGGAGCCATCCCTTATGGATTCCCTGATCTCAGGAGTGCCAAGTGGACCTTCACATCCACTTCTAGACCTTTTTTAAAAATTATTGTTATTTTTTTAATGCCTGAGGGTGTGCCACTATCAGAGAAAGAGAGAGACATAGGGGGAAATGGTAAAGGATAAAGCCACCATGGGGTATGGTCACACTGCAGTCTCTTCATTTCTTCATCCTGTCAGGTTTTGGGACAAACATGTATACATGCCCTGCATGGTTTTCAAGCCTCTAGGGCAGGAATTCAAGCCACGGTTGGCTCTGTGGGATCTGACTCCCTTAGCCACAGGCTATAGAACCTGCCCCCGGATTTGTTCTTTAAGCAAAGAATAGGCTGAACAAGGATGAAGTGTGAAGCAGTGAAGGTTTTATTTGGCAGCCACAGTCTCCTTTCTGACTCTCTTCTTGCCTCCTCTGGGATTCCTCTGAGTCTGTAGCCTTTGTGGTTCTCCTCTACCAAAAGAGAAGGAAACGATTATTGAGTTTTGACTATGCACACTATAACCTCCCTGGCGCTGTGTGTAAAGTGGTTAAATAGATACACCCTAATTGCTGCAGTTGGTGTTGACATAGGACATGTCATACATGATATTCATGTTTTAGTCTATGTACAACTTAGTATGACCCCGTCCAGAGAGAACTATTCTTGCCAGATTTGTGGATCATAACACCAAGCTCTCTTGAAAATGTTCTTTCTTCCCTTGTTTCCTTCTTCCCTCCTTCCCCATCATCTTTTCCATTCATCCATCCATCAATTCACCAATTCGATAAATAGACAGGTGATGGGAGAGAGAGTGACAGTCCATGGGCATTTCAAGGTTAAGAAATAAAACAGGCTAAAAGTATTTTGTGGAACAACTTAGAAGAGTCAACTCTCTATAGGCATCAAATGATAGAGAAACTTAAGCTCTAGTAGATACAAAAATGAAGACTACTCTGAAAATAGTAATGAGGCCTTTAAAATAAGAAAGAAAGAAATCCCAGAGTAAGTGGCCTGATAAAAACTATCAGGGCAATGGACTAGAGGAGAAGAGCATTCTACATTGGAGCTGTACATATACTATACAGTCTCGTGTAAACTGGATAATGAAGTCTCATAAGCTTGTTTATAAAAACTAATTAAAATCTTTCAGAATTGTACTATATCAAAACCCCACATACGTGTGTACATAACTATAAATGTATGTACGTGTGTGAATATAGGTAGATGTGTAAGTGTGACCTGAAGAATTTTTATGGAGAGCAATTTGGCTAGCCAGGACAGAGCATCCCAAGTGCCTTGTTCTATTCTTAACAGGTACCCACACCCTCAAATCCAGAAAAATATGCATACAGAAAATAAAGTAATACTTATTTTTCTGAGGTTGATTCCAAACTCTCATGGAAAGCTCCAGTGGGCTGGACTAGCTTGATGACTTACTGATTCTTTTGGCTTGATTAATTGGGTTTAAGCAGCCTAAGACCAGAGTTGAATGAAAGGTCTTCTTGCTTTCTTTCTTCTACTCCAAAGTTTAAATCCACATTCTGAATGTCAGCACTCCTGGAGTCAAGGAAAGCACACCATCTAACAACAAGTAAGGGAAGAAAGCACAGAAAACCAAAGGAGTATTTGGCCCAAAAAGCAGGGCAGAGCTGGTTGGATTCCCATCCTTTGTGTTTTTTGGGTTGGCTGGGATGGGAACTCAAGGGAGCTCCCTTGGCTCTTTATATGCAGCTGGGTGAAAGAACTAGCCAGGGTTATGCAACATACACCAGATAAAAGCCTAGCAGTTATGTGAGTCCAGAAATATAAAGTGTCTGAAAATTGTTGTCTTTCTATAAAACTAAACAAAATGAATCCCTTCCCTTAATTAAGAACATCCTTTGTTCCCACAGAGAAATGAAAAGTCCCTTAAAAGGATCTTACCCTCAAATTATACCTGAAGAAGTACTGAAATTATAAAAAAGTACAGAAACATATATTTTCTTTTTGCCTCTTATCCTGCTGTTGGAAGTGATATTCAGGACTTTTAAAGCTTTTGCATGTCAATTCCAGGTTTTGCAGATCTCTGTTGGACTTATTTCAGTAGCTTTTCCCCTTCCACGTACAGCTCCCATTCATTCCTGTTTTCATCCATCTGGTTTGGTTGGGAGCTGACAGTGATTGATTCATGGATGGTTTTATCTTGATTAGGTCACTATTATTTTGTTATATGCAGCCAAACTAATCCTAACCGATTAACCATTCAGATGGAGAAAATTCCAGTTAAGATCCCATCCAATGACAAAAAGATCCAGAGAATAATGAGGATCTCAGTGACTAGACTGAAGGAGACACATCTCAATCCTACTCACTGGGATACTGGCCTAATACAGTGTTATGCGTCTCGAACAAAATTAGACTAGGATTATATTTCCTCAGGACAACTAGAATTTAAAGTAAGATTATGAAAGAGTCTTGAGTTCTCCCTAGAGAACAACATGCTTATGTTTATGTGTAGTAGGAAGGACAAAATTCTCATTTCATGAGTGGGTTTAGTTATTTTCAACAAATGTTAATATCCTAAAAATGTTTAGTTAATTTTTTCACACAGAGCCAGTTATCTTCTAAAATGCTATCGCCAATAGTGCCCTACTCAATGTCCTTCAGTGACTGAAATCTTCTAATCCAAAGAACACATATTGTATCTATGTATTTATTTATTTATTGAGAGGTTTTGTTTATTTGTTTGTTTTTTTGCTATATGGCACATAAACTTGCTGGAGAGACAGAAAACAAGAATTCACTCCTGGGGCAATGGCCACACTGCATTCCCTTCTCCATTCTCCTCTCAGGATTCTGGGCATGCATGCTCACAGGCCCGGTATGTTCCAGGCTGTTGGCCTGGGACTTGAACTGCAGTTGACCATGTGGGAGGGCAGTGTCTTAACCACTATACCACATGCTGGCCCTGTTGTATCTATTTCTCATTTATCTATTTCTTCCTTGTGGTATCTGTGTTCTTATTTGCTGGAGGGTTTTGTTTAGTTGTTTATCCTTCCTACAAACTTTGAAAGTTGTACAACTATCTTATTGGGTCACTATTGTCTAGCATTGTGCCTAACATATAGTAGATAGCAAAATACTTTTTAAAAATTAATCATGAAGAAATGAATGAAAGCAGAAAAAAGATGAATTGGAGAAATCTTAGAGGTAACACTGCTCTCTTTTGGTGCCTAGACTGAATTGATTATGATAGTTAAGATTCTGGTATATGAAAAAAATTATACCAAGTAGCACTCACAAAATCTTGTTGTAATTTTCCTGTACGTAAAGAGAATTTGTCATGCTCAGCAACATATAATGGGCAAAATTCTAAGATAACCCCCAATGACCCATGACTTTATATACATCTCATCCCTGGAGTGTGAGTGAAATTGTGAATATGATGGAAATCACTCATGACTAGGTTACTACTCAGTTGACTGCTTAATTTCAAAATGATTTTCTTCAATTAGCTTGACCTAATCAGGTGAACTTTTTTTTTCTTTTCACTGTAGAGTACATGTGTTCACTAAAGAGACAGAGAAACAGAGTGAAAAGTATCCCCCCAGTGGGAGGATGGCTATGCCACAATTCCCACTCTTCTATTTTCTTCTCAGGATTTTGGGCATGCATGCACACAGACTCAGTGTGAGTTTCAAGCCACTGGGTCCAGGACTCAAACCATGGTCTACCTCATGGGAGTCCAGCACCTTAGCCACTATGCCACCTGCTGGCTCCAATCAGGTAAACTTTTAAAGACAATAAACATCAACAGATACACTCCTGATGACCTGGAAGAGAGCGAATATCTACACTGTAAACTATCTATGGGAGCCACAGGTTAAGAAACTACAGGTAGTCTCTAGGAACTGAGTGGTCACTCGCCAATAGTTTGAAAGAAAATGAGGACCACAATCCAACAACCTGAATAAGGTTGGAAGAGTACCTCAAGTTCCAAATGAGAATAGTGTAATGGCCAACACCTTGATTAAGGATTTGTAAGATAATGAGCAGAGGATCTAGCCAAGCCATGCTGAGATTTCTGACCCAAGGAAAACTGAGTTGTTTATTTATAAAGAATTATTTTTTAATCATTATTTAATTTATTTATTTAGAGAGATTATTGCTATAGGGTATGTGTACTTGCTAGAAACAGAGACAGAGTGACAAAGTGAGAAGTCATTCCTCAGGGGGGATGGCTATGCTGCAGTCCCCTCTCCTCCATTCTTTCTTGGGATTTGGGCTTACATGCACACGTGCCTGGCATGTTTAAAGCTGCCAGGTCTGGGATTTGAATTGCTATGGACCATGTGGGAGTCCAGTGCCTTAACCACCATGCCACTTACTGACCGCAGTCACCATGATTTTTAAATTTCTTGTAGGGCATGTGTGTTTACCAGAGATAGACAGAAACAGAGAGAGGGAAAGTAAGAAAGCTAGGCACCAGGTTAGGACCCTTACTGCAGTCAGCCATGTGGGAGTTCAGTGCCTTAACTTCCACATGTCTTGCTTGTCCTTGAGTTGTATTAATCCTCTTTAAGTTTGTGATACTATTGTTATGTAGCAATAGAAATGATTTACAAACACTTTCACATATATTACTTATTCTTACAGTAAGTCACAGATTTCTATTTTATCTAGTGTTTACAAATAACAAAACAGAGGCTTAACAACTTTCTAAAGTTTATTTGCCTTGTAATTGCACAGAAGATAGGGAAATTTTATGATGCCATACAATCATATGAGGAAAGAATTTCAAGAGGTGAGCTGGCCTAATACAGTGTTATGCGTCTCGAACAAAATTAGACTAGGATTATATTTCCTCAGGACAACTAGAATTTAAAGTAAGATTATGAAAGAGTCTTGAGTTCTCCCTAGAGAACAACATGCTTATGTTTATGTGTAGTAGGAAGGACAAAATTCTCATTTCATGAGTGGGTTTAGTTATTTTCAACAAATGTTAATATCCTAAAAATGTTTAGTTAATTTTTTCACACAGAGCCAG
The DNA here is from genome assembly GCF_000334495.1 of Tupaia belangeri chinensis. Classification (NCBI taxonomy): domain Eukaryota; kingdom Metazoa; phylum Chordata; class Mammalia; order Scandentia; family Tupaiidae; genus Tupaia; species Tupaia belangeri. The sequence goes on along the minus strand of NW_006159582.1, from coordinate 400,037 downwards.
TTATCTTCTAAAATGCTATCGCCAATAGTGCCCTACTCAATGTCCTTCAGTGACTGAAATCTTCTAATCCAAAGAACACATATTGTATCTATGTATTTATTTATTTATTGAGAGGTTTTGTTTATTTGTTTGTTTTTTTGCTATATGGCACATAAACTTGCTGGAGAGACAGAAAACAAGAATTCACTCCTGGGGCAATGGCCACACTGCATTCCCTTCTCCATTCTCCTCTCAGGATTCTGGGCATGCATGCTCACAGGCCCGGTATGTTCCAGGCTGTTGGCCTGGGACTTGAACTGCAGTTGACCATGTGGGAGGGCAGTGTCTTAACCACTATACCACATGCTGGCCCTGTTGTATCTATTTCTCATTTATCTATTTCTTCCTTGTGGTATCTGTGTTCTTATTTGCTGGAGGGTTTTGTTTAGTTGTTTATCCTTCCTACAAACTTTGAAAGTTGTACAACTATCTTATTGGGTCACTATTGTCTAGCATTGTGCCTAACATATAGTAGATAGCAAAATACTTTTTAAAAATTAATCATGAAGAAATGAATGAAAGCAGAAAAAAGATGAATTGGAGAAATCTTAGAGGTAACACTGCTCTCTTTTGGTGCCTAGACTGAATTGATTATGATAGTTAAGATTCTGGTATATGAAAAAAATTATACCAAGTAGCACTCACAAAATCTTGTTGTAATTTTCCTGTACGTAAAGAGAATTTGTCATGCTCAGCAACATATAATGGGCAAAATTCTAAGATAACCCCCAATGACCCATGACTTTATATACATCTCATCCCTGGAGTGTGAGTGAAATTGTGAATATGATGGAAATCACTCATGACTAGGTTACTACTCAGTTGACTGCTTAATTTCAAAATGATTTTCTTCAATTAGCTTGACCTAATCAGGTGAACTTTTTTTTTCTTTTCACTGTAGAGTACATGTGTTCACTAAAGAGACAGAGAAACAGAGTGAAAAGTATCCCCCCAGTGGGAGGATGGCTATGCCACAATTCCCACTCTTCTATTTTCTTCTCAGGATTTTGGGCATGCATGCACACAGACTCAGTGTGAGTTTCAAGCCACTGGGTCCAGGACTCAAACCATGGTCTACCTCATGGGAGTCCAGCACCTTAGCCACTATGCCACCTGCTGGCTCCAATCAGGTAAACTTTTAAAGACAATAAACATCAACAGATACACTCCTGATGACCTGGAAGAGAGCGAATATCTACACTGTAAACTATCTATGGGAGCCACAGGTTAAGAAACTACAGGTAGTCTCTAGGAACTGAGTGGTCACTCGCCAATAGTTTGAAAGAAAATGAGGACCACAATCCAACAACCTGAATAAGGTTGGAAGAGTACCTCAAGTTCCAAATGAGAATAGTGTAATGGCCAACACCTTGATTAAGGATTTGTAAGATAATGAGCAGAGGATCTAGCCAAGCCATGCTGAGATTTCTGACCCAAGGAAAACTGAGTTGTTTATTTATAAAGAATTATTTTTTAATCATTATTTAATTTATTTATTTAGAGAGATTATTGCTATAGGGTATGTGTACTTGCTAGAAACAGAGACAGAGTGACAAAGTGAGAAGTCATTCCTCAGGGGGGATGGCTATGCTGCAGTCCCCTCTCCTCCATTCTTTCTTGGGATTTGGGCTTACATGCACACGTGCCTGGCATGTTTAAAGCTGCCAGGTCTGGGATTTGAATTGCTATGGACCATGTGGGAGTCCAGTGCCTTAACCACCATGCCACTTACTGACCGCAGTCACCATGATTTTTAAATTTCTTGTAGGGCATGTGTGTTTACCAGAGATAGACAGAAACAGAGAGAGGGAAAGTAAGAAAGCTAGGCACCAGGTTAGGACCCTTACTGCAGTCAGCCATGTGGGAGTTCAGTGCCTTAACTTCCACATGTCTTGCTTGTCCTTGAGTTGTATTAATCCTCTTTAAGTTTGTGATACTATTGTTATGTAGCAATAGAAATGATTTACAAACACTTTCACATATATTACTTATTCTTACAGTAAGTCACAGATTTCTATTTTATCTAGTGTTTACAAATAACAAAACAGAGGCTTAACAACTTTCTAAAGTTTATTTGCCTTGTAATTGCACAGAAGATAGGGAAATTTTATGATGCCATACAATCATATGAGGAAAGAATTTCAAGAGGTGAGGAAGTACTGATACCAAGGGACCAGCAAATGGCTAAATGGTTATGTCACTGGACTCCCATGTAGTTGACTATGGTTCAAGTTCTGAACCTGGTGGCTTGAAACTCATGCCAGACCCAGTGGCTTGAAACTCATACCAGGTGAGATCCTGAGAAGAAAATGGAGGAGAAGTGATTGTGACATGGTCATTCCCCTGGAGAGTGATTTCTTGCTTTCTGTTTGTTTCTCTCTATCTCTCTGGCAAGTACACATGCCCGACAGCAAAAATCTCTCTCTTAAAACAAAACAAACAAAAAAACCCCACATGTTTCAAAAGATGGAGGAGACTAAGAACTGAGGCAACAAACACTTTTATAAAGTGGTATGATTGAATCTAGCCAACTTATAGTGTTGATTAGATATCTTAATTCTAATCAAAATGTGATTACCTAGGCTAAAAATGTCAAATTTTAATTGTTTAGAGATTTCTGTACTCTTCAGGCTACTTATTTGTGCTTTTGCTTTTTACATTTATTTTCCATTTTAAGAATTATTTTATTGGATATGTTTTTATTGAAGTAACTCAAATTCTATGGCATGAGGTATAATTGAAAGAAAGAAGGAATGAAGCAGGGAAAGAAAGAAGGAAAAATAGAGGAAGGAAGGGAGAAAAGTAAAGATGAAGGAAAGAAAATAAACAGAAAGAAAAGAAAAGCATAAGCTTTATTAAGACACCTTATAACTGAGAATTCTCTGACTCAGAGAGGCTAAGTGACTTGCCTAATGGCACTCAGTTTTTAAGCTATAAAGCATAGTTCCCAAGTCTTCTGACTTTGAAATTTATGTGTTTTTTGGGGGGGCTGCCATGACAATTTTATTCTCCTCATCTTAAAGATTTCTATTTTTACAGCAGTGTGTATATTTTGTTCAGGTAAATTGTGAGGCAAGCACCAACTTCACATACTCACACCAGAGATACACACATGTCCCTCTGTTACCAATTAGGTTTCTGAATCAATTGGGGTCTTTTTGCATTGCTAATAGGAAGAGGCTGAAATAAAACATGATCGATTTGGATGAGCACAGGTTCCAGAAATCACACTTTAACTTCAGGATAAAAGTGATGCCTTGAAAATTTAGAAGGCCACAGGGCAACCAAGAAAAGCTGCATTTTAGAGGACAAAAGAGGATAAAGCAGAAGATAACAGAAGGAGGAGCAAGAGGAAAGGAGGATTATTCTAACACAAAACTAAGGCAATATTGATTTTTCAAAAATAAATCTTAAAATCCACTCTGATATTTATACTTTAATTTTACAAGCCTTAAACAGCCTGCTTATGACTCATTTATTATGGATGCTGTTTGGATCGTACTATTCTTTAGAGCATATGAAATATCAGAATATCTAGAACACAGTGATCCATGCGGTTTGTCATTATTTTATTGTACAATTTAGGATGGAATTATTTGATTCAGATAATTTTTTTTCCTCCAGGGATCAAGTTTTTTTTTTTTAAAGCTTTTATATATCATAACAATTTCTGTCTATTGAGTGGAAAAGTTAAACTCGAAGAGAAAGAACACATTGTAAGACTTCATCTGAAGCTTTCCTAATCACAGTTGGTGGACATTCTACCCTGCTGATTGTTCACACCAAAAACATTGGAATGACTCTTGGCTCCTTCCTTTTTTTCACACCCATGGATAACCAGTGAGCAATTCTGTTGCTCTGTCTTCAGAACAGTGCCAGGATCTAACTTATTACCAGTTCTACTGATGCTACTCTACCCTGAGGCACCATCTTTTCTTAGTCCCTGCCTTTGTTCTTTGTAACTAAAATTTATTCTCACCTAGAAACTAGGGTGATTATGTTGAAATAGTAGCCAGGTCTTAGATTCCAGTGGCTCCTCATTTACCCCAAACTCACTTGAGTGTCACCTCTTTGAAGTCTTTTCTGTCCACTCTATTTAAAATTGCCGTAGCATCTTGGGGCCTTATAACTCCGAAGCTCTAACTTCTTAACAGCTAGCAGGTGTAGGGTGAAGTTTTGCAGAGCATCTAAAGCAGGCAGGCTCTAAATGGTTAAACATCTGCTCATTTGGGCAGATTAAAATAAGTAGATATGTATTAGAGTTTGGTGTGGGTGGGCTTTTCTCCTAATGCGTTTCTGCCTGCAGTGAAGAAAAAACAAACTAGGGACCAAGACACATAGCCATCTTTGGCTCTTTTTTTTTTTTTAATTTTAATTTTTTTTTTTTTTTTTGCCATAGGGGCCGTGTGCCCCCCAGAGAGAGAAAGCACGTGTGCTCACTAGAGAGAGACAGAAAGAGAAAGTGAGAATTCACCTTCCAAGGGGGTGGCCATGCTGCAATCCCTTGTCCTCCATTCTCCTCTTGAGATTTTGTACACAAACACACATGTACCCAACATGATTTTCAAGACACCAGGTTAAGGGTTTAAACTACAGTCAGTCATATGGGAGTCCAGTGCCTTAACCACCATGTCACCTGCTAACCCATCTTAGGCTTTTTTAGGTACAGACATAATAAGCATTATTTTTTTTTCTACTCAGAAAGTATTTCGAGGACCAGCAGTTAGCATGACGGCTATGTCGCTGAACTCCCATGTAGCTGACTGCAGTTCAAGTCCTGGACCCGGCGGCTTAAAACTCATGCCGGGCGCGTGTGCATGCGTGCCCAAGATCCTGAGAGGAGAATGGAGGAAAAGGGATTGTGGCGTGGCCATCCCCCCTGGGGGGTGATTTTGCGCTTTCTAGCTCTCTGTCGCTCTCTGTCTTTCTGGTGAGCGCACGTGCCCTATAGCAAAAACCTCTCCAAAAAAAAAAAAAAAGTATTTTGATTAATTCTGGCTTTGCCATTTCTATTTGTTGCTTAATCTTAAGTATCTTAATTATTCTGTTCCCATTTTATTTTTTGTTTTGAAGATTATTTTTATTTTGAACATTAGGGGAAACTATCAATTGGGTGGATCCCTGGCAGCAGTGCAGCTGATGAGTTTGGGTCTGATGACTTTTGGCAGATGCATGAGGAGGAACTTTTGTAGAAAACTACAGGAAAGGCCAAGTATACAACAGCAATCATGGAACAGCAATAATAACCAAAGAATGGATTTAAGGATTATGAACCACAAAATAATTTTTTTTAAAAAAAGGACAGAATTCAATCAATGGATTGAATGCAGTTCTTGGCTTGAGAAAATGGGTAGGGGGTTTGTCAAAAAAAAAAAAAAAAAAAAGTCTCCCAAACAACAACAACAAAACCAGAAGCTGAGTAAATTTAAAGGTAGAAGGATAATGGTGAGTTCAATTTGGGACATAAGTTTGAAATATAGGACATTTCAGTCAAAGTATTTTGTTTATTTATTTTTGAACTATCCATATAAAGATATATTACCTTTAAGGATCTGGAAAGAGCCAGGATTAGAAGTGATGATACTGAAGAATTCATGTTAAATTGTAATTAAAATCCTATAAGTAAATGAGATTTTTCCCTAGGGGAAATAATGGAGAAAAATCAAGATGAACTGGTGTCATAACGATCACATGAGGAAAGAATTTCAAGAGGAAAGATGATAAACAATATCACGAGTAGTAGAGAGGTCACGTAAGGTAAGGACTGAATCGTGTCTGTTCTTAGCAACTAGCGAGGCATTTGCAAGGCTGAATTTACTGTAATAGAGGTAAAGAAGCATAGGTACAGTGCTTGAGAAGGCCTTAGGGTATGGGGAAGGAGAGGCAAGTACATACTGGTCTTTGGAGTCACATGGCTCTAAGTGGAAAGGGGAAATGAGGTGATCTCTAGAAAGAGAATGAGATAAAAATGGAAGCTGCTAAAAGAAAAAGAAGTTGGAATATGAAAGAGAGGCCATACACTAGGTTTAAGTAAGGTTCTTAAAGAAATGGAAAGATATGACTCAAAGAACAGATGGAGGGATTAACATTTGAAATGCAGGACACTCATTTACCTAAAATAGAGAGAAGAGGTGAGGCTGGCTCCGCTATTTATTTTTGTTGTGGAGAGAGAAAGGAAGTGGACAATGTTCATGCACCGTGGTGTGTATTTTCTCTCTGAAGTAGAGTTCATTTGCTGAGGGTGAGAGAGGAAATCAGAGTGGTGAAGGTTTGAAAATATTGTGGGGAATGAGAAAGGAAGTGGACTAGGAATAGTTAGAAGTTTTACAGTTTAGTGTTAATAGCTCGACTGATGTGGAAGACCATGAATTTGTAGTGGCACCAGTCCATGCGGTTGTGGCGTTTGTTTTCAGCAGTGCTCGGCAAGCAGATATGTGACTGGAAAGGGAGTGACTGGCTAACCTAGGGTTTGAGTTTAGTTTTGCTTAATTAGGTGCAGAAGTAGAACAAAAATACAAGGGAACTGATGGTATGGTCAAAAGAGGTTTTTTTTTTTTGTTTTTTTTTTTTTTTTAATTTAAAGTTTATTTATTTCCTCATGAGTAAAGCAGGACAGAAAAAAAAGAGAGGCACCACCAACAGGGTCCTCATGCCATGATCCACTCCCAGCCTCAGCCAGCCTGGATCTTGACATGTGTGTGCACGCTGCATATATACACTGCATATACAGGGAGGTTCTAGGATGTGAACCCTAAACTTTCTTAGGTGGGTACATTTGCATTACCACTACACCATTATCTCGCCCAGCAGAGGAGTTTTCAAAGTTAAAAAAAAACAAAACATGAGGTTTATATCTACTAAGGTTGGCAACAATCACTTAATACCTATTAGCAAGCAGCCATGCTGCATTTTACATCATTTATCTCTAACCTTCACATCAGATGTGTGAAGTGGGCATCATGACTTCCATTTACAAATTGGAAAACAAAAGTCTGATGAATTATTTAAGGAGGCCAGAAGAAAGATGAGAGATTAAGATAAATTGAAGGAAATA
>NW_006159582.1:356399-392761 GCF_000334495.1 Tupaia belangeri chinensis | reverse complement strand
CTTTTTCCCTGGCATCCATGGTTGCCCTCCATACCTTCCTTCCCCCCCCCCATTCAATTGTTCTGCCAATGAACTTAATTAAGACTAGAATTCTTAATTAGATTGAAAGATATAGTGGTCTGAAAGTTGAGGAAGCAGACAATTTAGGAGATTGTGGAAAGAGAGTGGAAACCTAGAAGTTATACATCCAGAGCTAGATTAATTCTGGATATGGTGTGGGCCAGGGTATTCATATAGAGATATGTAAACAGTGAGGTGGGAGTGTTGGATATACTGTCCACACAGAAGTGGCAGTCATCCAAGATGACTGAAAATAGGGGTAAAAATCTGACTGTGCAGTGGCTCTGCTCAAGTCTTTGAGAAGTGTGTGGGGAGTGATTATGGAAAGAGAAAACAGAAATATCATGTGAGTTTAAAACATGGTTTTGCTGGGACCAGCAGTTAGTGTAATGGCTATGTTGCTGAACTCCCATGTAGTCGACTGCGGTTCAAGTCCTGGACCCGGTGGCTTAAACTCACACCGGGAGTATGTGCATGCGTGCCCAAGATCCCGAGGGGAGAATGGAGGAGAAGGGATTGCAGCGTGGCCATTCCCCCAGGGGGCGATTTCTCGCTTTCTGTCTCTCTGTCTCTCTCTGTCTCTCTGGCAAGCGCATGTACCCTGTAGCAAAAACCTCTCAAAAATAAAAATCCAGAAAAACATGGTTTTGCTTCTCTTTACAAGCCAAATAATGTATAGTGATTGAATGTTTAAAAAAAAAGAATGAAAAAATAATAACCTGAAGAAAAGTGAGAAGCTGTTTGATGATGATGATGTGGATAGTAATGTCTTTGTCTTGACTGATATGCATAGTAATTGTGCTGGGAAAGAAATGTTATACACTGTAAAGATATATGTGATGAAATGTAATCTAAAAATAAATAAATATCATAAAATTAAAAAAATGAAAACAAAACAAAATAAAAACATGGCTTTGCTAGATACCCTGAGCTTCTAGGAGATGGTAATGTTTAAAAACAACATGTAATCCCATTCTTCCAGTGCTGCTTCCTCTGTGTACATTCCTTTACCCTTGGCCACCTCCTAAAAATTCTTTTCCTATTCATTTTGTGCTGCTCAAGCCTGATTTATCCACACTCATTGCCATCTCTCCCAGCCCCACAGTTAGTATCAAATGTATAATCCTTCTAAATTGATCTGTCCATTTCCTTACGTTTAACTGGAATTTTAATAACTGTCTCAAAACCAGGGATGCTTACAAAATCTAACCTATTGGGCTGCGAGTGTGAGCAGTGTTTTGAGAACATGAGTAGTCACTTTAAGGTTTAAAACTAACTGGAATAGAGATTTTATTATGCTACCTCTGAAGAAATTAGAGATTTTATTATGCTGTCTTTGAAGAGATGAGCTAGTTCTCAGTAACTGACCTTGAGGTGGAGATAGCAGCAAGCAGCCCCCAGGAATGGCAAGCGCTCGCAGTACCATTGCTTCACTAGGTCCTGTAGGAGCCACATGAACGGCTTTTCTTCTGTTTAGCTTGTGGTCAGCTAAGACCTCTCAGAGCTGTTTTGTTTTTCCATACCAGCTGCCATTAGTTCCCTTGCTCCTGTATAATTTGTTGTACTTTAATGAAGTTCTAGGCTTTCTTATCAATTTTATCATTTTGGCCCAAACCTGTCATTTCAGCTCGGCTATTTCATAGTTTTTATTTTCTCATCCAAATAATTTGTTATTTCTCTCAGCATTGTCCTCTTTTTTTTTTTTTTTTCTAGATTTTGGTAAACTTTTCTTCTTCAGCTTTGTCTACTATTGGGATGAACCTAACAGAACAGGGTGAAGGACAAAGACTTTGGTGTACCATTTTAGAACTTAAGATTGACAGTGATAATTTCATAAATAGTCCTTACATAGAACACTATGTCCAGTCAAATATGGAGTCATCCAATTGTAGCTGCTTCTGGAAATCTTTTTTTTTTTTAAGAGAGAATTTTTGCTATAGGTGTGTGCTCATTGGAGAGACAGAGAGAGACAGAGAGAAAGTGAGAAATTACCCCCCAGGGGGATGGGCATACCACAATCTCTTTTCATCCATTCTCCTCTTAGGATTCGGGCATACACACACATGCCCGATGTGAGTTTCAAGCCACTGACTCTGGAATTCAAACTGTGGTCAGCCATATGGGAATCTAGTGACGTAAACACTATGCCACCTGGTGTTCTCCAAGTCGTTCTGTAAATCTTATTCCTAAATATATCCAGAGAAACTTGATTAAATCCTTTAGTAATTTTTATGTACATCCTATGAAATTTCCCAAATGTATTACTTTAAAACCTCTAAAACAAACAAACGCAACAGGAAAGTCGAATTAGTAAGGAAGAGTCTGAGAGCTATAGTGATTCCCAGTGTCCTGTACAATCTCCTTTGAAAGTAAATTTTTTGTTTTTTGGAGAGGTTTTCACTATAGGGCACGTGCGCTCGCCAAACAGACAGACAGAGACATAGAGACAGAAAGCAAGAAATCACCCCCTAGGGAGGATGGTCACGCTGCAATCCCTTCTCCTCCATTCTCCTCTTGGGATCTTGGGCACGCACGCACACGTGCCCCGCATAAGTTTTAAGCCCACCAGGTCCGGGACGTGAACCGCGGTTGACTACATGGGAGTCCAGCGACATAGCCATTATGCTAACTGCTGGTTCCCGTAAATTATTTTTATTTACTTTTTTTTAATCTTTTTTTTTTTTTGAGACGTTTTTGCTATAGGGCACGTGCGCTCACCAGACAGAGAGAGAGACACAGAGCTATAGAAAGCAAGAAATCATCTCCCAGGGGGAATGGCCACTCTGCAATCTCTTCTCCTCCATCCTCCTCTTGGGATCTTGGGCACGCATGCATATGCGCCCGGCATGAGTTTTAAGCCACCGGGTCCGGGACGCGAACCTTGGTCGACTATGTGGGAGTCCAGCGACATAGCCATTACGCTAACTCCTGGTCCCCGGTAAATTATTATTTTTTTTCTGGTTCTATATCAATAGTTTAATATTATTTTAAGATTTTTCCACATACCAACATACAACTTTAGTATAGCTGTTAGAATCTTCATTTCTTTTTCAGGAAGACTGCTATATAGGCAAAAGAAAATATGTTTTGAAAATAAAGTGATTTTTAAAAAGGAACAGTTTTGAGGTAATAAAACATAATTCTGCTTTTTCAAAAAGATATACAACAAGTAAAGAAAAGTTGCTTTATTTTCTGATCTTATGTAACTCATTTTAAGATTTAGAATATAATTTGAAATCTAACACTTCCCTTTTATTGACCTAAGAGGAGCCTGAAGATTTGTGATTTTTACTGATCTGAATTTCCATAGGGTAGAAAACTACACTTCTTTATTTATCATTGGATCCATATAGTAAGCATTACCTTAGATTTCTATTTTTAGAGATTAAATAATACGGTAATGGAGACAGTTCATCCCTATTGTTGCTGAATATGCTTAGCCCAAGGTGCTTTTTATCGCAACTGGATACATTAATAAAACATTTCATATTTAATTGAATAGCTGAAACTGTGCCAACCTGTGACAAAGTTAGTAAATGATTACAAAATATAACAAGGTATATGAAACAGTGTATAGTGCACTGCTGCTGCATGTACTTGAGAAAAGGCAAGCAAATATGGAGCAAAACAATTATGTTTCATATAAAATAAAGAAGTTTACATTTTTATGGAGAAATTTTTTTCTAGGTGGTGATGTCAACTTGAACAGCTTCTTTTTTTGTCAATGATTTTTTTTCATGATTCCTATACTGGCTTACAACTTGATCGAGGATGAGATAGGGTATTCTTTTTATTTTATTTTAAGGTTTTTGCCATAGATTGTGTACAATTGCTGGAGAGAAAGAGACAGAAAGTGAGAAATCACCTCCTGCAGGGAGTATGGCCATGCTGCAATCCTTCTCCTCCATTCTCCTTTCAGAGTTTTGGGCACACACACACACACAGGTACCCAGCATGATTTTCAAACCACTGGCTCTGGAATGTGAACCATAGTTGGCTACGTGGGAGTCCAGCACCTTAACTACCATGCTATCTCCTGGCCCCGAGATAGAGTATTCGTAAATTGATGGTAATACTTTTTTATCATGCTTCATATTTTATAACATTGTACATTTTAAAGAGATTATTTCATCTACTTTATTTTATTCATCATGTATTTATAAACTTACATACAAAAAGCAGAAATTAATACAGTTTATACAAGTTTTGAGCATAAAGTTGAATTGGCAATATTGCTTTAAAGTTGAGAAACTTGACCCAGGTGTTAAGGAGAAGAACAACATAAATTGTTGTTAATTGGAAAGACCAGCTAAGGTGCAATAGTATTACCAAACATGTATGTATGTATGTATGTGTGTGTGTGTGTATATATATATATATATATATATATATATATATAATACTCTCTATTCCTATATATAGGAATTCCAATATTTTGCTGAGAATTATAAAATTATATGGAGCATCAAGAGAGTTAGACAAGTCTTTTGAAACAGGATAGAATGGAAATACTGTTAACATTGACATTTGTCCTTTATGCTTAATATGTTTAGTTGCAATTTTAGTTTTATCACAAGTTAGCATGATTCTACTCCTTGTCTGTTAAGGTAGGATATTAATTTCTTTTTCTAATTTTTTCAGGTGCTTAACATGCTCTAGTCTAATTTCTTTATAAAGTGGACCCAATTAAATCATAGCTTGACTGTGTAGGTTCTGTCCCAAATTTCCTTTCTTATCCATTAATGGAAGAGCTTCTCTACTGAGTTGCTGATATTCTGTATCTGTTATTCCTTACCTCCCATTATTTCCTCAATGTACCAGAACCCTGAGACCTGGATTCTGTCCTTACAATTTTGTTGAAACAAGCTCTGAAAGGTTACCACATCAGCAACTGCAGAAGACACCTGTTGGTCTTTAAATTGATTTTGTTGTGGTATTTAATATAATCATACATTTATGTCTCCATAGTATAGCTTTCTTTCTTTTGACTTATTTTCTTCTCAGTTTCTCTTTCTGTTTCTTTCATAACTGCCATTCTCTCTACTCATTGTTTAAATATTACTAATTGTGTTCAACCTTTTTAAGTTCTCCTTTGTTGTATTCTCCCAAGGCCCACTGATGCATGACTTCTGAGTTATTTTATTGGAAAATTACTCTTAAGCTGGTGGCATGATGGTTAAGGCACTGGACACTCCCATAAGGCCAGTCACGGTTTGAAGTCCCAGACCTGATGGGTCACTTTCTCACTTTCTCTCTCTCTTTCTCTCTGTGTGTGTGTGTCTCTCTCTTCGGTCAAATTAAAATAAATGAATAAATACAATTAAATAAATAGTTTCTTTAAAAAAGAAATAAAAGAAAATTACTCTTAAACCAATCTCTGCACCTTTCATACATTTTAAACAGGAATAGATCTATATTTCAGACTAATATGAGTTCCTCTCCATTGACTATCTCTTGTACACCTCAATGTCAGAAAATAACAATCCCACTTTTAGTCATTGTTGACTCTCTGGCCAGTGACTCTGCTCTTCTCAGACACAGTCGCAGGAAACATGGGGTTCACTTTGCCCACATTCTCTTTCAGTTGGTCACCAAGTTTCTTGGTTGCTAATTTCAAATATTCTCTGGTATCTATCCCCTTATCTTTTTCTTTCTCTGCACTAATTCAGGCTTTATTTATTTTGGAGTTGACTAATACAATTTCATAGTCTCGTACTTTAAACTTACCTGAGTCTTTTCTTGAAAACAAATCTATTCTTTCAATGCCACCAAAAGCAACTTTGTAATATGGAATGATAGACTGATTCCATTGGCTTTCACTAAACCCTGTTTTTACAGGGCCAGTCAGTGGCACGGTGGTATCCCAAGTTGCCAACTATAGCTGTATCTCATGTGGCCAACTGCATGGTTCAAGTCCAGAAACCAGCATCTCAAAAAACATGCTGGGGCCAGCAGGTAATGTGGTTAAGGCATTGGACTCCCACATGACCAACTGTGGTTCAAGTCCTGGAGCCATCAACTTGAAAATCATGCTAGGCATGTATGGGCGTGTGCCCAAAATTCTGAGATGAGACTGGAGAAGAGATTGTGGCATGGCTATCCCCCAGGAGGGTGATTTCTTTCTCTTTCTGGTGAGCGTATACATCCTATAGCAAAATACAAACAAAGAAACACCAAAATCCTTACCAGACTTATCACTGCCTTAAAGATAAAGCCCAGACTCTCTCCGATAATGTATAAAGCCATTTACCATCTATTTCCTGCTTTCACATCTCCCAAATCTCTTGCCAGGGAACACAAAAATGGCTTGTGGTTTCTCATCCTCATTGACCTCCATACCACTAGGCACATATCTAGTTAAAAACACAATATTAGCATTTGGGTATCTTATGTGTTTCTTTCTACTTAGAGGATTCAAAGATATGACTTGTATGGATTTGTATCAGCAGTATCAAGCATGTTGCCTAGCAAACCACAGTTACATTGTTGATTCAGTATTACATGAAAATTACTCATTAAGGAGATACATATGTATTATACCTACACATATGGTGCATATGTGTGTGTATGTGTGTCTGTGCGTATTTCTATTTCAGACTGACTTGGAAATTCTATTTCAAATAAAGCACTCGTAAAATCTAACAAGGAACAATTTACTAAGCACCCACCGTGTGCTTGACATGCTACATACTTTGCATGCTTTATTCTGTGTAACTCTATATTGTCTGTGATATCATATTCATTTCACACGTGAGTGTACTGAGAATCAAAGAACTTAAAATATTTTTCCAAGATTGCACAGTCAATAGTGGAAAGATTTAAATGCAAGTCTTTCCATTTCTCAAGCCTGTGTTCTTCCCACACAACAAGACAACCTCAGACTTATTTTTCACTGTTTTCCAGTGATTCTATCTGACTATTTATTTTGGCTGCCCTCAGAGCTGCATCTGGATTGTTTTGGGATGTGGTCAGGTGAGGCAGATGGATTGGGAGAGGAACAGGGAGGGATGAGTAGGAGTCACTGAAGATGGTGGCTAGGAGGCCTGGATGAAGAAATGTTCACGGGGGTGTTAGCGTCCTCTTGCCACTCCTCTCTTTCTTCTCATTGAGTTGTGGAATTCTAACTGCTGGAAGAATATGTGTTATTTTGTTGCATCTAGAAACTTTTTTTTTTTTTTTTTTTTTTGCTATAGGGCACGTGCGCTCTCCAGAAAGACACAGAGAGATAGTAAGTGAGAAATCACCCCCCCAGGTGGATGGCCATGCCGCAGTCCCTCCTCCATTCTCCTCTCGGGATCTTGGGCACACACGCACATGCGCCTGGCATGAGTTTAAGCCACTGGGTCTGGGACTTGAACCGTGGTTGACTACATGGGAGTTCAGCGACATAGCAGTTACACGAACTGCTGGTCCTGCATCTAGAAACTTTTAAAGTGAAAAGGAAATGCTCTTTTTAAAACTTGCAATGTTTATTGCAACATTATTTAAAATGACTAAGATATGGAACCAGCCCAAGTATCCAAGAACACACATGAGTGGATTGAAAAATGTAGCACAAGTACTCTGTGAAATACTACTCAGCCATAAAGAACAGTGAGACCCTGGTATATGATAGAAGATGAATGAATATGAGAGATTTAATGTCTCATAGTCTGGCAAAGCAAGCAAGACTATGAAAGACAGGCATCGTATGTGCCTACTTAATATATACTGAATGTCTCTACTCTATAGCAGAAGCTGGAAGATCAGAAAGTAGCAGGGAGGGCAACTGAAGATACTAGAGATGGTACAGGAAGGGGTGTGTAATAAGAGGTGGGAGGGAGTGGATCAGGAAAAAAAAATTAACAGATACCAAAATGGAAGTTAACAATTGTCGATAATGTACATGGTAATATCTATAACTTGATTACTGTGCACTGTTCACACTGGGAAAAACCATTTTGTATACTCTAAAGATGCACAGTGATTAAATGTAAATTTAAAAATCCTCTCAAAAAATAAAGACTTGCAGGGAACCAGCAGTTAGCGTAATGGCTATGTCGCTGGACTCCCACATAGTCGACCGCGGTTCGTGTCCCGGACCCGGTGGCTTAAAACTCACGCCGGGCGCATGTGCGTGCGTGCCCAAGATCCCGAGAGGAGAATGGAGGAGAAGGGATTGCGGCGTGACCATCCCCCCTGGGGGGTGATTTCTCGCTTTCTGTCTCTATGTCTCTCTCTGTCTGTCTGGCGAGCGCACGCGCCCTACAGTGAAAATCTCTCCAAAAAAAAAAAAAATAATAAAGACTTGCAATGTGAAGGAATATGTGTCTTTATTTGTAGAGAAAGAGGAAATGATTACTCATTGATGATTCCTTTAAATTTCTGGGTAAATTTGACCTTCTCTCTAATCTTTGCAGTATCTAATAAAAAAAAAATACTGGGGTTTAGAACATCCCTTACACAGTCTGCCCCAAGTGGCATTTTGGCTAATCAAAGAGAGGGAGACAGAGAGAAAGAGAGAGAAAACAATGTTTAACAAAATGCCTATTCTTTTCAAAAGAGACTTTTCTTTTAAGTGAAATTGAGTTTCTCCTTTTGTTGTTATAGTTTAGGCCATGTAAGAAATACAATCAATGTACCATAGAAATAGACTGTGAACAGAGGAAACTACATTTCGCACATAGCTCGGCAACTTCCTCTGCCAAACACTATTCCCTATGGAAAGAGAGACAAATATAGTTCTGAAAAATACTCGAATGAGATTAAATATTCCTACATTTTTACTTGACTTAGTGGATAATATTTACTATTTTACTGGAAGTTGACAGATTTGTTTCTATTTTTAAACAAAAAATAAATGCATGGGGCTAGATAATGGCATAGCAATAATGCAACAATTTACGATGCTGGACTCATATGGGAAGGCCCTAGGTTCACATCCCAGGACCTCCCAGTTCATGTTGCAGGGCCTCCTTTTGCTTACTGGAATACATGTGTGTCAGTGATCACGCTGGCTAAGGCTGGGGCAGATTGTGGCATGAAGATTCTGTTTGGGATGCCAGTTACTCTCTATCTCTTTTGAAGAAATAAACTTAACTTTTAAAAACAGTGGCTTCCTCCTCCTCCTCCTCCTCCTCCTCCTCCTCCTCCTCCTTCTCCTCCTCCTCTTCTTCTTCTTCTTCTCCTTTTTATTTTTTGCCATAGGGCTTGTGTGCTAGCCAGGAAGAGACAAAGAGAGAAAAAGTAAGAAATCGCCCTCTAGAGAGGATGGCCACACTACAGTCCCTTCTCCTCCAGTCTCTTCTGGGGGATTTTGAGCTTGCATGCACACGTGCCCAATGTGATTTTCAAGCTGCCAAGTCCAGAACTTGAACTGCAGTCAGCCATGTGGGATGCCAGCACCTTAACCACCATACCACTTGCTGACTTTTAAAGCAGCTTTTATTTTTAAATTGCCAGAGTTCATGTGTGCTTGCCAGAGAGAGAGAGAGAACAAGCTTTCCCCAGTGAAGAATGGTCACATTGCAATCTTTTTTCTTTCGTTTTTCCATCCCATCAGTAATTTGGGCAAACCCACATACATGGTCAGCGTGTTTTTCAAGGCAAAAGGGGCTGGGATTAAAACCTGCAGTTAACATGTTTAATTCAGCTCCCTGAGCATAGTGTTTAACCACTGGACTTACTTAATAAAATGAATTTATGAACTTTGAGAAATAAGTGAAGGTATAAAAAGTTGAAATTATTGGTCCTTTTTTATCATTTTTATTAGTTTGTATAAATTATGTATGAAAACTTTTTAAAAGAAGACTTACAGTTTACTTACAAATTATAAAATTTTCAAATGCTCTTGTTTGTTTGATATTAGACATACAATGTTTACTATGTCACCTACAGAAATCTTATGAGAGTATTATATAAAAGGTTAAGTGTTTCCTAAGTGTCTACATAATCATTTTTAAATTTACTAGGAGTGATTTGAGCATTCCATGTAATTATTTTATGCCAGATAGTAGTCCAACCAGTTGCTGTGGGACCTCAGTAAATGTTAATTGAATGGGATAAGTACACACAAATTGAATGTACTCAGAAAAGCACATGAAATATGATCTTTTAGCTTGTCATTACAATGAGCAATAATGATTAAATGTCATAATCAATATAATATTGTCTTATAATGAAAGAGTTGTATTTTTCCAATATATCCCATTGGAGATTTTGATTTCCCAAGGCAAAAAGAAAGGATAGTTTTCTTTTCTATTGGTACAAAAATAATTAGGCCTAAGTACAAACCATTTTCATATCTGAAGGAACCGGATTTACTGACTAGTGCATGCTTCTTACACTAGTTTCAAATAGAAGACAAGAGGACTAAAATATCACAAAGAAGATCACTGAACTTATGAAAAGGCATAATATAGAGACGGTTTCAAATTCTTTCGGATTTTAGAGTAAAATCGGTTAAGCTTTTGGTTTTTGTTTGGTTAATAATCGAAAGCATTTTCAAATTAAAACAAAATGAGATGCATCCTTGATTAATGGTGCAAAGAAAAGGTTAGTACTACTTCTCCCCAACTCCATGCAAAGCTTTGCTGCCAGATGTTATTTTGTTTTTGCAATGTTTATTATGACAATCCAAAACGTTTATGTCTTAAAGATGCATTGGTCAGCTTATTTATAGAGACACAGCTTCTTGAAGATGGTTTACTTTGGGTGTGGGTTGAGCTACACAGCACTAGAAAGAGTGGGTGTGGCAGGATTCCAACAGGGTGTTCTCTATTATTCCATTTCCTTTCACTAGGAGAACTCTCTTTTCCTTTTCTTTTCTCTTCCTTTTCTTTTCTTTTTAAAAACTCCCCTAAGCTATTTTTTTAAAAAGAATTATTTTATTTAACTTTATTTACTCATTTATTTATTTTAATTTGACCAGAGGGGAACAGAGAGAGAAAGGAAAAGTGAGAAAGCAAGCTGCCAGGTCCAGCACTTGAACCATCCATGATCAGTCATGTGGAGAGTCCAACGCCCTTAACCACCACATCACCTGCTGGCCCCTTCCCTAAGCTTTTACATGATTTACCCTGTGTGAAGTAGCTGAGCTCCTGGTGTTGTGACCTTACCCAGGAAATGAAAGGAACTCAAGATAGAATGAGCCATAGAGCCTTGGCATCTTTGCTTACAAATCCGGCTCTTGTCAAAGGTGGAACTGGAATCGCTGAAGATGTTCTGAAGGCATTCAGGATAGAGAGTAACTGGCTGAACCTTGGTGGGAGCACTGGTGCTTCTCGAACAGGGTTAGGATTGGCTAGCGGGAGAGAGGGAAGCAGTCGGTTCTTTGTGCAGTAGGGCTGGATCGAGATTGTTGAAGGCTCCAAGCTCTGAAAGATTCTGTTATTCCTCTCTTTCATGTGTTGCAAAATAAAACAGTATTAAACTATAAAACCAGTATAAGAAAGTTCAACCAAGTTCTCATTTTTCTCTTATGACCACTTCAATGCCATTTTGGTATTGTCGAATATCATTTATTTCAAAAAATGTTTTGTAATATAAAACAGCATTTCCCCCCACCCAAGTTGTCTTTTCTTACCTCTGCTTTGTTGAGTTCTTCAAAATATGTTTAGTCTTTCCACTGGGAAGTCTAGTTTGTGAAACTCCAGGCCAGAGGCATTGCAAAACAGGAGGTGGCAATGTGCAACCCAGTGAAGGCTGGGCCAGTGCCACAGACTGGTTTCAGCTGGGACTGGTACAGCATCTTTAGAACCACCATGTAGCACTTTTCAGCTTCATCTTGTACATTAGAATGTGTAGAGAATTTCACTTTTAATTATTCTCCTGCACTATAGTGGTATTTTTCTTTCCACATGTTAAGAAGTGATTTGGGGATGACTTGTTTTTTGATGTATTCTTCTAAATCTACTTTTACCAATATTTTGAGTTTTATATAGTGTTTCAAGTGACACGAAGAAAGGCAGGACCATCTGCTTTCTTCTCACTGAGTATCTGAGATCATCTTAAACCTCGGAAACATGCTGTTTTGTTAACGCTTTGTGGCTAGCCATTATATTTGGCTACTTCTCCAGTTGAAGGCTGGCTAGTGGCATGGTGGTTAAGGACACTGGACTCCCACATGGCCGACAGTGGTTCAAGTCCCAGACCTGGCAGCTTGCTTTCTCCCTTTCTCTTTCTCTATCTCCCTCTCTCTGGTCAAATTAAAATAAATAAATAAATCAAGTTTAAAAAAGAGAAAAAAGAGAAATGCTTCTCAAATGTGTATTTTATGTATTTTTATCAGTCATTTGTCATTTAAAACACTGCTTGAATAGCAGATGAAGGCCTTAATTTGGCTAGCCAGCTCAGAAATTTGGTCGTAATTGTTGTTACAGATAAAGTTCTCCTTTAGGTTGATCATTAAATCAATCTGGAACTCTGTGAAGTTATACTTAGATAGCCATCTGTATTTTCTCATTTTCTGTGGCTTTTTTTTTTTTTAATCAGAAACTTACAAAGTTATGTAACAGCAATAATATGTGCTCATATGATTTTCACTGAATGGAAAGCGTCAATATTTATTGTGGCTTCCAGGCTTAATATATCAACTATTATAGGACAAAACAAGGCCTGAATCTTTACCTAGAAAACTGATAGAAAATTTTAGGAAAATAGTATATGGTCTATACATGAGAAAGATACTCAGGTCTAATCAGTTCTTCTGATGCCTCAAAGCACTGTTAATAATACATTAAGGATGACAGAATCCATAGATTGATTATTTAAATGACACCTTAATAATGGATGGAAAGTGTACCTATTGACTGGTTTAATATTCATATTCCAAGGCAACAACACTAAATCTAAAACAAGTGATAGTTTTATTTAGTAGTTTCTCTTTATATTTATTAATGTCTAGTTATTTTCTTGTTAATCTAGTCTTAATTTATCTATTATCTAAGTCACTATTTTTAGAGGAAGGAGGGGTAGAAAGGGAGAAGGCAAGGGAACAGAAACAGGCCCTGACTTTCCAATTGGTTAGACCTACAAGAATGTCTATGACCAAATAACTTATGTTTAAAAATTTTATTTTAATTTATTCATGATAGAGTGTGCGATGTTCATGAGAGACAGAGAGAGAGAGAAAGCGAGAGAAAGAAGCACCCTCTACAGGGTCTGGTCACACAATGGTTCCCTTCCTACAGTCTTTCAGCCCATAAGATTTGGGCATTTGTTTGCATGCCTGCCGTCTCAGGCTGACCGGGCCAGGGATTCAGATCACAGTCACCATGCAGGATCTGGCGTCTCTCTGGCAGCACATTTACTGCTGTGCCACGGTACCACTCCCACTCCAAACTACCAATTTTGATGATTATGGAAAAAAAAAATTCCCAATGAATTTGGAACGCCTAGAGACACTAGAATAGCACATCCTAATGAACTCTTTCTTTCTATAAGTATACCATTTGGGATTTGAATGGCTCAGCTATCTATATACATTAAGTTCTATTCTCTTCACCCTTTCACATGTGCATATTAAGATACACTTTACATACTTCATAGTCAACAAGTGGAAATAATTGTTTATGACAATGATTCACTTGCCTCCTCCCACCCTAAAATTCCAACATTTAAAAGGAGACTGACAATCAGGAAAGCGAGAGCTTATTTGCACAAAACTGAGTCACTTTTCTAAAATGACTCCCCTCATCTATGTCTTTTTTGGAATCATAAATTATTCTCACTGATGGTTTGGATGAAACTAGAGTCTTCCTGTAGCATTTGGTGTGTTCCTAAAGTGAGTCATAACCATTTTTTACTATGGGAGAAAGATCAGTAAGGGTGAACTTAGTGATAAATAGGACTTCCTTCTAAATAGTTACCACATGAGAAAAAGCCTTTGGATGTTAAATACTAAGTGTTTTATTTTGTTGTTTTAGTTTTCTTTTAGTAAACTACTGCTTTAAGAAATAAAAAAAATCTTTTTTTAGTTTTATGTTAAGAGCAGAGAACCTACTAAATTATTTCTTCTCTAATTTATTTCTAGATTAATTTTTAAATCATTAGGTTGAGATTTTTCTCTTTTCCCAAACTATTCAGCAAAAAGCATAAATAAGTGAAGTACAGAAACAAAGCAGGGAGAGAGGCAAAGGCCAATATGGATTAACTGCTGCCATAGTCCAGTGCACCAACACGTGACATTGTTTTTTTGTCCTGGCATTCTGGGGGACTAGCAGTAATGTTGCTGTCACTGAGTAGTAGTAAGGGAATGAGAGTCTCATTTGGGGGGGATATTAGAACAGTTTTTAAATTTAATTTAATTTTTTTCAAAACTTGAAATCATCATGGCCAGATGGTTGAGCTGTTTCAGAGTTTCCTACTTTTTCCAAGACTGAGACCCACTAGGGATGTGCGTGGCTTAGAAGGATCACATATGGTAGCATTAACTGATTTGGAAGTGTTTCCAGTTTTAGAGTCAAGATTCAGTGGTAATTAATTTTATTATGTTTGGGTATCACAAAATTAACCAAGTGAAGTCATCTCTCATCTCTCTAGTCCTACCTTTGATGTTGCTCCAATGCCAGCAGCTAGCAGTTACAGAGAAAAGACTTAGGCAGGAATGGTTGCTTTCTTAGAGTCTCAAATGAATGGTTGTGTACATCCTCCTGGTACACCCATCTTTTGGAAAAGATATGGATACTTTCTTCTGTGATTAAAATGGCCAGTGAGGGCAGTAGTGGGAAGAATGCAGAAAATAAAGCCAATCTGTCTTATTTCGGATTTTATTATAAAATAAAATACCTCTTTAAAAAATTTTTTTTTTATTTATTTTTTCTTTTAGAGAGAGATTTTTGCTATACAGCACATGCACTTGCTGAAGAGACAGAGAGAGACAGAAAGCAAGAAATCACTCCCCAGGGGGGATGGCTATGCCACAGTCCCTTGTCCTCCATTCTCCTCTTGGGGTTTTGGATATGCACACACATGTTTCCAGCATCAATTTTAAGCCATTGGGTCCAGGACTTGAACCACAACCGCAGTTAAATGCATGGGAGTCCAGTGATGTAACTATTACTCCATCTACTGGTTGGCTTTTTTGAAAAAAAAAAAAAAATATCCAGCTCTTGACCAAAATAAGTTTCTGATGTAAATTAGGGACTGCTGAAATAGTAATAATATTTCTTGTATAAATCTTGTCCATCAGTTAGAGCTCAGTTAAACAAAAATCTTCGATGATTAAAGTTATTATTCAGGGGCCGGGGTATAACACAGTAGTCTTAAGTGTGATGCTCTATGAGGTCGCGCCTCAAGGGGAGATTCTGGGTGTACATCCTGAGATCTCCTAAGATTGGCACACATGTACCCATGATCTGGGGCTGGCTGAGACTGGGGGGTAGATCATAGCATCAAGACCCTGTCAGGGGTGTTATCTCTGTCTTTTTCCTTCTCTATCTTGCTGTTTCTCTTCAAATAAATAAATAAAAATAATCTTAAGTTCCACTTTGTTTTAAAACATTTCTAATATGTATTTGTCAACCTTCTTTTAATTTTTTTAAGAGAGATTTTTGCATGTGTGCTCACTGGTGAGACAGAGACAGAAAGAAAGTGAGAAATCACCCTCCGGGGGGATGGCCACCCTGCAGTCCCTTCTCCTCCATTCTCCTCTCAGAATTTTGGGCATGCATGCACATAGTCCCGGTATGAGTTTTAAGTTGCCAGGTCTGGGACTAAACCCATGGGCAATTATATGGGAAGGAGCCCAGTAAAATAACTGTTATGTCATCTGCTGGTCCCCCAAATTTTAATTTTTAGTAAGATACTTACAATCTAACCAAAAGGTGGAAGACCTCTACAAGGAAAACTATGAAAAACTGAAAAAAGAAATTGCATATGATTAAAAAAATAAAAGATGGACATCTTGTGTGCTTGCATTGAAAGAATCAATATAATTAAATTGTCACTCCTGTCCAAATTAATTTACATATTCAATGCGATTCTGATAAAATTAACTGAGATATTCTTCACAAAAATAGAAAAAAGCAATTACAAAATTTGTCTGGAATCAAAAAAGACCTCATATTGCCTAGGCAATATTATACCAAAAATAAGTAAATAAATAAATAGATAGGTAGATAGATAGATAGATAGATAGATAGATAAATTAATAAATATCTCACTACCTGAGACTTTAAAGTATATTACAAAGCAGTGAGAATCAAAACGGCATGGTCCTGGCACAAAAATAGATATATAGAGCAATGGAGCAGGCTTAGAGAATCCAGAAATAAACCTTAAATTATACAGTCCACTGATCTTTGATAAAGAGTATAATACAATGCAATGGAGAGCAACTGATGTTGGAAGAACCTGCAGAAAATAAAACTGGACCTCTATCTCTCATAATTAATTAGAAGTCACTCAAAATGGATCAAAGATTTAAATATAAAGCCTCTAACTATAAAACTACTGGTAGAAAATATAGGGTAAACTTTTTAATACATAGGAGTAGGCAATGGTACCCAAAATAGATAAATGAGATTACATTAAGCTAAAAAGTTTCCTCACAGCAATGGAAACTGTAAATAGAGTGAAAAGACAACCCTCAGAACAGAAGAAAATATTTGCAAGTTATTTATCAAACAAGGGATTGTTATCTAAAATATATGGGGAACACAAACAGCTCACACATAAAAAAATAAATAATCCAATTAAAATCGTCACATGAATTGAATGTACAAATCTCAAGGAAGTCTTATGAACAAAGTTGTATGAATAAAATGTTCAAAGTCTCTTGTCATAGGGAAATGCAAACTAAAAGTGCAATGAGGTATCATATAACCTCAGTTAGAATGGCTAGGATCAAAGAAATAAAGTATAAGTGCTGACAAGGCCATGGTGAAAAGGGAACTCTCAAGTTGTTGGTGGGAATGTAAATTAGTCCAACCTCTGTGGAAAACAATACTGAGGTTTCTCAGAAAACCTACAAATAGAACTTCATATGACCCAGTAATTTCACTACTTGGTATTTACCCA
This sequence comes from Tupaia belangeri chinensis, assembly GCF_000334495.1. Lineage (NCBI taxonomy): Eukaryota > Metazoa > Chordata > Mammalia > Scandentia > Tupaiidae > Tupaia > Tupaia belangeri. Next base: position 375,703 of record NW_006159582.1, on the reverse strand, counting down.
AAGGATAGGAAAACATTCAATCAGAAAGACAACAGCACATCCATGTTTGTTGCAGTGTTATTTACAATGGCTAAAACATGGAACCAAACTAAGTATCCAGACACTGATGACTGAGTTGAGAAACTGTTGCAGATATATACTACAGGATATTACACAGCTGTAAGAACAATGAGATCCTCTTTTTTTTTGGTTAAAAATAAATGAATATAGAAGACAGAAGGTTGAGTGAAGTGAGCCAGATTTTGAAAGATACACATTGTATATCCCCACTCAGTTTGGACCGAGTGCTACAGCAGAGGCTGAGAGATTTAAAAATGTAATGATGGAGAGGATAGGTGTAAATGCTGGAGACTATAAGGGGGGAGAGTGGATGGTAGAGGGTGGGTGGTGGGGGTTGAGTGTAAAGAACAAGAGGAGGAAGAAGAAAGATTTGCCAGAAAAAAAAATGTAAAAAAAAAAAAAAAAAAAAAAAAAAAAAGTAGAGCGTATTTATTATAAAATTAACTAGATTATGTTGTGTAGGAGGAAATTTCATAATTTGGTTTAATTATATATGTTTACTAGGATTAAAGTATGTATGATGACATTTCTTTTCATCCCAGTAATTTCAAACTAATTGTTGATTTGTCATGTATTCTTCATTGTTTCCTTGATTATATCTTGACTGAATAGAAGAAAAAGGAACAACAACAACAAATGTCTAATTGCTATAGGGCACATATGCTCTGGGGGCGGGGGCGGGGGTGGCAAAGCACCCTCCGATGGGTCATGGTCATACCACAATACTTTTTGCTCTATTTCTCCATCTTGTCAGGATTTGGGGCACACATACACTTTCATCTGCCTTGTTTTTCAAGTCACCACAGCTGAGATTCAAATTGCAGTCAGTTATGTGGGATATGGCTCCCTTGACCACTGTGCTATTAGGCCAGGCTTGATTTTCTGTTTTTACAAGTAAAACTTAATCTTTAATAGATTTTTTTCAATAGTTTGGAATGTCTCAACATTATTTTGGATAGTATTGCACACAACTATAAATATAGAAGCCTAAGATATTTTGCAAACTGTTATATTGGGTATTTAGTCATGTAATTTTGTCCCTGAAATAATTATGTTGCCAATTTTCCAGTTAGTAGAATAGTACTATTAGTTGAAGTTCTTTTGCAGCTGTATTTTCATGACTATGAATAAAAATGGTTAACATTTTTGGCTTCCTCCCTTCTTACCCTTGTTCCTTTCTCCCTTGCTCTGTTTCTATTTTCTTCCCTTAAAATTTTTTTCTTCCTCCTTTTAAACATTTTCTTCATTTTAAAATCTATTTACATGATGGAATTGTTGGCCTCTGACTCATTTGAAAGAAAGGAAGAACAAGAAATTAAAATTATGATACGGAGCATCTGCAAGTGGCTGGGAGAAAGTGAGGCGTCATTAGAAAGAAGTTGTTTTTATAGTTTCCACAGTGGATCTTGATGTTGCTTCCTGGGTCACTGTAATTCTGAATGAGGACTCAGGAGAAAGATGGCAGTTCTAGTAAATATCCTGCCTACAGCAGAAGAGGACTGAGTAGAGGGCCATATCCCTCTCTTAAATGGTTATAAAAGTCAGTACTGGTCTTTCTAAGGAGCCTGGTTTGTTAATTTCCTTTCTGTCTGGACTTGGGTCTTTCTCTGATGGTGCATAATTTCTCATGTCTTCTTTTTATTTTGTTCACCTCTAAACACAGTTGTCTCCTTCAGGTACACACATACAGAGACACACGCACTGATTGTCATATTTTGAGTTCACATTCAGTGTTAAGTTTTATTGGAGGTCGAAGCCTCTGTGACTTGAGTTCTTAGGCTTCTTCACGATATAGGGTTTCAGATCACAGGAAAATCTTTCTATATGGTACATAACAGCAATCTTCAAACTAGGAAAAATATGATTTTAAGGCATATGATGAAGGGGTAGGAACGTGGGCTCTGGAGTCAGTTAAGGTTGGGTATAACTTCCAGGCTCACTAGCTGCCGGTTGTGTGACTTTGGGCACTTTTCTGTCCCTCAGTTTCCTTATTGGTAGAACAAAGTTATCAATAACTCCCTCAGAAGACTTTTGGAATAATTACATAGTGTAACTTAGGAAGTAAGTGGTTAGCATAAAGGAATTACTTTGCTTTATTTTGCTTTATATTTCTCTAAAAAATCTTGGAACGAAATGATCATAATCTACTCACTTAGTGAGATGAAGCGTTAATGCTTGAAATGGAAAAAGTCTCATTTGATCTAAATGCCAGCTTTATTTAATCTTATTCTTTCGGTGGAGTATGGATTCCAGACTAATTTTCTTTGCATTGCAAGAAGTTACACTCTGCTTGTAACAAATCAGCCTTGAAAAGAGGCCTTTCCCCCTAATTTGCCCAGAAATAGTTGCAGCTGATTTGAGAAAGAATCTGTTCAGTTCCTCTGTTATTAAAATATATCCATGGAAAAGATTGTCTTTATTTATGCCCATTTGTGAAAACAGAAAAATGCATACTTCTAAGAGTAACCAATTTCAGGGCTGGCAGGTAGCGTGATAGTTAAGGACTTTGGACTCTCGTGTGGCTAACAGTGGTTCAAGTCCTGTACCTAACAGCTTACTTTCTCACTTTCCCTCTCTCTTTCTTACTCACTCTGTTCCTCTAAATAAATAGATAAATAAGTAAAGTTAAATAAAATAATTCTAGATAAAATAGTAATTATTAAAAAAACTTATTTCTTAATTTCAAGAGAACCCAAGACAAAATTGACATTTGCATTTTAGGTTCTATTATTCATTTCATCTCCACAATTCTCACATATATATCTGTACTTTGAAATTTCTACACATGTATTCTTGTATGGATACTACCACATACAATTAATTAAGAAATAAAATGGATGTAATGTGTGACTTGTGGAATTAGTCATTACTTCCCATTTATATCTAGTCATATACAGAAAAATTACTAGTATTATTGTATTTGTATAAGGGAACTAGAGAGGCAAGTTTTGTTGTTTTTATGTTTTTTTGCCACAGGGTGCATGTGAGCTTGCCTGAAAGACAGACAAGTCACTCTCCTGGAGCGATAGCCATGCTGCAGTCCCTTCTCCTCCATTCTCCTCTCTGGTTTATGGGAATGCATACACACATGGTGTGATTTGCAAACCCTCAGGTCCAGGACTTGAACAGTGGTCAGCTATGTGAGAATCCAGTGCTTTAACCACCACATCACCTTCTGACCTGAGATAGGTATTCTTGATGAGGTCTCACTGTGCTGTGATTTTTCTTGCCCCAGCCTCCCATTTAGCTAGTATTACAGGTGCATCGTCATGCCCAGTACTTTTAGGCTGGTCTAGGAACTGAGATAGAGCCTTTCATGTGGCTTTAGCATTGAGCAGCAGTGCCCTGATATTTGCTCTACTATGGCTGGGCCCAAATAACTGTTATTATATTGAGTGGTAAAACTTTTAATTCTTATAACAATCTTGTAAGAGAGTTGCTGCCATTTACATTTTTCATTTGAGAAATGAAGGCTCTAAGAGATCCTGCACCTTGCCCAAGGTCATACAAGTTTCAACCGTTAGCACAGGCTGTCAAACTCTAGCTGTGGTGCACTTCCCACATATTTTTTTTACTGTCTTCCTTTGTGGGGATCAGCCTTTGTTCCTGGCATTATCTTTATATATTCTTTTTATTTTCAATATTATTTTAATAACTGGTAATATGAAAATCTTTTAATTAAGTAACATCAGAGCAGCAGAGTCAAATTTGTCTTCTCTGGGAGACAATTAATTTCTACTTTTGGGAAAAGGAGGGTTGTGATCATTTCAAAAAGACATTGTCAATAATAAGGACTCAGTAGAGGCATTGCCCTGAAATAAAGGAACTGTCAAATGTTCCCTTGCTTGGGACTACAGTGACCATCTCCAGTCTCCCTCTTTCCTGTTGCATATAAGAAATAGAGACATCGAGTTTTTAAGTGATTTGCCAATGGTTACACACCTGGGCCTCGAGCTTAAATCTTCTGGTAATAGAATATGGGTCTTTCTCATGGCAGGAACATGGATCAGACACTGACAGATTTATGTTGTTGTACTCTTTTGATTCTGTCTTTGTTTCAGTAATTTCCCCACCGTCAATGACCAGATCTCAGAGTAGAATCAGAGCAGAAAGTTAATGCCTCTTGTGACTAGCGAAGGAGCTTTACCAGAAGTTGACAATGAATTTTTGTTTACAATTAAGAAAGGTGATCATTTCAATAGTGTATAATCCCATATGCTTAAGGATCTATTATAAGTGGATTGAGAATGACAGTTTAAATAGTTATTTTTGTCTTTATTTGTATTTCCCCCAATGCATAAAGGCAGGAAATTTCACTTTTCTTTTCAATTAAGTCTACTTTTTAAACTTTTCTATATCAAAGATTTGTATTCTCTGCCACAGTCTGGAGGACTATAGGGTAATAGCCTTGAGTTAAAAGACAAGGCAAGATGTAATTGTCATTTGCCACCATTGTGTCTTGGTTTACTTATCTCCTTTTCTGGCATTGCTTGTGCATGTGTAGACCTTCCCACAAAAGGACTTGTTGAAAAGAATGAAGACAATGATGAACATGGAAAGACAAGCAAAAATAATTTGGCTACTGTCCTTGACTGGATAACACTGAGGATGAAGATGGACCTAAACCCATCCAAAAATCCTAAAACATGGGAGCATATTTCCACCTAACATAATTCTGTAGGATAAGGTTATTTCTTCTTGGTAACATAAGTTTTAGTGGAATACAGAATTAAGATGATTTAAACATTGAAAATAGATCTGGTTAGTTGAAACACTTACCTAATGCAGAAAAGGAAAGAAACATCAGAGTAGAAAACAGGAATATATTATTTTATATTTTTATATCTTGGAATAGAAAAAGAGAAGTGGAAAACCAATTAAGTTAAGGAGTCTACATGAGCAGTGCAGTTGGTGAAGAAAAGGTGCCCAGAGATAGGCAGCCAGAAGCCAGATTCATTACCATTTCTTCAGAAGGCAATAATTTTTTTTTTTAAGAGAGAGTTTTTGCTATAGGGCGCATGTGCTCACTGGAGACATAGAGAAAAACAGAGAGACAGAAAGCGAGAAATCACACCCCCCCCCAGGGGGGATGGCTACACCACAATCCCTTCTCCTCTAGTTTCGTCTTGGGATTTGGGACATGAATGCATATGTGCCTGGTGTGAATTTTAAGCTGCTGGGTCCAGAACTCGAACCACAGTTGACTATGTGGGAATCCAGCAATGTAACCATTACACCATCTGCTGGTCCCTGAAGGCAGTGATCTTGAAGGGCTAGGAAGCATGGTGGACAGGGTAGTTGTATATCCTTCCATTAAAATAGGAAGGTTAAGGTGGGTCATGAGAGTCTGTGCTATACACTCTGAGAGGCCTCCTCCTGTACTGCGTTTGCAGTTACCTCTTTGAAACCCATGAGGCCTTCAGCTAGGGTGACTTCAGTTCCCAAAAGAGATCCATGGACTGAGAAAATATGGAGAAGAAAAGGCTAAATGTTGAAGGTAAGAGGAACTGATATATAAGAAATGATGCTCAATTCTAAGCAATGAAGAGGGAGTAGTGAAGTCATTTAGGGAGGCCTATGTGTCTATAATGAGAATTTTGTTGATTAAAATAGGAACACTTGCATAAATAAACCCTAATACTCTAAGTAAATCTCCATTGGCTCACATAAAGGTGGATTCAGAAAGTAAGCAGTGAGAAATGTAATGTGTTCTGAATTACATGGCACATAGGTTCTCTGACTTAGCACAATTCTCTTTCCTAATTCATGAGTCAATTTCCCAATAAAACAAGCAATAAAACAAAATGAACAAAACTTTAGAAACTATTAACAAATATATTTATTGTGGTGGCTTTCTCCCCTACTAGATACACCTTGTTAGAAAGTAGTATTCCTTTTAGTTCCAGGTGGACCATTAAGCAGGTAACAAAAATTGTTTTCCCCTCATTGACAAACAAAGAAAATGCATGACTTTGCAAACATGTTATATTCATCTTGCTCTATTTTTTTTCTATGAAATCAGGATTTTATTCTAATAAGTATGATTTTGCTTTTGGAAGTAAATTACAGGCACATGTTTACAGACTTATATAATCTGAGGGAAAGCAGAGACTGACCACATAGTGCTCACATAGATTGGTGATCTCTTCCAGGAGAGCACAACCCTTTACAGTTTTGTAAAGCACAAAAGCAATCTTCAGCTCTATGATTTCTTCCACATCTTGCTTTTCTCCAATCCCATACAGCATATTTACCTGCGGTATGCACTCATGTGTTTCTTGTAGAAGTACAATATTAGTTTTGTTGCAATGGAACTAATAGGTCTAATCTTTAAAAAATTGTTTCTGTGATGATAAATCCCATGACTCCAAATGCCAGGCCCTAATTCTGAGCACTCTTTAGATCTCCTGGACAAAACAACACTGTCTTTTGAACGATGATTCTCTCCCCTGATCTCTTACTAGTTTCGAAGGGATACTGGGTCCCTGCATCTCTGAATTTGCAGAATTAACTTTTGCTTCTTAAAACAACAGCTTGAGAAAAAAATATATATATATATTTTTTAGGGAAAAGATGTTTTGCTCCAGATGTCATCATTATATTGTTACATCTTATAGCCTATTCATCAATATGTACAAAATTTCTTGTCTTTTAAGAATGCACAGAAGCAGTTAGAGTAACCATGTAGAAGTATCCCTTCTTTGAACTCTTGGCTTTTTGTTAACTATGTTTGTTAGGAAGAATATAGCAACTATTTGGAATGTTGGTTAGATGGAGCAGTAACCCGATATGTTGTCCACTTGTGGTCCTAATGGCTAAAGCACCTGCCCTGCGCATCTGGTTGAGATAGCAGCATCGTGAGTCTACAATAATCTTGTGGAAAACTCTAGTGTACAGTGCTGACTGATACCGATTTCTGTTGTTTATCTTGGGCTTTTCGCTTCTTCTGCTGCTGTTTGTCTTTGCTTTCTCGTTCTGGGATTTCTCTGCTGGATTCCAGACCTTTGTTCTCAGGTATTGCTGCTTCCTTACTTTCTTCTTTATTTAGTTTTTTCCTTTTCCTTTCCCTTCCTTTTTTCCCTGAAATGAAAGGATAATCCTTTAAACATTACATTCAGTTATGCTCTATTTGTTTATTCTAAGGTTTTAAAATTATTTAAATTTCTCTTAGGTTGCATACTATAGTCATGAATACCAAATATCTACTATTTAGATCATTCATTCACTTACTCTTTTTTTTTTTTTTAATCACTAGAAGGCGTGCATGCTCACCCGCGAAAAAAAGAGACAGAAAGAGAACACCCTAATGGGGTATGTTCTCACTGCAATCTTTATGCCTCCATTTCTTCATCCTATTGGATATGGAGCTTGCACATTTTCTAAGCTTCCCATCCAGAGTTCAAACTGTGGTTGGCCCAACCTGTTTAGGTTGTTCCAGCACCAGACCCGGGACACCTATGTGGCCTTAGCTACCACGCAGTGGTTCCCTCCTGTTTGCATCATCACAGCTGGGCCTATCTGTATTTTTCTTACCATAAACATTTGTATGTTGAAGTTAATTTACATTGCCATTTCTCTGTATGTAGGGGGGTGGTGACTATAATGTATCAATAACTCTGTGGCATTAGCTACAAAGGTAGGGACTTTCTGTCTCTAGATCAATGTGTAGATATTTATTGGATGTGTAATGAATTTCAGTGAGGCCCCTAAATTGGAACTGGGTTTGAAAGATAAATTTAATTCATCTCTCACTATGAAGTATCTTAAAAAGTGCAATGAACATGACTTTATAGGTCTTAATGTAGGAAGACATTGTAGCCCATATGGAGCCAAGGTAAAGAATCAAATTTTATTCTGTTCACATTGACAAATGACTGAGAGTTATTTGATTAAAGTACATGGGATTGGCAACAATTTGAAGCAATTTATTTATTTTAAAATAGGAAGTTATGTAGATGATTTATTATCATGTAAACATTTACATATGCAGTTGTCCCTCAGTATCTGTGGAAAATTGGTTTCAGGATCCTTGCAGATACCCCAAGCTACAGCTACTCGAATCTCATAAAATAGTATGGTATTTTCATGTAATCCTATGCACGTCCTCATGTATACTTAAAATTATCCCTAGATTACAGGAGATTTGACCTGTTCTAAACTAGTCACAGAAACAGCCAAACCCTTTTTGTTCTCATTCTGTACCATATAAATGCTATGTAAATAGTCGTTATTCTGTATTATTTAGGGAACAATGGCAAGAAAAAAAAATCTGCATGTTCAGTATACATGCAACTAATATTTATTTCTAGAAGATTTTTGATGTGAAACTTGCAGATATGGTGGGTGAGCTCTACAATCAGTAGTGCAGATTTCTGAGGGCATGGTTTAAGGGCATCCATGAACACGTATATCCCAATGAAAAATTACTAAGATTTAAAGTAATATCATAGTAAATAAAAACTAGCAACTACCTATTGGTGGGGCAAAATCTGAATGCATATCCCTTCACACTGAGCCATGTAAAATCTGTAATTAGTTTGTCTACAATAAGCCACTTTGGATAAAAGTATTTTGGAGAATTATTTGCATGAGAAAACCAAAATATTTTCATGTCCTGAAATAGACTGCAAATATTGAATTCAGTGGTTTGGCTTACCTTTTTGTAAGCTCTAGTTACGGAACCCTAGTGAGTGGTATTATTAACACTTCATACATGCACTAGGCCAGTACAGTCTCCTTGGATTAATGATTTCATGCCACAATAAGCTTTGTCATGAGACTATGTATTTTTTTAAAAACCTCCCAGTTACTTCATGAAAACTTGCCATGCTGGGCTCAACATAACATTACTACAAATTCTGGATTCTAAAAGGACAGTAAATGGAAATAAAAATTCAGACCATGGAGCAGCAAATATCTCTCACATTTTTGAGGTATGTATAAAAATGAACAAAAAGCATTAGAGTTAACTGTTATTCCTAAGGTGAGCCACTTAAACAATGATCTTTCAATTCCATTGTTATCTTCACTTAAAAGAATATTTCTGGGTTGCTAAGACCTCTAAGGAAGAAATCCAGGTACTTTTAAAAAATTTTAGATCTTATGACTACACATTGAAATGCTAATTTGAACATGATAACAACCCAAAGAAAACTGAAGAATAAATTTACCTTCCTGCATATGTAGCATAATTTAAATTTCATAAAGTTACAAAAACTGAGAGTGAGAAATGCTGGTTTTTGTATGTGCTTGGTTTTCAGAAGAAGATGGCTGCAAAGGTTGGATTACATAATATTTCCATTTTGAGGAGAATTTTGGAGGTGTTCGAGTTCAACTCTGAAAAAATTGTCAGCAAAAATCATTCCAAAGTTCCATAAAAACTACTGACCCCAAACAAAATGTTATTTTTATGGAAATCATCCAACAGTTCAGTGTTTGACATTGTTCTCTTGATGAAGGTCCAACATCTTACAGCTGTGATCCTAACCATAATGTTTTGGACACATAAGAAATATATTGTTTCTTCTTTGGTCACCGATTGATTTATATGTTTTTTAGCCCCTTGTGACAACATACTGAACTTGCAATGCATTCTGCTTATTAGCAAACAGATAGGATTATTTCTTAAGACAGGCAGAAACACTTTTGGAAACAGCTTGATACTTAGTATTATAGCTTTATTATCCAAGGACTTACTATTTAGTCTGGGCTGGGCGGGGAGTGAAAGAGAAAGCCGTAGTAGAGTAACAGGAAACTAGCCCGTGTACATTTCGGCTGCCTGGCAGAGGCTCTTGCACAATAGCAAAATGGGATTATTATTTTTTTACAGGCCATGTGTTTGTGGCTGGAAATGTTAACTGTTCTTTTGCATAAATAATACATTTTCCTCTTGTCCAGGAAATAAAGTAGAAATGCAGAAGGGTGGCTGTAGTCCATTAAAAAAATCACATGCAATTTGGGGTAATTTTATAAGTTTTTTTTAATTAAAATAGACTTTTTTTCTATTCTAGTGACTTTTTATTGATGTGGTTAATAGCTTTTGTTTTTCCCCCAACTTTTTGATTTTTACAATGTTGAAGACTAATCATCCCAATTATAACAGTCTAACATGGACATGAAGTCTTCAACAAATTCACAGAAAATGCGTAGTGTGAAAAAATTATATGTGGATTCCAAAACAGTTTCGCATTGATACTTTAGTTCAAGTTTACATGAATTTTTTGAGATCTCCTTATTGTGTGTACCTTACTAAACGTGCACGTGTATGTGATCTAACTATGAAGATGGTGTTTGGGTAAAAACTATCAAAGAACAATTGTTATTAGCAATCAAGTCCAATCTGGGCTCTTACAGGGAAGCACTATGATATAACATTTAAGAACACTGTCTTGTGGGACCAGCAGTTAGTGTAATGGTTATGTCGCTGGACTCCCATGTAATCAACTGCGTTTTGAGTCCCAGACCCAGTGGCTAAAACTCACAATGGGTGTGTGGGTGTGCATGCCCAGGATCCCGAGAGGAGAATGGAGGAGAAGGGATTGCGGTGTGGCCAGTCCCCCTGGGGGGTGATTTCTCACTCTCTTTCTGTCTCTCTGTCTCCCTCTAAAAAAAAGAGAGAGAGAACACTGTCTTTAGAGTCAGAAAAACACTGATCAAATTTGAGGTCTTCCACCAACTAGTTGTGTCCTTTTGGCAAGTAGTTGATATTTCTCAGGATTCATTGTCTATTTAAAATATGAGGTCTTATCGCAGTGACATACACTGCAAAGATGTACTCCGAAAACTAGGATAATTTGGGAGACCTGGGTCTACCCTAAAAGCCAGATGTGGTGGCATGTGCCTATGATCCCAGCAACTCAGTAGGCCGAGCGAGGGAGGAGAATCAAGAGCTTGAGGCTGACCTGGGTAACATACCGAAATCCTATTTACAAAATGAGCCAGGCATGCTGGTGTGCACCTGTGGACCCACCTACCTAGGGAGCCTAAGGCAGGAAGATTGGGACACAGTGAGATCTTGGAAAATAAAAAAGAGGGACCAGCAGGTGGCATAGTAACTAAGGTGCTAGACGCCCACATGGTCTACCGTGGTTCAAGCCCCAGACCCAGCAGCTTGAAAATCACACTCACTGGGTGAGTGTACATGTGTGCCCAAAATTTCAAGAGGAGAATGGAAGAGAAGAGACTGTGACATGGCCATAATCTCTGGGTGGGGGTAGGGTGATTTCTCAATTTCTCTCTCTCTGTGTTGTGTGAGTGCACACACCCTATGGTAAAAACCTAAAAAAGAAAAAGAAGAAAGAACTAAAGAAAGATCATTACTACCTACTAATCTTTGTAAGGATTGAATGAGACATTTATACAGAGAGCACTTAGCATAGTGCCTGGCATATGTTAATCACAGGATATATAAAGCTAAAATTATTAAGTCATTACACAAACATGAATCAAGCCTTGACTACATGCCAAAAGTGTGCTAAAACCTGGGGCCGAGTGAGACATGGAGACTGACACAATAATCATACAAAATGTTCACATAGAGGCACGTACAAGTCTCTATTGGGAACACAGAAAGAAAAGCAATGAACTTTGCAAGCAGAGGTTGAAAGTCTCCCCAGATGGAGTGATGATTGAGCTGAGCCTAAAAGAATGACTGAGAGTTTGCCAGGCTGATGAGGGAAGGAGGGCATGTCAGGCAGTGAACCCTGTGTCAATGGCATGAAGGCATGCAAGGACATGGTGAATCTGGGACACTGAAAGTAGACGTCCTCTGTTTGATCACAGTCTATATATAGGACAAGAGAAGCTGGAAAGATATATAGGGCTCGATTGCCATGTTAGGAGTTTGTCCTGGAAACCAGGTCCACTGAAAACTGGAGAACAGGAAGTATCAGAGTCTAAGAAGGGCAGAGTTTGGACGTTTGTGTGACTAGTTTAGAACAAGCCAGTAGGATCTTCTGATACATGACCTTATTTCCTGTATCAGTCATTGCTATAAATAATAAGACTCCATAGGGGGAGTGTAGCCAATGACTGGTATTTATTTTTGAAACTTAATCTTTCAGAGTAGCAAAATCATTTTGCAGACCATAAAGACACATAAGATTTTGTTGCAAACTAATATCATGTAATTGACTAAGTAACTGATGTTTTTGAGATTCTGAAATTTTATTTTCTACTAATACATATAGATTGATAGATCTAATTGTAATGATGAAAGAGAGACAGAGAGAGAGAGTTTTATAAAGGTATCTCCTAAGACATTTTGCAGATGAGGTTCCTAAACATAGATGACTATAAAAATATAGATTCCTAGTTTCCACTCCTAGACTTTGAATTTCAGTAGTTCTTATGAGAGGCCCAGAACCTATAGCAGTAAGTTCATTCCCATTATTTATTTATTTATTTATTTATTTATTTATTTATTTATTTATTTATTTATTTATTTATTTATTTATTTATTTATTTATTTATTTATTTATTTATTTATTTATTTATTTATTTATTTATTTATTTATTTATTTATTTATTTATTTATTTATTTATTTATTTATTTATTTATTTATTTATTTCCTCTCGGGATCTTGGGCACGCATGCACATGCGCCCGGTGTGAGTTTTAAGCCACTGGGTCCGCTCTAACTGCTGGTTCCCATTCCCATTATTTTTGATGTGCAACTACAGTTAAGAATCAGAGCTGTTGGGAGCCAGAAGGTGGTGTTATAGTTATAGCACTGGACTCCACATGACAGACTGCGGTTTGAGTCCCAGACCTGGCAGCTGGAAAATCATGCTAGGTGCACGTGCATGAATGTTCAAAATCCCAGGAAGAGAATGGAGTAGAAGGGATTGTGGCATGGCCATCCCCTCTGGGGGGTTATTTCTCACTTTTTCTCTCACTGTCTCTCTCTGTCTCACTCTGGGGAACAGAAACATACTATGGGAAAACCTTGTAAATTAATAATAAAAATAATAATGATACAATTTCTGAAAAATTTTAAAAATTAAAAATGATCATAGCTGTTGAGCAATAGAAGACCCAATTTCTTTAAATATGTATTCTCAAAATTTACTTTAAATCACATGGCTATTCATTTAATTACTTTCATTTTTTTCTAATGGATGTCAAATACATTTCTGACATAACATTGCTTTCATTTTTAAGATAAGTTTTCAAATCAAGTAATGTGAAATACGTACCGAGATATGAAAATTAGTTGCGATTATCTTTGTAAAAACTGTTTAATTACAAATACAAACTGAAAAGAATAAATATGTGAACATAACAGGGAGGAGAAAGCGATTATGAACTATTTTTCTTAAATTACATATTTTGAAGTTTCAAGTAAAAATACCAACCATAGAACATGTTTGATACTCTCTTATATGTAAAGGGGCTAGGGTTAGGGGTTAGGTTGATCTCCCTAGAATCACAAATATAATTAATTTATTGAGAATTATTAAATTATGAATACCAGTTAGTGATCATCTTGATATTTAAAAATAATCTGTCTGTAGGTCTTTACAAAACTGCCTTGCTGTGAATTTCTCATGAGGTGCCACTAAGAGGAGCTGTTGAGCTTTAAGTAGCTGTACTTTTCCCAAGACAAACTAGGTTATCATTTTTTACCAAAAAGTTAAAAATGTACCCTATCATGTAGACTGAGGACTACATATCACTGATTCTATGACTCAAACCAACTAAATAAATATTCCATTAAGAGGATACAATTTCTTACTAGATGTCCCCCTTTATTTGGTGTGGAATGAAATCCAGTGGGAAGCTCATGATTTTATACCTTCCACAAAGCAAAAAGAGTGTGCAGAAGGAATTTTCCAACAATTTTTGAATCTAGAGTTGGATATGGTTTTTATGAAGAGAGGATGAAAATTCCACATTTACTCTTTCTACTAAGATTTGGAGAAAATTTGCAAGGAAGGAGAATTGCTACACTATAATTTTTAAAAAGCAGCCACGATCTACAATGTAGTTACATGTTAAAGGCCTTTGAACTGTTCACTATAGAAACAAAGGGACAATCTAAGCCAGTGAGGAAGAATGGAGCAGAAAGTCACTAAGGCCAAATTTCCTTCTCAGCTGTATACCAGGAAGAACCCACTGGTGCGACACATCTAATCCTTTGGTCTTTTAAAATTTGTTTTACTAAAATAGAAATAGATGCTTATTGCCTTTGCTATAATCTTAACCTCAGAATTTATAAAAAATATAGTAAAAATATTATACCGTGGATAGTTTATATATAGATAGCAAACACCTCCATATTGAAATTTAAAGTTATGCTTTATAAATGAATACATTTGATGACTTTGCTATTTAACTTCCAAGATGTTTCTGGTTAGTTGTTCAAAGAAAAAAATAATTTGATATACCATTACATAGTGTACTAAATGCTGTTTATTTGGGATATTACCTTGGACACATTTTTTGCAAAGATACCACTGATCATTAAATATACAAAGATTGAAATCACATTTTGTCATCAATTGCAAAAGGCCAATGTAAGAGATCAGATCTATGTGTTATCATAATTTGTTTTGGAATACAAAAATAAGAATGCACTGATTATAAGACACTGAGTGTAAATTTTGGGAGGTGAAAGCATCTTAACAGGGCACATGGGATACTTGTCCATGGTGACCTGGCCCTTGCTTACTAATTCACTCATCTGGCTGGTCTCATGTTCTTGTCTTCTTGGTCAGCTCTGAACCTCTCCCACCATAAAATTACTTTTCACATATACTAGGGGGCTTCAAAAGGTTCATGGAACATGGAATTAAAGTATAAGTTTATTTTGGTATACACATTTTTGAAATCATACATAGTTTTCTCATAATATGCCCTGTTTATGAACTTTCTGAGGACTCCTTGTATTCGATATATTTACCTACTGCAGTTCCTAGTATCCCTTGCTCTAGTTCAGACTTATTGTTTAATTCTCTGGGCCGACCACAGCCCTTCAGAGAAACTACCTTCAATTTTCTAGTCTCTTCTAGGATAGGCTATTTACATTTCTTCTCTCTAGGTTCTTAGCTTCCACTTTGGCCACTGATACGATAATCAAGGTGAAGATGTTTTGGACAGTCTGTTTTTGAGAAGAGTAAGAGTGATAACTAAAAATCAACAAATACTGCTATGTCTATAAAGTCATTTGACCCCTCATTTAATAGATGAGGAATCAGGGCCTTTAACTCATGGTGCCTTTCTGTCTTCACATTACACTTCAACAGAGCACTATGTGACATGCCTTCCTTGTTTGATTTCACGCTTAAAGCTACAGAGTAGGGAATTGGAGGCAAGGTTAATGCCCACGTGTGGACTAACTTTTTTAAAAAAAGAAGTTTGATAAAATGCAAGGTTTGGAATATACTTACTTAGCCTTTTGAAATTTGAATTTCCTGGGTAGCAAGTTGCTTATCAGAACCTAACTTAGAACATAACAGCATTTTGGAATAGATGCTTTGCATCAGCACCATTTAGCAAACTCATTCTCTATCCTTTTCTTTTTTATTGCTACAAGTCTACTTTTTTTTTTCAGTATTACTACTCCCCCTAATATAGAGAGGTTTAAAAATTATTTTGATATCATTTATATCTAATTTAGAAACCTTAGTTTACCTTGAACTATCACCATAACGTTTTGAAACACATGCATCTGGCATGGTATTTAAGTCACTGGATCTAGGACTCAGAAAGCAGTTGGTCATGTGGGATCCAGCTGCCTCAACCTTTGCACCATCTGCTGGCCTGTGGATTTCAAGTTTGAAAATCCTAATGAGGTTTGAAAACATTCCTTTGGCAAACGTCATAAATATCAATAATCATGCTTTTCCAGAATGCTTATTTTCATAGTCTGCTTTGAAAAGAATGAATTTTCTTTTGCGAAATCAGATATTTTCCTTGTGAATCTACTACTGTCAATAGGCATTTTCAAAATTTTTTCCTTTGTTGTTTAAACAATTTCATTATCTACTGGAGATTCAAAATTTGAAATTTTGAATTGGGGTCTATGTCTTAATAGAAAATTTATGACCCTGTCACCCAAGGTTACTCCATTGTACCTCATTGTTTCTGCTGCCCTAAGCCTCAATTTGGGATCTTTGATTTATTTATAAAAGAGTTCCCTCTCCCCCCCAAAAAAACCTATTAAAAATATAGGATATTGGGACCAGCAGATGGCATAATGGTTATGTTGCTGGACTCCCTTGCAGTTGACAGCAGTTTGAGTCCCAGATGGCAGCTTGAAACTCACACTGGGCATGTGTGTGTATGCCCAAAATCCCAAGAGGAGAATTGGGGAGAAGGGATTGTGGCATGGCCTTCCCTTGTGGATGTTGGGGGGTGGGGTGATTTCTTGCTTTCTGTTTCTCTGGCAAGTGCAAGCTCTTTATAGCAAAAATCTCTCTTTATATATTTTTTTCTTCTATTTTTTTAAGAGAATTTTTGCTATAGGGCACATATGCTCACCAGAGAGACAGATAGAAATCACCCCTCAGGGGTGACATCTACACTACAGTCCCTTCTTAGCCATTCTCCTTTTGGGATTTTGGGCATGTATTCATGTACATGTGTCTCCCATGAGTCAAGCTGCCAGGTCTGGGACTTAATACACACACACACACACACACACATATGATACAAAATACTAGGCTGTTTTCTATTGTAAATCATTGATATTAAAGACAATTAAAAGTATAAAAATTCTTTGCCATATTTACAATGTGCTCATTGTAAAAGTAAAAGACATCCTGTATTTTATTGAAAAATATTTATTGGTTTATTTATATTTTTAGATTTTTGCCATAGGGCATGTGTATTCACTGGAGAAAGACAGAGAGAAAGAAAGTAAGAAATCACCCTCTGGGGAGATGGCCATGCTGCAATCCCTTCTTTATTCTTCTCTTAGAGATTTTTGCTATAGGGTGCATGTGGTCACCAGAGAGACAGAGAGATAGAAATCACCCTCAGGAGTAGCAGCTGCTCTGCAATCCCTTCTCCATTCTCCTCTCGGGATTTGGGGTGTGCATGTACACATACATGCCTTACAGAGTTTTAAGCCACCAGGTCCAGGACTTGAACCACAGTTGGCCGTGTGGGAGTACAGTGACATAACCATTATGGCATCTGCTGGTCCCAAATCTAGTCAAATTTTATTACTTAAAAAAAATGTTTTCAAATTTTTTATATATTTTACTTTATTATTATTATTATTTAAATTTGACCAGAGAAAGAAGGGGAAAGTGAGAAGGCAAGCCTTCAGGTCCAGGACTCAAACTGTGGTTGGCCATGTGGGAGTCCAGCACCCCAACCACTATGCCACCTGCTGGCCCCATACTTTAAAATATTTAAAAAGTTTATTTCTTTCTTCCATGAGAAAGAGAGAGAGAGTTACCCCCTAAAAGATCTCCATGCCATGATCCATTCCAAGCTCCAGTCAGCCCTGATCATGGGAACACACGTACTGGCATGTTCTGGGGTATATCTGAGTGTGAACTCGGAACCTTCCCATGTGGTCAGCCTCACAAAATGTTTTGCTACATCACCATCTGGCTCCTATTTTTTAAAAAGACATACTTTCCATGTTGCAGTTCTCCTGCCTCAGGAGATAAAAATAGAAATAAAACTTTCTATTATGAAAGTCTTATTGCTTTCTTCAGAAATTTAGACAGTGTTGTGGCTGATTGTTAGTATTTTAAAGACCATTAAAATTTGCCTAGTAATACTGTTAAGGATCCTACCCCAAATTTTCTTTTTCTTATTTTGAGAGATTTTTGCTATAGGGTGCTTGTGCTCACTGGAAAGACAGACAGAGAGAAAGAGAGAGAGACAGAAAGTGAGAAATCACCCTCTGGGGGCGAGGATGGCTGCACTGCATTCCCTTCTCCTCTATTCTCCCCTAGAGATTTTGGGCAAGCATGCACACGAGCCTGGTATGAGTTTTAAGCCACTGGGTCTGTGACTTGAACCTCAGGTCTGTGACTTGAACCTCAGTCAATTACATGGGAGTCCAGTGATGTAACTGCTATGCCTTCTGCTGGTCACAATTACCCCAGATTTTCAATTTGGACCTAGACTTTTCAAAGTTAAGTAACTCTTTCAAGAATGAATGGATGTGTTTATGTGTTTTGGAACTTTTATATTCTGTTTCCTTTCTCACCAACCCTCCATGGTGTGGGGCCCCCTGCTGCTTTAAACAACCCTTTAAAAAGTTGTCTCATTTAAATACAGGTTGAAGATCCCTTATCTGAAATGCCTGGGACCAAAGTGTTTTGAATTTCAGGTTCCCCCTCCCCCCCAATTTTGCAGTGTCTGTATATATATAAAAAGAGACACTATGGGGCTGGGACCTACGTCTAACCACATACTTTCATGTTTCAAATATACCTCATAGATATAGCCCAAAGGGAGTTTTATACAATATTTTTCTAATGCAGCATTTTTTTTTAAGAGATTTTGACCTTAGGGTGTGTGCACTTGTCAAAGAGAGAGACACAGAGACAGTGGGAGGGAAAGTGAGAAATCACCCCCCCAGTAGGGATAGCCATGCCACAATTCTGTCTTCTCCATTCTCCTCCCAGGATCTTGGGACCACACACACACACCACACACACACACACACACACACACACACACACACACGGGATATGATTTAAAAGCCACTAGGTAAGGGAGTTGAACTGTAGTCAGCCATGGGGGAGTCCTATGAGGTAACCACTATGCCATCTACTGGCCCCTGTATTGCAGCATTTTGACTGTGACCCATCATGTGATGTCATGTGTGGAACTTTCTACTTTTCTTTTATATCGTGATGTTCAAAAACTTTTGAATTTTGGGGACCAGCAGTTAGCATAATGGCTATGTCGCTGAACTCCCATGTAGTCAACCACAGTTCAAGTCCTGGACCTGGTGGCTTAAACTCACGCTGGGAGCATGTGCATGCATGCCCAAGATCCCGAGAGGAGAGTGGAGGAAAAGGGATTGTGGCGTGGCCATCCCCCCTGGGGGGTGATTTCTTTTTTTCTCTGTCTCTGGTGAGTGCACGTGCCCTGTAGCAAAAAAAAAAAAAATTTCTCCAAAAATAATGTTTTTTTGAATTGTAAGGACCAGTCTAGACTCTTCCATGGTGGTTAGGGTAGCTGGATTCCACATGGCCAATTTTGAATGTAGGTGCATTCTCAAAATCCTGAGAGGAGAGTGAAGGAGAGCAGATAGTGATATAGGCATTCCT
>NW_006159582.1:348750-356363 GCF_000334495.1 Tupaia belangeri chinensis | reverse complement strand
ATTCCTGGGTGTAGGGGATAGTGGGAGGGTGATATCTTGCTCTCTCTCTCTCCACTGAAAAGTACATGTGCCATATAGCAAAACTGAAAAAGAAAATGTTTTGAATAGTGTTGCATTTTGGATTTCAGACTTTTATGTTAGGAATTCTCAAACTGTATAAAAATTAGCAAAATTATCTCCTTTAAAATTTCTATCAGGGGACCAACAGTTGGCATAATGGCTATGTTGTTGGACACCCATGTAGTCGACAGGGATTTGAGTCTTGGACCCAGTGGCTTAAACACAAGCTGGGTGCATGTGTGTGCATGCTCAAGATCCTGAGAGGAGAATGGAGATGGGATTGTGGTGTGGCCATTGCCCCAGGGGGGTGATTTCTCACTTTCTGTCTCTCTGTCTTGTCTCTGTCTTTTTGGTGAGCGCACACACCCTATAGCAAAAACCTCTCCAAAAAAACAAAAACAAAAACAAAAAACAAACAAAATTTCTATCAGACACGTAATCACCAAACTTGAAGTATTGACATATAAATAATACCACCTGTAATTTTTCTTATAAAATATTTAAGCTAGAATATACAATTATTATTTAGACCATTTATCCAGTGATTCTCTTAAGAAGTCTGGAAATATTGTTTATTTAGTACTTGATCATTATTCCTTTTTAAAAATGTTTACATTCTTTTTAATAAATTAGTTTGCCTTAATTTTTGCCCATCTAAAATTTAAATGTAGCAACTTTATTTAATATATTATTAATCTCCATTGTAGTGGGAAGTAGTGCCTTATAGTGCAGATTGCTTTGAAAATTCAGTAAAATCTTTAAAGGAACTTTTTTCTGTGTGAATTTTTATTTTGTTGTTCTAAATCTTTCTGAGTTAACTATCATACTTTTTCAGCCCCAATAACACATATTCAAGTAACGCAATAAAGAACATTTAGATTTGTTGATATACAATTTACCTCAGAAAATCAGGAAATGGTTGTGTCTCTATTTGAATTTAGGTAACTTTTTTTTATTTTGAGAGGTTTTTGCTATAGGGCATGTGCGCTTGCCAGACAGAGAGAGACAGAGAGACAGAAAGCGAGAAATCACCCCCCTCCCCAGGGGAGATGGCTATGCCACAATCCCTTCTCCTTCGTTCTCCTCTCGGGATCTTGGGCATGCACTCACATGCGCCCGGCGTGAGTTTTAAGCCACCGGGTCCAGGACACGAACCACAGTCGACTACATGGGAGTCCAGCGATATAGCCATTACGCTAACTGCTGGTCCCAATTTAGGTAACATTTTAAAATTTATTTTGTCTTTATATATTTCTCTCAAGAGAGAGAATAGTGATAGTGAATTTTCATGTGGTGTTTAGAATAAAATTAACATTTGAATGTTCCCTGTTTTTCTTTAGTTAGGTATAGAGGCTCATCATTTATTTTTTCATGCTTGAAATACATAGAGTCTGTTTATGGTAAATATCTACCAAATACTACCAAATCTCTCTCTCTCTGTTTTTCTTTTTCTTTTCTTTTCTTTCTTCTTTTTTTTTTTAATCACTAAGCCAAGAGCATTGTCTTCATCTTAGATGAAATATCACTTTCCAATTAACAAGAAAGTCCTTCTTTTCAAAAGGCTGAACAGAATGCTACTTGAAAATTCATTCCAGCTGGTTAAATTGAAGAACTGAAAGAATTCCAAAGAAAGAATATTCTCTGGGCATTTATCATTTGATTTTCATTTGGATAAATTTCCATTTGCTCCAAAAAATTGTCTCAGAATTTTGTTCTTTTGAGACAGAAAAAGAAGTGTTGATAGCCATGTTTGACTGTGCTGTACTCCTTCCCTTACCCAAACTGTCTACTGTTTTTATTGACAGGAGGGATGGCCTCATAACTTGCTGACATGTTTGCAATGATTGATTATACCAGAAACCTTAATAGTATTCTACTCTCTTTCATCATTTTATGCACTGGTTGACTTTGCTGTCTAATTCTCATTCTACCACAGCCCACTATTTCTTTTCTTTGAAGTTTTTTAGTGTCCTATGGGGAAAAAATGTAATTCTAATCTGGAATTGCATCACAGGGAGAAAACAAGTACAGAGTCTCTCTATTTAGTGTGTGACTCCATGCTAGTTTAGCTAAAAAAATACCACAAAAGTTTAAAGCGATCATTGAATGTTGTCAGCTATTTATTAACCAGCGATGTTAAGCTAATTGTTAAATGCACCTTCAAACACATCCTCGAATATTTTCGCTTTGCTTCACTATTTTCTTTTCCTTTGTTGCAAACCCTTTCTCAAACTATTGATTTCTTGATTAGCTTGAAAAACATAGAAAACATCATTCAACATCTATATATTAAAATCTGTAATACATCAATTTTATTTGTAATGTAGATAAGATATTAAGGGGCATATTTTACCTATACCAGATAATGCAGATTGTCATAAGTACTTTTTGTCCTGTTCTATTTGCTGGGAAAATATCTGTTCTTAATTTGAAATACTTTTCATACGTATTTGCAAATTAGTAAGACAATATTCCTTGTAATTACTTCAATAATAATGGTTACATATACTTAAGTGGAATATAACTGATTTAAATTCTTTGCATTTTATTGGCCATTGGATTTTCACTAATCTAGAAATATCCATCCTGTAATTAAGCAATATCACACTTCACAGCTTTTCACTGCGCTTCCTCTGTCATTATATTATGTGTTAAGGGTGAGGGAGGCTTGCAAAACTAGACACATGTGCAACAAATGTGTATGTTTGTGTGTGCGTGTATGTATGTATGTATGTATATACATATGCACATATTTATTTTTAGGTCTTTCCACCACAGATGGAAAAGTTCTATTTTTTGGTGGATTTAAAAATATCAATTCCAAGAAAGCCTGTTTTCCAATTTAATTTTTAATAGTGCTGACAGGTGATTCATCTTCTTATAAGAGTCCTTCAGAGACATCACCCTTTCAATTAAGAGGCTTCTTGTGGTTATACGACTTTCAACTTTTTCTTATCAACCATATTTTCCATATGTTAAATGAACACTTATACTTTCTACTTTTTTCTTTTTTTCTTGGAGAGGTTTTCACTATAGGGCACATGCGCGCGCCAGACAGACAGAGAGAGACATAGAGACAGAAAGCGAGAAATCACCCCCTAGGGGGGATGGTCATGTCGCAATCCCTTCTCCTCCATTCTCCTCTCGGGATCTTGGGCATGCACACACACGCGCCTGGCGTGAGTTTTAAGCCACCGGGTCCGGGACGCGAACCGCGGTTGACTATGTGGGTGTCCAGCGACATAGCCATTACGCTAACTGCTGGTTCCTTGCTTTTTTCTTTTCTTTTTTTTTTTGAGAGATTTTCGCTATAGGGCGCGTGCGCTCACCAGACAGACAGAGAGAGACATAGAGATAGAAAGCGAAAAATAACTCCCCAGGGGGGATGGTCATGCTGCAATCCCTTCTCCTCCATTCTCCTCTTGGGATCTTGGGCACACACACACACGTGCCCGGCGTGAATTTTAAGCCACCGGATCTGGGACACGAACCATGGTTGACTACATGGGAGTCCAGCGACATAGCCATTACGCTAACTACTGGTTCCCCCCCTGCTTTTTTCTTTACAAATTTTCAAAATGTGGTAAAAAAATAGAATAAGCCTCTCGCATAAGCATCTGATTAATGTAGACGAAATCAAAGAATTATTGTCTTTTCCTTTGCTGCTGGCTTCACCTTTATATGTGAACTTTGCCACCCAACAGTGACATTATCAATAGCAGCTCAACTTCTCTCCTCTTTCTTTGCTATATAACCAGTGTATTCCCTTCTACTGTTTTGGTTGGGTCCCTATGTGCATTACAATATATTACCTTCTGAATTTTTATCTGTTTTTCTAAATCCTTTGCAATGTGTTAAGGTGACATTTGACTGTGTTTCTATTTTTCATAATATTAGAAAGAACAATTAATGTGATAGTAACTGCAAATATAATGACTTTACTTTTTATAGAAATTCAACTTTGATTTTACTATTAAAATATTAAAAAAAGGAAATACTGCTGGCCCCAAGACCTCTTTCTTTTGAAGTCATGCATGAGCAGTAATACTTAAATCTTCTATGCACTGACTTATCAGAATTTCTGTATGGGAAATCAGGATTAAAAAAAAAAATTGCTGATCCTGAGACCAGCAGATGTCGTAATAGCTATGTTGCTGGACTCCCATGTAGTTGACCGTGATTCAAGTCCTTGACCCGGTGGCTTGAACTCACACTGGGTGCATGTGCATGCATGCCCAAGATCCCAAGAGGAGAATGGAGGAGAAGGGATTGCGCTGTGGCCATCTCCTCCTGGGAGGATGGGGGGGGGGGTTCTCGCTTTCTGTCTCTCTGTATAACTGTCTTTTTGGCGAGCGCACATGCCCTATAGCAATAACCTCTCAAAAACAAAAACAAAAACAAAGACGTACCATTTAGGATTATGGAGTCCTCACCCAGTTAGCCACTTTTGTTCCAACATTGGCTTTAAATGGCCGTGGCCTGATCTAGAGAGCTACGTCACAATCTCAAGAAAATCATTCTAACTTGTCATGTTCTAGGGGGTTATCTTTGGGACCGAGTCAATGCTGAATAACTAGAGTATATCTAAATCTGTTTCAAAAAGAGGGCTTGGAGAGTCCAGGTAGCAACAGAGATATTGTAGAGGATTCTAGTCTCTTCTATTTTGAGAAATTATTTCAATTTTAGGGTATTTTGGGGATTGGAAGGCTCTACAGTTTCCCTGACATTGGAGGTGTGGGCCAGGTTCTATCTCCCAGCCTAAAGCTGAAAAACAGTAGCCTAAAAAATGTTTTTAGGATTGTTTGGAGAAAAAGAGGTGGTTAGAGACAGGGACAGAAGAAGTAATAGAAGAGGAGATAAAGGGACTTTAGATAATTGTGAAAAGTTGAAAGATGCCAAAACAACCTTTCCTTCCTTAAATTATCTTCTGTAGCAGGCATAAATGATGCTTTCTTTATTTGTGGGGTTGGGAATGTAGTGGTCTTCTAAATTCATGAAATATGACCTTGGCCCATTTTGCCCCAATCTTGGGGCTTTTGTATTCTCTTTTGAAGTGGCACTACATAGTCTCAGAAGCCAGACTTCCCCTTGGATTTTAAATGACTGTGGCTTTTGTTGTAATCCATTGAATTTTGTTCTCAGTGGAATGTCACCAAAATGTAAGACCATCGGGAAGCATGATAAAACAGCCAACCTGTGAATGTGTAGCAAGGGCAATAGATGGCATATGTAATGCAATTAATGGGGAGAGAAAGTCTAGGAAATACTTAAGCCAATAAACTAAAACATTTTTTTAAAAGTGACAGTTCTTAAAAAAATGAACCCCATTTTTAATCTCAAGGAAAACAAACACTTGTTATTTAATTATTTCAGAATCAAATAAAATGGTTCTGGAAATGAATTTTCTTTTTATAGTTTAAAGACTAGTTCTTTGATAATCCATGTTTTTGGTTTTCATTTTTTGAGCAAAGTGAAAAGTCTTGTGTACCTTAAGACATGCTAAGGTAGAAAAGAAATATATGATCAATGATTGTATCTAAGTCCTTCTCTTATTTCCAGATAATTTTTAGAAGAAAGGACAGTGTTCAGGAAATAATGAAAACATTGGGGAGGCCCAGCTGATGGTACAGTCAACAGCAAACTGAACTGTGGTACTGGAAGCCATGTGGCCACCCATGGTTTGGATTCTGGCATCTGCATGAAAACATACACGGTGAGCGTGTGAGTGACCAAGATACTGAGGAGCTAGAAGACTGGGGATAGGAAATCATGGCATGATTGAGGCCATGTTGAAAGTACTCTCTCTCATTCTCTCTCTCATGTGCATGCATGTGCTATTATGAATAAAATAAATAAACTTAAAAAATATTGGGGAAAGCAGAAGTAAGATTAATAGACTGTGTCTTTGGTATGCTAGGGATTAGGGGTAAAGGACAGAGAATCCTTCTCTTCCATTATACCTTGATCACCCTCATCAAGTACATTTTGACCCTGCAAACTTTGTTGGAAATTTTTAAGCTGCAGAGGACTAAGTTGTTAGGAATAAAATGTCTTTTTTTGCAACCTTCCTTGGGAATGAACAGGTTTGGGTGTGGCTACATGAATCTGCCCTAACAAACAGAAAGCAATGCCAAAAGATTTTTAAAAATCAGCAAATATTGGGACCAGCAGGTGGTGTGGTGGTTAAGGTGCTGGACACTCCCACATGGCTGACCACGGTTTGAATCCCAGACCTGGTGTGACTTGCTTTCTCACTCTGTCTATCTCTTTATGTCTCTCTCTGGTCAAATTGAAATAAGCGAGTGAATAAATAAAATTAAATAAATAATTCTTTAAAAAATTAGCAAATATTTTAGCTCTCATATATTCCTAAATGATGTCATAGATGTCTGTCACCATTGCTTACAACCTGGTAAGCAGTTGTCCTTTTTTTAAAGTTTATTTATTCTTCAAAAAGTGAATGACAGAGAAACAGAGAGAAAGGGATAGACAACCCCGAAAGGTCTCTACACTGTGACCCACCCCAGGCCTCCACCAGTCTGGGATCATGGACACATACATTGAGGATTTTTAGGGAGGTCTTAGTATGTAAACCCAGAGCTTTTCCATGTGGGTCAGCCTTGCAGAACACTGTGTCACTGCTGTGCCATGGTCCAGCCCCAACAGCTGTATTCTTTATATGTGTTAATATGTTTAATATCTTACAATGCATTACTATATTTACACATTTCACTGCACTTTGAAAGTACTTTGAAAATCATCTCTTGCCTGCATGCATCCTTCAAGGTGCATTGCAAAGGCTACTTCTCCATGAAGTTCTCCGGATCCTTTTCCAGCAGGTGAGGAAGACAGCAGTAAAGTCTAACTGCTATGACCTTGGACTTTAAAGTCAGAAAGATCTGAGTCTGACTTTCTGCCAAACCATTAGTCATGGTCTATCCTAGGAGATATTACTTAAACTCGCAAGACCTCATCTTTTAAAATACATGCTTTATAAAACGTGCGGCCTTAAACTTAAAAAATGTGAAATTGGTATCAGGAAATGAGCATGTAAACTTGGCTTTATTACTTAGCAGTAACTCCACCTTAAGTAAAGTACTTTCTGTGCTTGAGGTACCTATTTTATAAAATAAATCACTAATTCTGATTATTCTCTCTATTTGGGGTAGGTGAGAGAAGAAAATAACATATGAGTACCAGAAAATAGAAAGGATTGTGAAATTGTATTTCTAAAATAACAATGATAATAGTTTCTATGAAACTATAGAACAGCTGAGTGGATCAAGTCAACTTTGAAAACAGAACAGCTTTGGGAACCAGCAGTTAGCGTAATGGCTATGTCGCTGGACTCCCACGTAGTCGACCGCGGTTTGCGTCCCGGACCCGGTGGCTTAAAACTCACGCCGGGCGCGTGTGCGTGCGTGCCCATGATCCCGAGAGGAGAATGGAGGAGAAGGGATTGCGGCGTGACCATCCCCCCTGGGGGGTGATTTCTCGCTTTCTGTCTCTATGTCTCTCTCTGTCTGTCTGGCGAGCGCACGCGCCCTATAGCG